>NC_057801.1:45546941-45897643 GCF_018294505.1 Triticum aestivum | reverse complement strand
GGGGGGGGGGTGGAGACAAAGGTGCAGCAGTTGAAGGCAGTGAGATGGAAGGAGATGATGAGGAAGAAGACGAGGATGTTGATCATGATGATCAAGGGGGATGCAATGTAGACAACGACATCCCCGATGACGATGATGACAATGGCCCTGGTTCTGGGGGTACATGTAGCAGCACAACCATAGGGACTAGCAGCTCTGCCAACCCTTGCAGCAGCAGCAACTGAATGAGCAACAGGAGCACACTGTAGATGTTGATTGACAAAACTTGCTGGAAAGAGAAGCATTTACCAAAGTCAAAGAAAAATGATGAAGCGGATTTTCAGGGTAGCATCGATATGTTTAAGCTGTGCAACTTGAAGCCAACTTTGCCAACCACTTTCCCTGTGCTAGACCTCCATGGTCGAGAGATGTGTGAGAATATTGATTTTGCCATTGACCAAAAAATGTTCTTATTAAGTGAGGCTGAAAAGAATCAAGTTGACATGGAGGAAGCAGGAAAGGGTCTTGACTGGGTTCATTCAAAGGCAAAATACAAGGAACATTTGAAGCAGCTTCCAGATATAAGCTCCAGCTAGAGCAAGGCAGCATCCGTGGCAAACCCTCATGTGGTCCAGAAGCGCAAAGCAGTTAAATGAAGAAGAATTTGAAGTTGCCTCAAACCAAGCAACAGATGCCGAGGGCAGATGCTGAAATAAATGTGGAGAAGGAAGCCGTGGTGCCAACTGTTGTGCCAAATGTAGTGAGCAGAGAGCCAACCACCACTCAACAGGAGAAAACAATGCATGTTGAGCCTACAACCATCACAGGAGTTCAACAGATCAAGGGGAAGACTCCTCTATCAACAGTCCGACCTAAACCAACTAAGAAACAAAAGATTGTCAAGTTTGCCAAGGGCACAAAGGGGGAACATGGCACAAAAGGTATGGGGTTCCAACACGAGACAGAACAACGTGCGAGAGCCATCGATGCAGGAGTGCCAAGTTTAGCTAGATTGCTTCAGTTGCACAGTACCACCCACTTAGTTGCACAGCAAGCAGATCATGTTGCACAGAACAGTGCTTTTAGTTGCACACTTTTGTTTTTTTAATACACATTGTTCTTTCTTGCTGTGACCCTTCAAGCTAACTTTGTATTTTATTTATTTTAAAAAATTCAGCCCTGAGATAATCAGATATGGTTCTTTGTACATTTCTTTAAAGGAGTTATTTGATTCCATGAAGCCTGTTCAATGGCTGTCAAGAATTGTTATTGAGACTAGAATCATACACATCATGGATAACTTACCAGAAGGGTCCAAGAAGGTCGTTATGCCACTGAGGTTTTCTGTAAGATTTTTCAAAACCTTTTTCCCCTCTTCTTTTTTGTAGCACTTTTGTTGACCAATTCAGGGAGTCCTTTCATCTAGTAAGGAGTTTGAGGCATGTTTATAATTTCTGCATATCAATTTACAACAAGAGATCCACAATGTGAATGGGATAAACAAGAAGTTTGAATACAAGAAAAGTCTTGACAAGCAAGACTTGGTCAATGCTGTGCCCACATGATCCATCTCATAGTTGGCACTCATAGCATGTTCAGTTTCACATGACACATCTATTAGTTAGCAAATACTTTCTGCAACCTGTTTTAACTTCACCATTTTTTTACTGTTTTCTTACCTACACGCGTATCTGTGTCTGAATCATTCACGCATGCAGGTCATGCTGCTAGTGCTTGAGTGCACTGATATAAACGACTGCCATGGTGGGAGGTATTATTGGGTCTTCAACGTCAACTTGAGTGATGGACGTTTCGAAGTTCTTGATTCAAGCAGGAAGCTAGACGACATTGAGTTGATGAACACCGCCTCTACCATCGCGGGCCAGTACGCCAGCTATGGAGGAAGCATTACCCAAAGCACAACATCGAGCACTTCCAGATTGTTGACATCGATGTACCGAAGCAGCTCGACAAGTAAGACAAGAAGCATGCCATTCTTCTCAATTTTTTCAATCAATCTGTATCTTTAAAATTTTCTAGATGCACTATTTTTTCTCTTGTTTAAATGATTATTTGTTTTATGGATGTACAATTTATAGTTTTTTAAGACACACAACTAGTTTGCAATCTCTCTTTCATTTTTATGACTTTATCATGGATTATCTAGCCAGTTGCATAGTGGAACATCAGTAGTTGCACAGTGGCACATAATTAGTTGCACAGTGCCACATAGTACATCATCTTATTGGTTTTAAATTTCCGTGACAAATTTTCCTTTTCCCCACTGCAGCAATGATGTGGTTTGTTCGCACTGCTTAACGCCACTGAGTGGAACGGTAGCCAACTGCCCAACTATGAGCCCAAGGAAGTACTCAACATCACGAAGAAGCTGTCGTATGATTGGGTCACCAGTATGCACAACTCTGCGCCATGGAGGAAGTTGATGAGATATGACAAGGACTAGGTCTGTACTCTTTTTATTCTCTACCCTTTTTTCAATGCCTTGTTGGTTTGTAGTTGCACACTAGTAGTAATTCTGTTGCAACTCAATGTTATCACTTTTGTTGACACATTAGGAGCACTGGGGCATACACAACAACTAAATATTAAACCATTTGCCAACAAAGGCATAAATAGCAACCATTTACACAGTGGATGAACTAATTCAAGGAAACAACTTAGAGAAGAGAAAGCATAGATGCTGAATGTGTCCACTTTGTCACAACATTGCTCAAAAACCAACATTCTTTTCCTTTTTCCCTTTTTCCATACAAACAATGCAAGACAATCACACCAGCCTGAGTGGACACACACCGACAGTGTGTTCTGTAGATTGGCAGTGGCTGCACTTGTTTTTCTTCTTTGGGTGTAGCTCGAGGGCTGATTTGCACCGTCGGCTATTCGCCCTACCTTTTGTAGTAGACCTTGGAGGATCTCTGGGCACAAAATCATCAGAGGCTTGTGCAAGGGATGATCATGGAGTACTGTCATGGCTTCTTGTACTTGTTTGGGCACTTTTTGCCCAGTGCACTCCACATGTTGTAGAGTTGCCTATGCTCTTTGCAGACTAGTCATGTCACCAGCGTCTACTAATACTATGTAAAGCTTCTCGGTCATTTCTTCTGTAATGTAGTGCAAATAGTGACTGCTTCTTTCTACAACATGGAACGACCAACTGGACCCAGTAATGCATCAGTTTGCCTTAGACACATTGCCTCCTTTTGTGCAGTTCAACTGAAATGAAAGTCGGAATAAAATCGAGCTTTAATTTTGATATCCCTGTAAGAAACAATAGGTATAAGGGAAACAATTACTGAGAAATGACGGTTGATCACTTGTACTCCTAGAAGAAACGCATCTATTGATCTACCTTATCTTAATGGGAAACAAAGCAGGAGAGTAGCAATTCTCCATCAGTGTGATTCATTCATATTGACCGAGACATTAACTTAACAATGCCTTGTTTCAACATGTATAAAGAATGACAAAGCAGAAAAGTACCATTCCTAAAACAATGCAACTGATTCATTTTAACAGAGACATTATCTTACCAATACCTTGATTAAACATGTAGAAAGAACTACAAAGCAGGATAGTACCATTCGTAAAACAATGCGACTGATTCATTTTAACAGAGGCAAAAAAGGAATCAATTACTAGCCAATAAAGGAGGATGAAACATGCAGCCACAAAAATGGTAATCCCGCCAATCCCTAACAAGTGTTGCAGTTTTGAACTAAGATTCAGTAGTTAATTAATTCTGAGAGTGGCATTGCTTAGTTTTACCAGCGGCATTAGATTAACAAAAAGCATAAATAGTTCCAGGGGAGAGTGGGTGCAAAAACAACATGTGCTTCCATCTACTTATAAAGGGGGTGATCCAGAGTTTAGTTGTAACAAAGAAACACACATCATGTCTGGTTTGGAACAATTTTTGCTCACTTAATGGTAAAAGACAATAGTTCAAAACAAGCAGCTCTCCCTCCCCTCTCGCGACCGCGGCGCCCCCGCGGGCGGCCGACCGCGCCCCGATCTCTCCCCCTCCAGCCCTCCCTCTCCCCTTCTCCCGGCCGCCATCGCTGGCGCCCGCGGCCGGCCTGGCCCCGGGGTCGCTGGTGGCGGCGGCCCCCCTGCCTTTCCCCTCCCGGTGGCTCTCCGGCGCGGGGCGGAGCTGCGCCGGGGGGTGCTCCTCGGCGGCGATGGTCTTGCTGGCGGCGGGGTGCCTCGTCGCAGGGTGGGCGAGCGGCTGGACGGCAGCGGCGTCATTGGCGGCGGGGTGGCGCTGCAGCACGTCCTGGCGGCGGAGTTCGGCCCAGATCTAGGCCCTACGGGGCCCATCTGGTCTTGGCCGGGCGGGCGGCGGGGCGGGTCGGCGGCGTGATTCCCGAGCGGCGGGGGAGCGGCGTTGCACGACGGGGGCTGGCGGTGCGGAAGCCAGCCTGCTGCAGCACTGCGGGCGGGGCTTAGCGGGCTCGTTTCGGGCCCGGCCGGGCCAGGGGTGGCTTGGTTTGCCCCGCTGCCGTGTCCGGTTGGCTACCGCGACGGTGCCGGAGGCGTGGGCTTCTCGCACGACGGCGGTGGAGGTGGTTCCCTCCCGCTCGACCTTGGTGCTGCTGCTCTCGGCGTGTGGCGCTTCTCTCCGGTCTTCTCGGCCTCGTGTTGGTGCTCGTAGCGAGACGGCGTGGGTGGCGGCGCAACCTTGATGGCGCACTGGGCGGTGGTTTGGTTGGTAGGCTCCGGATGGGCGGTGGTGTTTGGCGTGCGGGAGAAATCCTTGCCGGCTCGTCCGGCTCCGATGCGGTGACACCGGCGGGTGCCACCATTCCTTCTTGAAGGGTGTCGGTGGTAGCCATTCTCCATTTCCCTCCGTGTACCGGGGGAAACCCTAGGACTCGTCCGGGCAGCAGCGTCGTCGACGTCGCATACCTTCTTGGAGGTGCTGCTTGGTACGCGGCACTCGAAGCCTCGGGCTGTGGTGTGTGTCTCTGGAGGGCGTAGTGGTGGCGGACCGTCCGCGCTTAGTCGAGCTGCCGTTGTTGGCATTTGTTTCTTCTTCCTTTCTTCTTTGGGCTTGTTGTGCTGCTCGCCCCAGCATCGCATTTGTCTGTTGGTTGGTGCTTTGGAATACAAAGCGGGGGGAAACCCTTTTTCGGTAAGACAATAGTTCAATAGCTTCAATTCAACATTTATCCAAAACAGTACCAATACAAGTAGCACAACATCTCAAAGCACACTACAGCATCATGTGGATGAAAGTTGGTACTGACCTTTCTTGACCGAGATTTGAAACAACTCGCGAGGAAGACTGGAAACATATCCGAACACATATATGAAATCTCGATCTCCTTTTGTATAGTTCCACCAAAATTAAGCAAAGTCGCCGGTGTGACATTCAACTTGAACTATACAAAATACTCCTAAAACAGAAGTGTTTTGCGTAGCGAAGCAAAATGTCGCAATAGCAAGAAATTGAATAGATATCCCAATTTAAACAGAGGCAAAAAAGGAATCAATTACTGGCTAATAAAGGAGGATGAAACATGCGGCCACAAAAATGGTAATCCCGCCAATCCCTAACAAGTGTTGTAGTTTTGAAATAAGATTCAGTAGTTAATTTTGAGAGTGACATTGCTTAATTTTACCAGCGGCATTAGATTAACGAAAAGCATAAACAGTTCCAGGGGAGAGTGGGCGCAACAACAATATGTGCTTCCATCTACTTATAAAGGGGGTGACGCAGAGTTTGTTGTAACAAAGCAACAAGCATCATGTCTGGGTTGGTCCCATTTTTGTTCACTACTTAATGGGAAAAGACAACAATACAATAGCTTGAATTCAACATTTATTTAAAACAATACCAATACAAGTGGCACAACATCTCAAAGCACACTGCACAATCATGTGGAAGAAGGCCTGTACTGACCTTTCATGAGACGACCAAGATAAAATACGAATCTACCAACACGAATAGGAAATCCAATCTCGTTTTTGTGCAGTTGCACTGAAATCAAGCAAAGTGTTTCGCGTAGCGAAGCAAAATGTCGCAATGGGAACAAGTTGAATAGATACCCCTGTTTTAACAGAGGCAAAAAAGGAAACAATTACTTGCCGATAAAGGAGGATGAAACAAATGGTGACAGAAAGAAGCATCTAACTTCTCTTGATGGAAAACAAAGTAGGATAGTAGCATTTCTAAAACGGTTGCATTGATTCATATTAACAGAGTCATTATTTTAAAACAACATTCGTTAAAAAATGTACTTTACTTTTAATAGTGGCATTGCTTCAATTTTCCGGCGGCATTCTTAGATTAACAACAGCAAAATAGTTATATGGGACATGGGACATGGGACATGCCAGCACCATGTGTGTCCACACGTATAAATGGGTGATGTAGAGTATGTAGCCAAGCAGCATATCTGAGTTGGTCCCATATTTGGTCTCTTTGAACCTTTTTTCTATGTGAGGGCAGCAAATCTAGTCCTGCACAAACTACCCGACCCCCAGTTTCTTTCCCTTTTCAACAAAGAGATTGGTTCCGTACAGATGTGTGTACTGGGTTACCCCCCTTTTTCCCTTTTCGACCAACAAAGCGGCTGGATAGCCAGTCTATACTACTTTCCGTCCCTCCTTTCCTCATTGAACCACGTCCTAGATTCATGCTCCACCCCACCGCACCCTTCTTTCCTCTTTGAACCAAGACCTAGATTCGACTACAGATCAAAAAAGATCCACATGCAGCTAGAGCAATGACGGTTTCAAAGAAACTTATACCTTAGGGTCGTCGGGATGTGGCAAGGCATGCGGCGGGAGGGCGGATCTGCCCACACTACATACGACAGCGAGGAAGAAGGGGTCGGTGGCCCTCCCACACAGGCGCTGGGTGACAGAGAACAACGCAGCTAGCAATGGATTGCCTCCCTCGCTGAAGGCAATAGAGTGAACGCTGCACCTCCTCCCCTTCCCGGTGCGACGGGATCTGGACGCCTCCTTCACCACTTATGAGGGGGGAGAGAGACAAGAGGCCAACATATTCTTGTTTAGATCTGGTGAAGAGAGGGTGAGAGACTATGAATATAGCAAACCCTAGCAAAGGAACACTGAGCCTCCAACGTGTATATATATATATATATATATATATATATATGTAGTGCGGAGAGACTGTGGAGAGTGAAAACCCTAGTGAACAAGCGCCGAGGCTCCAACCTATATATATATAATGTAGTATGGACTAAGCTACGGTGCCTTAACTGCACCTGCTTTTGGCTGTATGACAGGTGGACCAGCCACATTTTGGGCCCACCTGTCATAAACCCAAAGGCAGGTGCACTAAAGTCAATGAAGCTGCGTCCATATAGTACTCGTGTATATGACTAATATATAGTGGAGTGGTTTTCTTATTCTCTCCATAACAATCGTTTTAAATTGTGTAAGTACGAAACAAAACTCTTTATTTAACGTACCAGTGAAGAAAACTACTACTCCCTCTCTTCCTAAATATTTGTATTTCTAGAGATTTCAACAAATGACTACATTCGGAACAAAATGAGTGAATCTATATTGTAAAATATTTCTATATACATCCGTATGTGGTAGTACATTTCAGAGCTCTTGAAAGACAAATATTAGGAATGAAGGGAGTACTTCCGATGAACTAACGATCCACGCGTCTTGGTCGCACTTCCTGTCCTTCACGTGCGGTACACTACCCTCCCTTAAGTGAACAACCACACATGCACCAAATCATCAGAAACGTGTGAGAGTGTGTACAAATAAAGAATTTTAATTTTAATTATCAGAAAGGTTCGAGAGTATGTACATTTTGCCCTCTCTAATAATTATGGTTTGTTGTGTTCGGCCTAAACTTGGTCAAACTTTACAAAGTTTGAATTCAGTCAAATCTAATATGCGGAGTAAATAAAAATGGAGGGCTACTACGTCCATCGCGGGTTTTAGCCCACACCATTTTTTTAATCAAAGTTAATAGCTGGACAAATAAAATTACAGGGGAGCTGGAGACAAAGTTGTGAGAAGGCTTAGAAATCAATACAAAACTTATGCACTTAGTACCAACGTCGATCCTTCTTCGAGGAAACATTTGGTTCATGGCCAATTGTGTGATAAAATTGCACCAACGTGAAAGACGACTGCGTCTCCAACGCAACCAAGGTGAACTGACGAAGGATATCATCTTTGGGGGTAACAAGCAAAGAGCACTGATGGAAGACAATTTGTTTTCATTGAAAATCGATCAGCTTCACTAGCCGACGCAACCATGAGGCGCAACCATGAGCATCGATAGGTCATTGTGGTGATGCTTCATCCATTTGGCATCAAGTTTGGGTGAGGCACCTATGAAGTTCGACAAATCCTCACTTTGGTATGTTTCTTCTCAGTAATCAAGCTCAAGGAAGGAAGAACCACATGGCAGAGGAAAGTGAGGTGGAACAACAATGGCCATCCAATTTTGTCCAGTTCCACTAAAATTGAGGAAGACATGCCCGGGTATGGAGATACCCTTCACTGTTTCCAAAAATATAAAAAAGGGATATACAATGTTGTTACTTTGTTTTACAAGATTAACAACGACATCTCAATTGTCAATAAGAATTAATGAAAAGTACACCAACAAACAGAAGCATCATGATTATCTTGATGGGAACTAAACCAGGATACCCAAGAAAAAAAACATTTCTTCATTTTACCAGTGATAGTATTAGATTAGCAGCAGCAATAGGAGCATATGGACAATGACCGCACAACCACCATGTACTTTTTGTCGAAACAACATGTATACCTCCACCGAGGCATAAATCAGGACAACTTTTCAAGTGGCATTTCCTCTATAATAGTAGGTGATGTTGGACCAGCCGATGAACCCTAGCTACTATACATGGGGAACTGGGGAGTAGTCGCATAGAAGAAAACCCGCATGCAGCGACCTGGGGAGCTGGACCAGTACAAGAAGTTATACCTCAGGTGGGCAAGATGTCGCTTAGGTGGGCGGGGAGGATGTGCCCACATGACGACAACGAACAAGGGCGCGGAGGACCTTCGTCCGCGCCAGCGCCGGCTCTGAGAGGACGGTGCACATCGGCTTCCTCCATCACCGACGGCGACAACGTCAACGCTGCACCTCCTCACCTCCCGCAGCAGACGGGATTCGGCCGGATCTGAGACCACTGGTGAGGAGAGAGATAGAGTGGACATTGTCATCTTGTTTTGATATGGAGAGGGTGAGCGAGCGAGACACGAGAAACTCTATCAAACAAGAGGCTATAATGGAGTAAAAAATCTCTCCATAGCAGTGGTTTTAAATAGAATACCCGTGTTCCCAGAAAAAAGAAACGAAAACTGGCGGACAATTTTTTAATGTACCAAGAAAGAAAACTCGATCAAAAACACGCCCCCGCTTCCAGGTTGCAAGAGTCGTTGCGCGCACACACACATAGACATATACATGCATATCCGTGTTAAAGTAAAATTCCATCTCCATCTCCATATCCAATCATATTTGTCCAACTTGCACATTATTTACATTGTTAATTATATATGCAGAAATATTAACGTACAACATCTCTTGTTTGCGGCCATCCAGACCGCTACCACGGCTGCTCCTAACCAACCCGAAGCCTCTTCACCACCCGTGCGTGCTTCCCTCCCAAAACGGTCAGTGCCGTATTCATGCCCGGCCAGAGTGGACGCGACCTCTCACTAGCGCCGACATTGAAGCGGCGCGCCGGCCGCTTCCTGGTGCACGCGACTGCTCCGCGTTCAAAGGTCGCAATAGCCAGCCACTACATGCATGTAAAAAGTTCTTGGGAGTCCATGCTACAGCTAGTTGTCCTCCCCCAACTCATCAATCTCTTCCAGTAGTGCTAGTACTCCATGGCACGATCCATCGACAAGTAGGCGGGAAAGTTATCGTATACTCGGTTTGCGGTGAGTGGCATGCCTAGCGACTGTGTGGGGTCGAGCCGTGGAGGAGGGTGAGACACGAACTCGACAAACGTGATTTAAACGTTGGTTTTGCTCGATGGCGCGATCCAACGAAATGAAACATTCGTTTCTCTCCGTTTCCATTTTTCTACGGAAAAACGAAAACTTTCCACTCCATTTTCATTCCGACTCCAAGGTTGCCCCGTTACAACATTCCATCAAATACAAAGGAAAACTAACACGCATGCTGATGCATCTCAATGATTCACAGATCATAGCCAATATCTACTTCACAACTAAAGACAAAAGTTGTGAGAGCGTGTACAAAAGAAAAACTACTGATGGGGTCACTACAACTTAAACCCTAAACCCTAAACAAGATTTAATTTCCTGGCCAGGTAGAACCTGTCGAAGGAAAGACAGCTGGTACCCTTGGATCATACAATGCTTTTGTGGAGTTCCACTAAAATCGATCTGAGCATCCCTAATGGCAAAGATATTGAAGAAGTGTGATTAGAATAATAGTACGGGCACTAGTTCATGAGACATAAACTCATCACAAGTAGAAGCAGGTAGAAGTAGAGAAAGATCGACATGGAGATGGAGCTACGTTGGAAGCTGCGGCAGTGGAGCAAGCCAGCTCCAAAAGGAAGATGGACTACCTGGAATGTCGGGTTGTAGCTAGAAGGGCGGTTGGGATGCGGCATCGGCCCATACCGCGGTGACCCCCGATTGGGACGCACCAACTGTGGGGTTTCTCCCTCGCCGATGTCGACTGCATCTACGCAGAACATTGTTCCCTTCCCCCAGCTGCGGGATCAGGCCGGATATGTGACCAGCGGTGTGGCCATCGTCGTTCTATGCTTGTGAAGAGAGCAACCCAAGCAAGCAGGCTTGTAGCTTAGGCTCCTGCTAGTGTATATATAGTGGTTTTCTTTTTCTCTCCATATCAACCATTTTATATTGTGTACGTGTCATTGAAGAGTGAAATGATGGTTGATTCTTCCGACTAACTTACTATGTGATTTGACTGCTCCTTAGTGCCCCCTACACGTACTCCCCCTACATGTATGCAAAAGTCACACATACACATGGATGCAAAAACACGCGCGACGCCCTAATGCATGCATGTCTGAGCATACGACGGAACACACACGGTCACGCTCAAGTGCTCAACCTACACATGCATGCACACACATACTCAGCCAGGGTGAGCTAGTGACTGTATAAACACCGGAAAATTTATATATTGAGCGCAATGAGCATATTATGAAGTCCACTGACAGTATTTTTACAAATATATAGTGACAGACAGTGTATTTATTTCATTTGAAATTAAGCCATATTAACCGGAGAGGAGGCACTATGGACTAGCATTACTTTGCTGTGTCCCGTCAACTTGCCGAACAAGGAGAAGCTTGCAGGACGGGAGAAGCTTGCGCACGGTGGCTCGCAGGATAAGGAGAAACTTTTGACTAATGCAAGCTCTCCCCCGCTCAGGCGGTGGACGTGCAATAGTTAATTTGGTGTCAGATTGCCGGAAGCATACACTATACTAGTACTATTATTGTTCGACTTCCTGAAGAGGCGAACAACCAAGTGCAAAGTTTACTAGTACTAGTACTACTACTATAGTCTATAGAGGTATGTACTATACTACTACTAGGAACCGGATGGAGGAGCATCTGCACTCTTATTATATTTTTAAAATGTGATAAAGCAATCTTTAACACATTTCGTTCTCTTCGAGAGTTCTCGCATGTGATAATGGAAGTTGATTGCATAGAACACTCACCACAATTCTCACTTAATTCTGGTTCATATCCTATTACAAATAGGAGCGCTCGGTAATATTTCCTCTTTTTTTGTTATTCAACATGTAAACAGGCCAGCAAACCTTGCGGCGCATCTTTGTGCGAACCATGCTTGCTGCACTTTGAATGTGGCCGAGAGTATTCGTGAAACACCTTGCTTCCTACTTCTTTTTTGGCGGGGTACCTCGCTTCCTAGTGACCAGTGTATTGGCCGATCGTCCTAAGAATGCTTATATATGAATAAAGCTCTCTCATTTACCGCAAGAAAATTAAGCCATATTAACCGGAAAGGAGGGAGTATGGACTAGCACTAATTTTTGGTGTGTCCCGTCAACTCGCAGAACGAGGAGAAGCTTGCATGACAAGGTGAAGCTCGCTTACGCCTTTTGACTAATGCAACCTACCCTGGCCCAGGCGGTGGACATGCATCAGTTCATTCGGTGTCAGATTGCCAGAGGCATACACTGTAGTACCGAGCATGCGGAGTACCATCATTGTTCGACTTCACGAAGAGGCTAAGAGCCAAGCGCAAGGTTTAGTAGTACGAGTAGTACTACTACTAGAACCACATGGTGGAGCGTCTGTACTCTTAGTTTTTTTAATCTCTGATAAAGTACACATTTATTCCGGAGAAGGGCGGAAAACGGCAGCCCAACATGTAATGATGATATCGATCAACCATGCTCGAATATATCTTGGCCTCCGTGCGAGCGCGTCTGTGTGTTCTCGCTCCTTGTCTCTCTCAAGGAACGGCGGGTTGGCCAGTTTGCCGTCAATTGAGATCGGTTTGCTCACACTCCGGTCCCACATGTCAGTGATATGCCAAGAGGAGGTGCATTGACCGACTGGCCATACGCTTACTTGGTTTTGCACCTTCATACTCCTCCTCCCTCCGTAACAGTTTACAGGGCGCGCTTCATTATGATGCATTTCTCTCAATGCATTTCCACCACCAAGAGACTTTAGACGCGTTTGGTTTAATGCTCAATTAATTAGGGCGGGGTAACCGCAATCAAGTCCACAATTTTCTCTTGATGTACTATGGAGTGGAGTAAGTGCATGCATGTGTGTATCCGGGGTGGAAGCACTGCATGCATGCGTGCACGCATTATTTCCTCTAGTAATAGACGCCGTGCTATAACTACCAATGCTATTTTTCAGGTCGATCGCTAGTCACCTTGGTCCCAGAGATTTTTTCTTTTTCTGAAGCGCGCTCTATAAACAGTGACGGATGGAGTAGTATGAGCGGATTCAAAGAAGAGCGTATTGATGGTTGCTTCTTCCGAGCAACTTATAGTTGGAAAGGTGGGGCTTATGATTTGACTGCTCATTACTCACTATTAATGCGGTGCAACGACCAAGCTGAGTCTCCCATGCGGTTGTGCACTACCCCCTCGGTTCTTAAATATACTTCGGAGTATTTGTCTTTCTAGAGATTTCAACGAGTGACTACTCAAATATTTGTATTTTTAGAGATTCAAATGGACTACTACATACGGATGTATATAGACATATTTTAGAGTGTATATTCGCTCATTTTTCTTCGTATGTAGTCACTTGTTAAAATCTCTAAAAAGAAAAATATTTAGGAATGGAGGGAGTACACATACGATGCAAAATGAGTGAATCTACACTCTAAAATATGCCCATTTGAAATTTGTAAAAAGACAAATATTTAGGAACGAAGGAGTATAATTTTGTGCATGGCACATGGACCCGGATGCTGAAGAGGCTTCTGGCAATGCTATCAAGCTTACAACAATTGTTTACATAATTGACGTACTATACAAATAATTTTCCAGCGACATGAAAGTGTACATTGATGTGAGCTTTCAGCTCTTGTTTCCTGTGTCTTGCCATCGATGCTCTTTCGAAAACAATAAAAAACTAACTTCCTTGCTAATGCATCTCAATTATTAGCAGATCCGAGCTAATATTTACATCACAACTGAAGACAAAGTTGTGAGAAGGTGTTAAATTAAAATTGATCCATGCTTTCACTGGCAGCAACGTCCCCCGAGCTCTGTCTAAATCAACAAGGCATGTTGGGAAAAAAGTAGCTGTCTGGAGCATGGAACATTCCGATCATTTTGTGCAGTTCCACTAAAAGAGAGCTGAGCGTCCCAGTTCCAAAGATATTAAGTGTGATTATGATAATAGAGGACTGCTGATGAAACAATAAACACACAAATACTAGCCGGTCACCTTTGAAGTCTCTCTTAAGACTAACTAGTTGGAGGAGATTAGGCTCGGAGTTGGATGAGGAGGACAGAGCAAAACCAATCTCCCTTTGTGCAGTCGCAATGAAATGTAGAGACGTTGCCCGTGTGACATTTTAGTACAACTGCACAAAACACTCTTAAGAAAAAAGTGATTTGTGCAGTTCACCAAAAGGTCGCAATAGCAACGAGGTGAAATGGATAGCCCTATTTGCAAAAAAGAGGTAGAAAGAAAAAAAATACTGGCCAATAACAATTGATGACACATGCGATGATAAAAAATAAGCATATTCCTTGTCCTAAGGGAAGATAACAACACAGTTGTGTTTGTCTAAAATGGTGTGAGGACGAGATTGCAATTTGGAAAGTACGCCGGACGAGTTGTGTTTTGGGCAAAGAACTATGGAAGATCCACATGCAGCGACTTGGGAAGACAGGTAGTGGAGCAAGGCCGGAGAGGATACCTGGAGGTCGTCGGGATGTAACTAGGTGAGCGGGGGCGGGCAGAATCTGCCCATACTGCAGCAGCGAGCAGGTGGCGTTAGCCCTATCGCGCCGGAGCTTGGTCAGAGAGAATGGCGTGTACCGCAGATCGGGACGTGCTGAGAAACGATGCACATCCTCCCTTTCCACCGGCAAACGGGATGCGGCCGGATCAGTGACCAACGGTGTGAGAGAGAGAGGCCACCGCAGCCTTGTGTGAGAATCTCTGAAGAGAGACAAACCAGGCAGGCAAGCTCCATTGTATATAGTGGAGCAGACTACCTTTTTCTCCATAAAAATCGTTTTATATTCTATGTACGCACCATTGAGCGATATAACTTTATTCAAAAATAATGCGCCAACGCAGCAAGTCGAACTTTGTTTCGTGCACGCGTGGTACACGACCTCCGTAGGTAAACAACCGCTACACGCGTTCAAATTAGCACGTGGGCTGCCATTTCGTACAGAAATGAGCTCCACCGTGTACCCGCGCGGGTGTGGCTGGGCACGAAGCATGAGTACATGCACGGTGCACCTATTCTCTTCTTGTATACGTACACCACCTACGTGGGGTTGTGTAAGAGAGATATAGTGTGTGGGTTCGTGAGAGGTTTTTGGGGGGGGGGTCAATAAAAAATGTAACATATGCAATTATGTGAAATAGAGTCCTGGATATATCATATATATAGAGGGGGCGATCCACGAGAAGAGAGTGGAGGTATCATCGGCTTGAGGTGTCCATAGAATTGAAGAGAGGGATGATGTGTGTGTGTGTGTGCGCGCGTGATCGATAAAGAGTGTCATCGAATTTGTGTGTGCCCACGTCAAAGATATAGAGTGGCTGGCCTACTGGAATGTGAGAGGGGACAGGTGCAGTTTGTCTCTGTGTCATGGATACCTACCTACAACGCTCGACTATCAGTGTGTGTGTGGGGGGGGGGGAGGGAGGCCTAATTAACTATAGATGTACAATGGATGGTATATGTGTGGAGGAGAAGAGAGGCCTACCTAATGTATTAAGGGAGATCGATCGGCATCCATGCATATGTGTAGGAGAGGAATAAGGTTGGGAGAGAGACAGAGCTAGAGTGCTGGAGGGGGTGGTAGTGGAGTTGCTTCTAACAAATGGTGGGATAGGCTTGCTAGACAAACGGAGGGCACGCCTGCAATATCAACAAGATAGGGGATGGGTGCCTGTCTGTGCACATGCGTGTGAGAGACGGGTCAGGAGGCATGCACGAATGATGAGGGGGACGATATGGCTGTGGTAAGCAGACGCAACTACATAGGAATATCAATCGTCCTTTGTCAGAGAAAGGAGAGACATAACTTGTGAGTTACGTCGATCGATGGGGGGGGGAATAGTTAAAGTCGACCTAGGTATATGTTGGGAGATCGATCAGTATACATGCATGTGTGTGTTAGAAGCAAATGAGGCACGTGGATAAGGATAGAGAGAGAGGGATGCATCTAGGAGGTGGTGCGAGAGGCATACTATATCCAGGGGGAAGGAGTGTGCGAGTACGAGATCGATGAAAAGAGTGGTGGGAGTGAGGCATGGACGGTGATAAGAGAAGACGGGAAGCTTGTGTTTGTGCTAGGCACACCTGGCTAGTGAGGCATATCGATCGATGTGTGCCGTAAAGAAGGAGCTGGGGGGCCTAGACACACCATGGGTGAACAATCTAAAGTGAAAAGACGAATTTGCACGATGGAGCTAGAGAATGCCGAGCGAGGGTGAGAGGGATGCAGGCGTGTGCATGCACGAGAGAAAGTTAGCACTAGCTACAAAGATAAGAGGATTGTGTGGGTGTAAAAGACGAATAGAGATCATACTTCATTATAAAAAGCGAATTAAGATATTTGAAGAATTTATCATTGTGTTTTAAAACGACGCATGTGTGAATATATATAACCGTGATACACATGGTGTGGTTATGAACATGTTATACTACATATAATATATTTTATCTCTACTCTTATAAAAAAACAGAGTTGTTGATGATGGTGTGCCTGCCATCTTGCAATATAGGCCGTCCGATTTATATCTGACGGATAGGAAGGAAACTATGGCAATTTTGAGAAAACATACCCACACCCCTCTCCATATTTGCAAATTAGGCCTCCCCTTGATCATGTTGATGTTCTGTGGAACGCATGGGCATCTTGCTAGTACTACGTATAATATATAGAACATTGATTATAATTTGGGCTAATGTGTGGCTTTTGCAGCTCAGGTCTAGATACTTGTCATAATGTAGGGGGCGGGTAACTATACTATGTGTGATAAACACGGTGAACGTATGGAACATGGTTTAGATTATGAATATATAGTTAGTACATCAAATGTACTATTATTTGGAATCAACATCTAGTGTATTCAAAAAATAGAATTTGAGTTGATGTAGTACACATAGTTCATATCTATCTCTAAAGTAATCATGTGGTGTGTTATTAAGGTAATACACGAATGATGATTGAAGTTGGCAACAATCATGATTGTAGATTCTTATTGAAATAGAGAGACGAATTTAAATTCAGTTTGAATTGCAGCGGTAGTATAGACATTTGGAATGCACTAAAGTGTTGGTATGAGTAGGTTACATGCATTATACAGCAAGCGAAAAAATTTAATTGTACATAACATGGATTCATACTCCCTCCTTCCATCTATATAGGGCGTAGTGCGTTTTTAAGACCACCTTTGACTATTGACAAGATTAATAGTACATGACATGCACAATGTGAAAATTATATCATTGAAAGCTCCTTTCACACAGGAATTTAACGGTGTGCTTTGTGTAAGTTGCATATCATATATTATTGCTCTAATATTTGGTCAAAGTAAGCATAGAAAAATGCATTAGACCCTATTTAGATGGAAGGAGGGAGTAGCTTTGAATAGCATTTGTATAGTAAAATGGGGCAATACTCTCTCTTTGTGTGGTGTGAATAGTTTTATTTTTTCGTTTTCTTTTTGGTTGAGGGAAGTGCGAATTAATTTGGTATGTACAAGTACAATATTACATGTGAGGCTTGTCAATAAAATTCAACCCGCGCCTTGTTATATCCCGAAAATTCAGATATCGTGCTCTCAAAACTGGCGCCTTCACAACCCGCGCCTTGCTATCCCGAAATTACAACGCGCGCGAAAACTCCCTCCAGCTGCCAAATCCCGACACGCTAAATCCCCCTTCTAACCTTGAGCCGAAAGGGCCGCTAGTTCAAATCGGTGGGGGGTCCTTTTGTAACACACCCTACATTTTGGACAAGCGCGTCCCTAAGTCATGGTTTACCCCCTCCCATCGCCTCCTTTTCGCCATTCAAAATCCTAGGCCACCATAACCTCTCCGCTCCAGCCGCGAAACCCCACCCTCCTCCATCCGCCACCTCACCACTGCCCATCCGGAGCCTCTTCCCCGACGACGTCGTCCACCGCAACAGCTCGACGTCCCTCGTCCACCTCCCCGGATGAGGATCCGTCGTCCATCTCGTCATCCCGCCGGTTCAGCCGTCCCGTCCTCCACCTCCAAGGAGCTGCTCCGATGATCGCCTCATCTATCGCGGCTGCTCCATCCCCACAGCGCTGCGTTAACATGCTCCACCAGAACCGCAACATCCTCACCGACTCCTCGGACAAAGCCTAGGCCTACTCGGCGCCACCAAAGAGGTTGTACACTCATCGCATCGCACCTTCTCCTTAACTTGACCTCCCGGCACTGACAGTGCTCCATCCCGCACCCTCATGGAGCGGCTACCTTGAAGCCGGCACCGCGGGCGACATCTCCATTGCGGCTCTTCCCCAGTGCGAGGCCCCTTCGGCCGGCTCTCGCTCGCTCGAACTGTTGCTGCTGCTCCGGCTCTCGTGCGATCACTCGCTCGTCCAGCTGCTGCTGCTCCGGCTCTCGCTCGCTCGCTCGTGCTGCTCCTACTGCTCTCCCCCTCGCTCGTGCTGCTACTCTGCTCCGATTTAGCTACACTTCAGTCGACTGAATCAACTTTTGGGTCAGTCGATTTTCAGGGGGTGGGGGGGGGTGGCTCACCGGAGTTAAAGAAGAACCACCCGCAGCAGGGACGGGGGCTCGCTGGAGAGGTACCCCACTATCTATCTTAGGGTTCAGGGTGGGGGCGGGGGGCCTAGAGGGCTGGCCGGGGCGGTAGCGGACCAGCGGTGGGGAGTTGTTTCGGGGCGGCGAGGCGGCGCTGGGGCCGGCGGTTCGGCCGGTGGTGGCTGGCGGCTCAGTGGGGTGCATGTTGAAGATGAACTGCAGGCCCTCCCTAAACTACATGTCAAGTGCCTCTCTGCTACCATTGCATTTAGTTTCGATAGTAACATTCAGATTCCACAGTAAATTTCAGTTTCGACAGTTAAGTTCAGAGTCAACAGTTTTTTTCTCATCTGTTGTAGTCAGGTGGTTTTTGGTGATGTAAATTTTACATATATTTTATGTCATCTATTGGAGATGATATTAGAATCCCATTTGAGATTGATGATGTCTGTCTTGTGCTGCTTCAGTCTTGACATCTGACGGCTCACCGGAGCTGCTCCAATGACAGAATGATCCATCACAACAGAACAGTGCCCTGGATGCCTTCTATAGTTTCCTCAGATCTTCCTCCACACCTCCGACAGCCATCTCTGCCTCAACTGCTTCAGCGACCAACCCAATGATGCTGAGGTCGACACGGTTACGGCAAAGAGGTTGTACACTTGTTGCATCACTTATTACTATACATTCATGTCAATCCATTAGGGCTATTTTGGTTCGACGGAAAAACATAGCAATATGGAATTTTCCAATGGCACTCTACTATTCAATTATTCTTACATTTTGTTGAAAAGAATGAAGCAAAACATCCACCTGGACCTACTTTTCAAAATCCTATGCATGAAAACAAGACCAAGTGCATTAGTGGTATAATAACATTCTAACTGTACATGCTTTCATATGGTTTCACTTTATTTTGTCCATGTTTCTTTGCATTCCTCTGCTCTTCCAATTCCTGTAAACCAAACACCCAAGTTGAAAGAAATCCTGTGTTTACAAATGCTCTGTTTACCATGTGCAGTCCTATCCTATTCCGGTGTTTTTCCTATCCCTGCGTTTTTAGAATCATGCAAGCCAAATGAGCCCTTATAGAATTACTTTAGTTACAGGTAGGTGTCGAAGGAAACTTTGTGTGGTTTGTCCTGCTCCTGCCGCGACGTCGTCCACCTCACCTTAGTTGCTCCATCGACAGAAGCATCCACCAAACCAGACATCATGACTCCTGACCGTCTTTCGCCGCCTCAGATCCCCTTCCCTGCCAACGGCACGCACCGCAACGGCATCACCATCATCGACTCAGCAGATGAACCTGAGGAGTACATGGGTCCACAAGAGAGGTCGCACTCTTTTGTTTCTGCTTATGTTATGCATTGCATAAAATTACCTACTACTTTATAGTCCTGTTCACCTCTTGGACTCCAAGTCAGGTCCAAATTAATATTCAAACTTGAGTTCTAAATTAGTTGTGGGGCACATATTGAGGAAGCAATGAATAGTATCTCTGTCTAATATCTGGTTCACCCAGGGTATGCCTATGTTGTTCATCTTGGGTGGGAAACAAATAGTAAAGCAATCATCATCTGTTTTTTATTAAATTAAAGCAATCATCATCCTGCTATCATTATTTTTGGATCCATCCACTGGTTGTTACCATCACTCTAAATTTCTGCATGCTCTCAATCTCACCATATTATTTCCATATGCATGTCAGATATTGTACACAGTCATGCTGAACATGTAGAGAAAAAGAAAAGAGTTTTGCGCGGCAACACAATGGCATGCAGACATTTCTCCATGGTGGGTTCAATGACAAACCCTCCCCACCCCTCTCCGGATTGTAATCCAGAGGAAGATTTCTGTTCTGAGACGGATTCAGACGCCGCTGACCACTCCTATTTACCCCCAAGGTGTTTGCTCTACCTTGGCACGATGATGTTAGTCATATCATGCATATCTTGCCTTGAAGTGCCTACTTTTGACATCATATATCTCCTCTGCTTAGTTTAGACATGTTCTGTAATGCCACCTATTTAGTTTCTATATCATATATGGGAATTATGTAGTCTCATGTCTTTTAGCCAGCTATAATATATGTGAAATGTGCAATGCCATCCTGTTTAACCAGACATCATATATTTGAATGATATCTCGCCCATCCTTTTCTTCATTACATTTTCATTTGTCGATAATGTTTGTACATTAAACTACTCTTCCTGTGAATCAGCCATTTGGGTGGGAGATGGAAAAATCTGGAGTGAAAACAAGGCCTTCAGAGCAGACAGTGCTACCTGTCGAAGGAGATCTCTTGTTGGGTCCCGATAGCCCCTCAGAGATGGATTCAGAGACAGATGATCAGTCCTATTCCCCCATCAAGGTGTATGCTCTAACTTGGCACGGTTATACTGCTCATATCATGGATATGGTGTCTTGCATTGCATAGTTTAGACATCATATACACAATATTCAACACCATATTCTTAGTTCAAACATCATATCGAATGCCCTCTATTTAGCATATAAATCACATATGTGAATTAAACGATGCGATCCTGATTACTTAGAGAACATGTAGGTGAATTATGTCATGCAATTCTATTTATTTATTCATCATATCTTTGAATTATGTTATGCTATGCTATCCAGTTTAGATAGACATCATATATGTGAAATTATGTCATGCTATCCATTTTAGTTAAACAATATACATGTTAACTATTTCATGCCCTCTTTTTTCCACACTATCTATTGCATCTGTCTCTCATACAATGTCTGTACATTCAACTATGTTTCCTGTTTATCAGCCATTTGAATTGGAGCGGGTGATGCCAGTATCTAGTGGACTAAAAACACGGTCTTCAAATAAAATAGTGCTACCTCTTGGTGGAGATAGCACCCCGGTTGTACATGCAGAGGAACAAAGTGCTTTTGTACTGGGGAGGTTGATCATAGATAACATAATCACTGCATATGAATGTATTCATTCAATGAAATGGAAGAAAGGAAAATAGGGATGGCGTGCGGTCCAGATAGATATGATGAAGGCATATGACCATGTTGACCTACCTTCAAGGGATCATGTTGCAATTAACTTGGCTTTCCGGAGGAATATGTGTCTTTAGTGATGAGATGCGTGACATCGGTAAGCTTCCAAGTGAAAGTTAATGGGGAGTTATTACCATCTTTTAGCCCTTCAAGGGGAATTCGACAGGGAGACACCACCCCTCATCGGTAAGCTTCCAAGTGAAACTTAATGGGGAGTTATTACCATCTTTTAGCCCTTCAAGGGGAGTTAATACGATTTTTATTTTTGAATTTTTTTTATTTTTTTATTTTCAAATTTCTGAATTATTTTAACCTCTAATCTCTAATCACCACCCCTCGTCACTGCTCAATTTATCCTCTAATCTCTAATCACCCCTCATCATTCCAAATCATCTAACTTCCCGAACGGTCACCCATCCTCCCACTCCCCCAGCATGAGCACGCTTAACTTCCGAGTTCTATTCTCCCTCGTTTCCAAGTCTGCACTTGTTGTTTTCCTGACAATAGTAAGGTGTCAATCCTATTAACCTTCAGGAATTTTGCTTGAGCATGAAGTGACACATTTCACTGTTTGAGTTTGAAACTATTATTTTAAAAAACAATAATTATTTAGTAACACTAATATTTCTTGAATAATTAGTTTGACCATTGTTTGACCATTGTTTGACCACAGTTTGACCATTGTTTGACCACAGTTCGACCAGATTTGATCAAAATTCAAAATAACTGAAATAATTATTTAGTAACACTAATATTGTAGAATAATTAGTTTGACCATTGTTTGACCACAGTTTGAATTTTTTTTCGATTTTTTCCACTCTAGATCTAAAAAGGCCCGTAACTTTTTTTCTGTTAGGTTTCGAGTAGATGATTTTTCATATAAAAAACTTTTTCATCCGAGTTAGTATGCAAAAGTTATGCCCATTTTTACAAATTCTCGAGAGATTTTGCAAATAAAGTCGAAATTCATATTTGCAAATTTTCCCAACAACTAGACCACATATCACATGGGAAACTTATTTTCTTTTATTTTTTTTGACATTTTCATCATTTTCTTTTATTTTTTTTAAACTGAAAAGGCGATCCACCGGGGGGGGTGTAGAGTTTGAAAATGGGACCTTTAGTACCGGTTCGTGCGATGAACCGGTACTAATGCCTCAAACCCCATTAGTACCGGTTGGTGGAACGAACCGGGGCTAAAGGTCTAACCCTTTAGTCACGGTTGGTGCCATGAACCGGGACTAATGGGCATCGCACCCTTTAGTCCCGGTTCGTGGCACCAACCGGGACTAAAAGGTCCAGACGAACCAGGACAAATGGCCCACGTGGCCCCTGGGCGCACGAACCGGGACTAATGCCCCCATTAGTCCCGGTTCTAGACTGAACCGGGACTAATGGGCTAACTCGGGGTGGACCAAAGCCCTCTTTTCTACTAGTGAGACCTAATATCCCCATATTTATTCTTGTTATGTGGAGAAGGTCTGTCGTGCATGCTAAAAAATTATGATGATGGTTCGATTGATAGAGGGATCTGTGTGGGCGTTACGGCACTGTGGATATCCCATTTGTTATTTGCTGATGATTGTTTGGTGTTTATGAAAGTAGATGCCCGGAGTGCTCTGAGACTGAATGAAATTTTACAAGCATATAGTATGGGCTCAGGACAATGTAAAAACAAGTTGAAAAGTTCGATATTTTTTAGCCCAAACACGGGGGCGTCAGTAAGAGGGGGTGTTCGAAATACTCTTCAAATTCAAAGAGAGGTTCTCTCTGAGAAATACTTAGGCCTTCCTACTGATGTGGGCAGAATTACAGAACAAAATTTTGAACATATTGTTGAGCGGTCAAGGGCCTTTATGCAAGGGTGGTGCGAGAGGAAGCTTTCTAGTGCAGCAAGAGAAATGCTTCTTAAATCAGTGATTCAAGCTTTACCGGCCTATTCTATGAGCTGTTTTAAGCTCACAAAAGGGTTGTGCATAAAATTAATGACAATAATGTCAAAGTATTGGTGGGCAGGATCACTTGATAAGAGAGGTTTACACTGGAAATCGTCGGAAGGAATGTCGGTTTCCAAGTATAGAGGAGGCATGTGTTTCAGAGACTTACAGTTATTCAACGATGCTATGCTTGCAAAGCAGGGATGGAGACTAGAGAACATGCCAGAGAGCCTTTGTGCTAGCGTCCTAAGGGGACGATATTTTCCTGATGGGATTTTTTTGCAGGCTCCATGCCCTAATGGGTCATCGGCCACATGGAAGGCCATCATCCAAGGAAGAAGAGTGCTTAAGCAAGGCTTAATACGCAGGATAGGAGATGGTCACACTTCTGAAATTTGGCATGAAAATTGGATATCAGGTACTATATCAATGAAACCAGTATGTCGGTTAAGTGACGAACTAGTTCAGTTTGTGGCAGGTTTGCTTGATGAAGAGTCAGGGAGATGGAATGAAGAACTTATTCGAAGATTGTTTATTGCACCTGATGCTGATTCAATCCTGAAGATGCCACGTCCAAGATTGCAGATGAGTGACTTTTGGGCCTGGGAGGGTGAGCAATCTGGCATATTTATAGTCTGGTCGGCGTATAGGGCATTGATGGAACGTAAACTTGCAAACCAGCCAAGTCCGAGTACTTCCGGTTCAGCCAAAAATCCGTGTGTTCTGGTGGAGAGTTCTTAATTTTTTTATTCTGGCACATGGTGAAATGCAGCGACGCAATATTCGAGATGATGCTTATTGCCCGATGTGTGGCTGCGATAACGAATCATCATTTCATGCTCTAGTATTGTGCAATCATGCACGGCGTTTTTGGGATGCAACGCAAGGGTATTTCGAGTTTAAGCTACCAAGGCTGCACCCTGTGACATGGTCTAGGGATATTCTTGATCCATATTTTATGAAGAAGGAGACAACCGCTATTGTAGTCTCAGTGATGTGGGCAGTATGGACAAGTCACAACAAGTACACACATGAAGAATTAAAATATCAGCCTCAGCGGTCTATGGAGTTGATCCACGAGTTTGTTTTGGCTATTAATATCCCAACACAGCGGGTGCATGTGCCTCCTGTGAAGCATGTTTGGAGGGCGCCAGAGAACGGGTGGCTCAAGTTAAATACAGACAGTCCAACAGACTGTATCAATGGCTGCACAGGTACATGTGTGGTCGTACAGAATCATGAGGGCCAGCTTCAGTTTGGGCAGTGTCGGAGGTATAATGCTATGTACGAGCCTTTCGTTCTGGAACTAATAGCATGCTGGGATGCACTGATATGTGCTGTAGAGAAAGGCTATTCACGTATTGTGATTGAGACAGATTGTCAAGCAGTGGTGTCAGCTTGGCAACAGGAAGATGGTCGTTCGATCGGGGGCCAACTGGTGAAGGAGATGCGTACCTATCTCCAAAACTTTCAGGGGTTTGAGTTGAGATGGACTGGACGTGAAGCAAATTTTGCTGCTCACACATGTGCTAAGGAATCTCTAAGTCTAGAATTAGTATTTTTGTCTTTCTGTGTAACCCAAGACTTTCTGATTGACGTGTTACAATCAGATGTGATCCGCCAATATGAATAAAATGCCTTGATGGCGGTTCTAGAAAAAAGGCCTACCATACATAACCCAAACTCTCGCAGATTGTACCCCTATTGTGATGGACAAAGAACCAGCTTCACCTAATCTAACCTCAACCCCAGCAAATAGTAACCCAGTTCCTGTAGACACAACACCATCTCCACCACAGAGCTCTCAAACAAGAGCAGTTAGTAAGACAGCTCCAGTGCCCAAAGGGCCAGTACTACCATGGCGAACCCCAACTCCACCAGTTAGTACGTCTATTCCTGTGGAGGAAGCACAACCAGCTAGTCGTAGTTTAGCATCTATCGCATTTGATGTTGTTAAATTGTATGTGCGTATCTTCTCATCTTGGAAATATTATACTGAAGATGAAGGAAAATGCCAGTTGCAGGTATTTATCCAGGAGTTATGTGCAAGTAATGTTATTCATGGCAATTACTTTACTTTGTCCCATACATCCTACCTTCATGATGGTTAGAATACAGCAAATTTTCCCATTTTTTCTATAGAGAAGGACCAATTTGGAAACTCAGGATGAGGTAACCTGTGCTAATACCTCTGCTATCTTCAAGAATGCTTGGTGGTAGTATCGGAATTACCTGAAGAAAACATACTTCACCGGCAAAGAAACTCATCAAATTCTCTTACGTTCTTCTGAGACACATTTACTGGACGATGACTAGGAACGCCTTGTTCTGTACTGGTCCCGAACCAAGAATGTGGTAAGGTCTATGAGATCATTTTCTATTTTAAGTACTATATTCTTGCGTCTTACTGTACTATGTTCATGTGGAATAAGTGCCTAAACCTGAAGAACAACTATTCTAATTTAAGATTCCATTGCTATCATAGTTCAAAAAAGCGCTAGGCGTTAATTGTGCGTTTTGCCACCGTCTTGTGCTTTACTGACCAAATCACATGCTTATGCGCAGTTATGCACAGATTAAGCATAGTTATGTGCAATGCATTTTGCCAACGCCTAGAGCCTAGGCGCGCTTAAGCGCTCTCTTAGGCGCGCCTTTTTTAACTATGATTGCTATCGTTCATACTGATTTGCTCTTGTACCAATTTACGCATACAAATTTATTTTTAAATTTAAGGATCCAATCGAAACTCCAATGGCACAACTGGTATGTTCACGCATGTTTGTTTAACATGTTTGCTCTTATCAATAGCTCCGCTGATTTAAATTTCAATTGTGTATACAGTTGACTTCTCACATCATGCACATTACTACCATCACAACAGAGTCAATAGTGTTGTTGTACATGTAGACCCGTGGTACCCATCTGAAATCTTGTTGTGCCGTGTAGTTTCCCACGCTTTGTGTTCTTTCACTGCTGCTTTGTCTTGAACTGATATGATTTGAACCGTGTCTCTATTTTGTTTGGCAAGACAATGCAGTGACCATAGGACATAGATTTATGTTTGTTTGATGCTTTTATTATGTACTACTACTTGGCAATAGAAGACTTGGTAGTTTAATCCTGTCCACCTTACTAATGAACTGGTTCACCGAAATGAGTTTCATATACTAGTACATGCTAAACCTGTTATGTGTCTGCTTGTTTCTTCTTTTAGAATGCTGACATAATATTGGCGAAGAGTGCCTTATTAAGCAATGTTAAAGGAAGTAATGCAGATAAGGTTCAGGATAGTGAGACATCCTTGTTGGTCTCCAACAAAGCTGATAAAACAGAAGACTATCTGGAAGACGGTGAGACAACCCCAAAGTCCTGTCTTGGTTTAGTGTAGGAGTTACTGTCCACTACCGCTTACACAAGCTATTCAAACTCATTGTCTGAATCAGTTCGGTTGCTTGAGTCTCAACTACAAGCTGAAATACATCGATCAGCTGTGCTGCGACAAGAAGCGGAAGGACTGCAGAAGTCCCTGGAGCATTCAGATGCATACTTTCTGGTGCAACAGCAAACATTGAAGGATTTTAGCGCCAAATAGGACAAAGCTAATAAGCTTGCTAAGCTCATTGCCAGCATGGTGAATACCCAGGATAACGTTTTTTGAGCTCTTCTGAAGTTGTTTCAGTTATGCTCTTGTTTTCCTGCCGCGTTTATTTGCACTGGTGGCCAATTTTGACGGCTGGTGTATGTAATATGCTGCTTTGTTCCCTATATTTGCACTGGTGGTGAACTTTGATGCCCAGTGGATGTAATATGTGTAATAGTGGTAATAGGCTAGCGTTAATTGCTTGCTTATTTATTTACTTATTGTCTTGTTTAGTTGCTTGCCTTTAGTCACTGCAGTTCTTTTTCTGTGTTTCTCTAGTGGCAACAATAACCTATTTTTGGTAACTAGGCCAAAATAATCATGGCAACACACGGACTATTGTAACCATGGGCCTCCTGCGGGCCGTATGATCCATGGGCCTTGTACGGGCCGTAGGATCCATTGGCCTTCTATACGGGTCGTAGGATCCATGGGCCTTCTATAGGCCATAGGATCCATGGGCCTTCTACGGGCCGTACGATCCATGGGCATTCTACCGGCCGTACGATCCATGGGCCTTTTACGGGCCGTAGGATCCACAGGCCTTCTACGGGGCGTATCATCATTTCGCCAATCATGAGTCGTACTATTTGTGGACCATAACGGGCCGTTAATAGGCCGTATTTGATAACTCTATGAAAAAAGCCCAACGGGTTTCTTTTTGACATGAAAACGGCCCAACGTATTAAAGGGCCATAAACGGGTCGACTGTAACCATGGGCTGAATTTGGCACACAAGCCAAAAATGATATTAACGGGCCGTAAGTAACCGAATACTGGAAATGAGCCCAAGAATAAATGGGCCCCGAGAAGGCCGAAAGATAACTTGGGCTAGAAACGGCCCAATGGAATAATGGGTCGTTAATGGGTATAAAGTGATACACTGTTCATTACGGGCCAGTTTCATGACGGGCCGTTAATGGGCCAAGAGTCACAAAGGGCCTCATATGGGCCGAAAGACGTCATGGGCCATACATGGGCCGGAAGTTAAAAGGGGCTGGAATCATATTGGATGGCCAGATGACGCTACTGGGCCTAATTCGGAGAGGTCTTAACGAGCCCTGGGTTAGCGGGTTGTAAATGGGCTATATGCGAACAGGCCGTTAACAAGCTTTCTGTGGGCCGGCCCGCCACCTTTTGACCAAGTCAAACAGGCCAGCCTTTTCACATGAATGGTCCTCTGTTGGGCCGTGCCACGTGTCGACGTATCATATGCTCCTTGGGTCCAATGAGTGGATGACATCTATTCCAACAGTGAGCCGACATGTTATTCCTCCAGCCAATGATGATTTTACACGTGGAAAATCCCCATTGGTCGGGGCTGTTAACGGGTTATCGGATCCAAAACCGGACCCGATAGCTTAACGGCGTTCCGTTACGGTGGATGCCACGTGTCGGTCATCCTTGACAAAAGCACTTATGTGACGCGTGATTTATCGTTATGGAAGTGGACACTTCCGTGATGATAATTTTGGTAATGTCATGGAACACTTCTACGATATCACAGGTATGACTATCTTGGTTCTGTCATAAAATCGTCATGGATGTACATGCATGACAGAAAACACGACCTACTGTGACAAACACGTATCATCACAGAAGTGTATTTTTTTGTAGTGAAGGGTTCAGGCATCGTCTCCGGCTAGGCGTGCCGAGCGACGTGGGGTCAGAGTTGGAGGATCCGGAGCAAGTCGAGTGGAGCGACGCGGCATCTGCACCGCCTCCTGCGGTGGCTGCTCCACCAGATCTTCACGGATCTCGATCGATGCCATGGCCGAACCTGGGGCGGGGAGGGCCAGGACCCCCTCGCGTGATCTGAGGGCCGATTCCCTCATGGCTGGGGCGAGATTCGTGGTCTCAAAGGAGGTGAATGCCATCCACTCCTTGCCATGGACCTCACCGGCGAATCCGCCTGATCCATCGCCCACAGCAGAACCTCCAGCGGGTGCTTGCGTCCTCCACTCCCGAAGAGCGGTTTCTCCTTCGCCGCGGTCAGCCCACCAATTAGGGAGTCGAGGTAGCTCTGAAAAAATCTGATAGAGACCTCCATAGAAGGTGCAGGTTTACAATGAACCAATTCATTCTAGACAAACCAACTCTGCCAAAAAATCATCAGTACCATCATCCGGCCCACGTCATTCAAAGGAGCCCGGACATGAAGAAACCATTCCTTGCCATTATTCACCATATGTTACAAGTCTGGAATCCCCCATACCTTGGCCATGGCAAGATATAAATCGCGACCAAACTGACACCGAACAAAAGGGTGGTAGTATCTTCTTCCTCAACCCCACAAATCGGACACCTGCTTGTAACTCCGAGTCCAATTCTATGTTTCCTCTGCCAGGTAGGGAGTGAGTTAATAGCCAGTTGCCAAGCAAAGTTACGTACAGTAGGCGGAGCCCAACTCTTCCAAATAAAGTTCCAGCATGTTCTTCGCCCCAACGGTGATGAGCTCGAAGAAACATCAGTATCACGGTGGGCCTCCTCAAAGCCAGTGTATATGCTGATTTAACAGTAAAGACTCCATATGGATGGGGATGGACATGGAG
This sequence comes from Triticum aestivum, assembly GCF_018294505.1. Taxonomy (NCBI): domain Eukaryota; kingdom Viridiplantae; phylum Streptophyta; class Magnoliopsida; order Poales; family Poaceae; genus Triticum; species Triticum aestivum. The sequence continues at coordinate 45,867,989 of NC_057801.1, read as the reverse complement.
GGAGATCTCGCGTCATTCATTCATTCCGGTGCATCTATTTCTTGTCACCTTCATCCAGGCGGACGGAGGTGTAGTGGAGCGGTTGGAGTTTAACGGAGGCAGCCGCGCGGATGGACTGCTAGGGGGTGCAGAGGGGACACGCTTCTTGGATTCCATCTAATTTAGTACTCACTTTGCTTGTTAGTACGACTTTTATTAAGTTGCTGAGTAGGTGGGGGCATGATTAGAAATATAACGAAGGAACCTCGGTGATTTAAAACTATTTGACGCCGGTGTGCTGCAAATCTAATGCAGCTGCCCTTCTGTGGCACACACCGTGATGTTGTAATTCGGTGCAGCGAGAGCGGTGCCAACACATGGTACGTGGGGCTTGTGCTCTTGCTGATTTGTGTTTTTTGCTTCCTGCTCCTGGCTAGGCAGAGTTATTTTTCTTTCGAACGCACCTAAGATTTTGCTACCACGAAAAGAAACTAAAATGTACATCATTGGAGTATCTTCGGTCATTAGCTCGGGTGAAAGAAGCGAGCACATGCTTTCGATCTTCTAACAAAAACCTTGCCTGCTCAATCACTCTCGTCCCTCGTGCTACTTCATGTTTACAGGTCTCACGACTTGCTGAGTCTTGATCTAGTTGACTTCCCGGTGCCTCCTACCCCCATGAAAGGAACTACATTTGGCATTGGCCAGAGATTTTGTGGGTTGTTCTTCGCAAAACAAGCTTTGTGTATACCATATGTTGACTGGTTCACTAGGGAGATGGAAGGAATCAATCTAGATTTTGAACTTCCGGTGGCAGCGGCTTTGGGAGTTATGTCGGTGCTCATGTGTGGGATGGGAGTGCACATGAAACATAGGCCTTTTAAAGACATGGGTGGTTGGGGCGCCAACCTATGACGCCGCTTGAGAGGAACCTGTGCAAACGTCTTCATTTTAAAAAACACATGGGGTCCTTGCCTACATCTAAAGAAACATCTTAGAAAAAATCTCACCTCCATTTAAAAAAAGAAGTAAAAAAAAATACCACCGCAGCCTACCAGCTAGCGCCACTTTGCATAGCCCTCCATTTAAGAAAATACGTGGGGTCCTCACATCCATCTAAAAAAACATTTCAAAAAAGTCCTCACCTTCAAATACCTATGGTGATTTAAAACTGTTTGATGCCGGGTGTGTTGCAAATCTAATGTAGCTGTTCTGTGGCACACGCCGTGCTGCATGTGTTTATTAATCCGGTGCAGCGAGAGTGGTGCCAACACGTGGTATGTGAGGTTTGTGTTTTTGATGATTTGGTTTTGGCTTTGTATACACCTACAAATTGGCTAGACACAATAATTTTATTTTCGAAAACACTCTTACAGTTTGTTACCATGTGCAGCTAGTTTTAATCGTTAATGAAAAACGACAATAAACTTGCTCACAGATTCTTTTTCTATAAAATGATCATTAGCTTGGGTGAAAGAAGTATGCATTTGCTTTATATATAAAGTGGGGCATCATTCATTCATTCCGGTGCATCTATTACCAACAGTGAAGGATGGTGGAATGGACGGGGATGGACACGGAGGGAGATCTCGCGTCATTCATTTATTCTGGTGCATCTGTTTCTTGTCACGTCCATCCAGGTGGGCGGAGGTGTACTGGAGAGTGGTGTCCACGGATTGGAGTTTAAAGGAGGCAGCCGGGCGGATGGATAGGTTTGGTGGATGGACTGCTAGGGGGTGCAGAGGAGACACGCTTCTTGGTTTCCATCTAATTTACTCACTCTGCTTGTTATTAGTAAGACTTTTATTAAGTTGCTGAGTAGGTGGGGGCACGGTTAGAAATACTAGTCGGCAACCCGTGCATTTGCAAGGGCTAGCATGTAATACCATAGAATTTGATAATTTACTTGTGAAACACACGCCTATGAGTAGCTCTCGTCAGGGCAGTCCTCGTATGTTGTCTTTCATCTACCACTAGTACAAATCTCTTTTGCTGAAGATAACGTCACCATACAATCCAGCGGACTTCTATTAAATCTGAGACATACATGTTAACATAAAAGAGAGAAACTTGAAGTTTTCCTCCAAAATATTAGCAAAACTGGAAAGATAAAATGACTCGCTAACAACTATCATGAGTTGTTTGAAGCACTGCATCATCTCTGAAACATTGCAATTTTGTTAATTCAGTTCTTGTAGGAGGCAAGAGCTTCAAACTAATTAAATGGTAAATTAGTATAATAATTAAAACGAACATTACATACATCTCCAAACTAATTAAATAGTAAATTAGTAGAATATTTTTTACAAACATTGGTTATGTGTAGATAAGAACTAATTACGAATTCAAATACTATGTATTAAGCTCTTGAACGAAATACAAAGTTACACAAACTTCTGGTATATCATATCATCTCTAAATCCACCAGTAGCAACCACTAAAGGATTTCTTTAATCCAAGAGATCAAGTGGAAGTGCTATCAATATTCAAATTGTTTACATATCAGACGCATCACAGTGGATGTTGGTGTCATGGGACACGCACCACTTTACAAAGTTCATAAAAAAGTGGACTATATGATAGCAAGAAAGAGAAACAAAGTGGACAAAGATTAATATACTTCTTGTTTTATTGTCCTATATAGATGAACTCAAAACCTAAAAGAAGTTTGACATTATTTTTCTCCTCAACTCAGAGCCAACTGTCTTTAATATTTTTAGAAGGGGAAACGGAAATCTTGGAGTAAACGTACACGTCGCCTTGTTTTTTCAATCAAAGAAACAACAATTTAAATATGTAAAGTAAAAGCGCACCAACATGGAATTTCTCCCGAGATAAAACATAGCAATAGCTTCTATCGTGTGGCTGCTATATATTCTAGTTTCGCAGTACGATGTTGATGATCCTTGCCAGGAAATAAATGGGCATGTGCGAACAAACATATTCAACAATAACTACATGATTTGACTAATAGAAAATGAGTGGTTTAGTACTTAATGGCTATGCAGAAAATATTTACATTTGTTTATTGCGTGGGAACATAATTTGCAGGGAAAAAGGGGTGACAACACACTCATATTAATAAGAAGAAAGGCTAGAAAGTTATCTTCGCGGATTGATACAAAACTTTCAGTCCAAATGCTGATTACAATTTTTTAACAAAGATAATATTTTTTTGGAAGGCTAGCTATTTATATTTGATCTAAGCTACATCACCACGTGTATATGCTTTGTTGTAGTGTTTGGGCAACAAACAACCATATATAAAGTCTAAAGAACCTAAAAAACGGTGTCCAAGCTATCAGGCAATTCAGCATGGATGCATACTATGTCAAGTAGAAAGGAGATTCCTCCTAGAACATTCACTTGGCGCTATGGGCACACTGCAGCACAACCCCTCAGGGCCCCTCACAGTTTTTACACAGGGAAGATCCAATTTATGTTGGTGCGCTTTTACTTGACATATTTAAATTGTGAGCTAACTTAGGCCTTTGTAACCTTATATACCTACTACCTATGCTATGCAATCTACAGTGAAACAATAAAAAAAGAAGATACATCACGTACCTGTGGCCATGGAGCGATTTTTCTTATGCGTTCTTGCGTTTTCTTCTCGACGGATGGCTGCTGTGTAAGTGCCTCTGTTCTTGCTTGCTAGCTGCAGCTAAGCGGTGGATCAATCTGGTATAGATCGGCTAGCAGCAGGCTAGCTTTATACTGTTGGTTGATCAATTAGAGGAAGGTTACTTTGCTGCTCCCTCGTTGTGTTGTTTCAAGAATTAATTGCTGACACTGTCGCCTCTCCTTGTGCTCCAGCTTAGCAAGACTAATCAGAGGCAGTCCGGTCGATTGGACTCTAGTCCCCGCCCGCTCGTGAAATACCGGAGGAGAGGCGAGGAAGATGAAAAGGAGGGCAGTGATGAGGAAGATATCCCATCAGGCCATGAAGGGCAAAGATGATGCCTATAATTCACGGCGCTGTTGTGACGGCAGCGAGGAGGAAAGGAGGATTGGGAGAAGCTGTACGTGGGGATGAGGATGAGTTAGGGCTAGGTCAAGTGGGGTAGGATCGTAGAGATGGCTAAGGTAGGTTTTATTTATGATTAATGTGCGAATTATTTGGACTAATCTACACCATAATAATTCTGTCCCATTAGATGAGCAGCTCTAATTTCCTGATTAATGTAGGGATTACTTGAATTAATATACACCATAATAATTCGGTCCCACCAGATGAACGGCTCTAATCTTCTAATTAATGTGGGAATTAATAAGAAGTCTGTAATTAGTATAGGTTTAATAGGGATTACTTGAGTTAATCTACACCGTAATAATTCGGTCCCACCAGATGAACAACTCTTATTTTCTAATTAACATGGGAATTAATAGGAAGTCTGTAATTAGTATAGGTATAGATAGATAGATAGATAGATAGACTAGGAACCTCGGTGATTTAAAACTGTTTGACGCCAGGTGTGTTGCAAATCTAAGAGCAACTTCAATGGGGCGATCCATTTCGTCCGCCGCCGTCCATTTGGATAGGCGCGGATAAAAAAAGTCGGCCCAAGGCGCCGACCCAAACGGACGCACGTCTGCTTGGCGTCCGCCTGCCAACCCATTCCCGGCCCATTTTTGAGCCGGATTTGCGTCGGCGTGGATGCGAAACGGACGCGTGCGTGCGCGCCTACTCCTCTCGTCAGGCCTGCTGGTCGGTGGCAGCCTCCATCATTTTCCCTCCATTCCACCCAAAAACTCCTCCCGCCCGCGCGCGCTCCCCGCCCCGCCCCCGCCATGGACAACGCCCTCGAGGCCGCCGGCGGCCTCGCCTCCCTCGCCTCATTGGGCAAAGGCAAGCCTCGCGCCCCCGCAAGACCGCCGCGCCGAAGCCGAAGAAGGTGCTGATGCACGAACATCGGGCAAAGGAGTCAGCCAAGAGGAAGGACCGGAGGTATGCGGCGGACGCGAGAGATGAAGCCATCGCGGCGGTCGGTTTCGCCGCTACAGCGCAGCAGGAGGACACCAACGTCCGCGTCACGGCGGCAATGAGGGAGGCGCTCTACCTGATGGGGTTAAACCCTAGCCAGCACGGCCTTGTCAACGCCGCCGCGGCCAACACTGGCTCATCCGCCTTCCCTCGGACGGTGTTGCCTGACTCGCCCCGCGCGTCGGCTTGCAACCCGGTGCCCGTATTCTACATCTACCCATAGGCCTCCCGCCTCTCGGGGGAGTGCTTGCCCGACGTGAGCGCGGTCGCGCCTTCCACGCCCGCGCCCGTGCCCATCGACCTCAACGCCACACCGGTGGCCAGTGGCTCGTCATCCGGAGGTGCGAGGAAACGCGCGCGGCAGACACCAGCCGGCCATTTGTCGGGCGCGTGCAATCTGTTCGACGGAATGCTGGCCGCCGGCATCGACGCCTACATGCAGGACATGATCTTCGAGGGTGGTGCGCAGGCCACTGGCTTCGATCCCGACGAGACACAAAGCCAGGATGGCCGAGGTGTGTTCACGCCGTCCGCTGGCTACAATGAAGATCCAGCGGCCTTCATGCGTGATCAGGTCGGCCTGGACCTGGACAGCTTCCCTATCGACCATGAGTTTCTGGAGGACTACGGGCTATAGGAAGAGGACGAGTGCGACATCGAAGGGGAGCCTTTGTTCGAGGGTGAGCTTGCCAACCAAGCCGCCAGGATGAAGCTAAAGCGCAAGAGCAAGCGTACGAAGGCATACATGGCGGCTGAGGACAAGCTTCTTTGCTAGTGTTGGAGAGATATTGGGCAAGACCCCAAGACGGGCGCTGAACAAAAGCATTCAACTTCTTGGATTCATGTCCATTGTGAGTTCCATGAGCACAAGAAGTTTCCGCCGTACCAATTAGTAAGAACGCACGGATGGGTGTCCATTTCGAAGCATTGGAGGGTGATCCAACAAGAGTGCAACAAGTTTTTTGCCACTCTTGAGAGCGTCAAGGCCCGCCCCGTGAGTGGCATCGGCATGCAAGACATGGTATTCTAGAAAGCCACCCTCTTTTGTGTCATCATGTCCATGCTTGCGTGTTCGTTTGCATTTCATTTTGCCAAAATGCTTGAATGAAATACATTTGTAGGCGTTTCAAGCTTTGGAGGCATGCAAGGTCCAACACAATGGTAAGTGCTTCAACCTCTCACATTGCTTTAGGGTGATCAAAGATGAGGACAAGTTCAAGGCGCAATATGCCACCCTCAAGTCACGTGGTGGGAAGCAAGCCATGGAGGAGGTTGGGGACGGCGAGAAGGCTCGGCCGCGGGGGAAGACCAACTCCAAGAAGGAGGACAGGCGGGATGCGGCATCCATCGCCTTGATCGCTACCGTGGAGGACATGATCACCAAGAAGGACTCAAGGGAGGAGAAGCACCAGCAAGAAAGGGAAGAGCAAATGAACGCCTTCATGGAGATCCAAAGGAGGAGGCTTGACATGGAGGCAAAGAAGCAAGCACGGACGCTTGAGATGGAGGCAGAGAAGCAAGCCGAGATGCTAGAGATCGAGGCCGCCAATGCCAAGACCAAGGCGAAAGAAGTGGCACTCGCGAACATAATGACTGGGGTGGAGATCATGAAGGTGGATCTCAACACCGTGTCGCCAAGGAAGAGGCCGTGGTTCGAGAAGATGTTGGCCAACATGCTCAAGTTCAACGATGAGTGATCTATGGCAGCGAGCGCCATCTTTTTTGTATGACGGGAGGTGTGCTGGCATGACGATGGGGTCCGCGATGGCGTGGTCGAACTCAAGTCCCACCCTTTTTTGTGTGCTAGCATGTGTGTCGGCCGGCTAGCAACCGCGCCAGCATGAACTATGATGATATTTTTTGAAGCCGGCATTGTATGTCGGCGCTGGCATGGTGCCGACATGAGACATGGCCATTGCATGTTCCGCTGCGGGCCTTTTTTTAAATGTTGCTTGCGGACATAAAATGGGTCAGCGTGTTGGGCGCACTACCGACCCAAATCAAAAATAGGGCGGACGCTGAGCGGGCGGCCGACCCAAACGGACAAAAAGTGGAAAAATTTATCGTCCGTTTGGGTCGGCCCATTGGAGTTGCTCTAACGTAGCTGCTGGTATGGAGCACACAGTGTGACCTGCATGTGTTTATAAATTCGGTGGATCAAAATCGGCAAGTCCGCTCCGTGTTCCCTACCCTAGCCACCGTCACGGGCGAGGCCACTAGGGAGGCGATCTTCTTCCACCGGTCTCCACCGGCGATGACGCTGGCCCCCTCTCCCTCCGGCTACTGCTCCGGCGGCAGGAGGGAGGGGGACCCCGTTCCTCCGCTCGGTAGTTAGTGTTTGGATTTGTAGGTCGTGGTGCACCGTTGGGGTGGTGGGAGTGGCGCCCTGACGAATAAATCTGCCTCAAGTCCATTCCCACACCGGTGGCATGTCGGAGTTGGTGGCATCGTGTGTTCGCCGATCTTTCAGATCGACAGCGTTAGGGTTCATGGATGGTGTCGGCGAGGCGGCGACGGTGACTCCATCAGGTGTGTCTCTCCTTCTGCTCTGTCCTGTTGCTGTGGCATTGTCTCCTACGCCATGTGGAGCAGGGAGGTTTTGTCGTCCAGGAGTACGCGCAGACGCTTGTCTACGCAAGTGACAGCTGGAAGATGGTGCATCTTGCGTTGGGTTTGTGGTTCGAGGCTGACAGTTCTGGTTTTCTCCTCCGATGTCGTAGTCGTGCGGGGGTGTCAGTTCTAGAGTTCGATGGCGTGTCCGGGGACACGTTGCCCCGGTCTGATTCTTTCAACGACAATGGTTTTGTTTCATGCAAACTACCTTGGAGGTCCGTAAAGTTGCTGATCAGCGATGGAGCTGCGCCGAGCTCGGGTGAAGAGATGATCTGTCTCCTTTTTCTTAATGAAGAGGGTCAGGCGCTGGTTTTTTGCATAGGATTATTCTATCGTTTCGGTCCTGTAATGTCGATGTTTACGTGACTTGTAATTGAATCTTGATGTTATTAATGAGACACATATTACTACACCAAAAAAATCGGTGGAGCGAGAGCGGTGCCAACACATGGTATGTGGGGTCTGTGTTTTTGGTGATTTGGTTTTGGCTTTGTATACTCCTGCAAATTGGCTAGACACAATCATTTTATTTTCGAAATCACTCTTACGGTTTTGTTACCGTACGCAGCTAGTTTTGACCGTTAATGAAAAATATCTATAGACTTGCTCAGAGCTTCTTTTTTCTGTGAAATGAAATGATCATTAGCCTGGATGAACCAAGCAAGCAGTTGCTTTCTGCCTTCCATGATCAAGATACCTTGCTTAGTGACACACAAGTTTAACCCTAGTACATGTTTATGTTTCTCGCAACTTACCCAAGCTGAATCTCCTTGACTTCCGGTGCTTCCGACTCCCATGAAAGATACCACATTTCGCATTGCCCTGGGCTTTTGTGGGATGCTCTTCACAAGAAGAGCTTCTCTGGGTATATCATATTTGACTGATTCAGTAGGAAGATCAAAAGAATCAATCCAGAATTATTCTTTTTGCGGGATAGATTTTGAGCTTCATGCAGCATATGAGGTGGGTGCTTTGGGAGCTATGTTGGTACCCATGTGTGGAATGTGAGTGCACACGAAACATACATCTTTTATAGACATGGGTTGTTGGAATTGTATGGTGATCTTAATTACTAACCACGTGTTGCTACAATCTCATTCTCTTAACTAGTGTAGTGTACACATCTTGCATCGTGAAGGCGTGAAGAACCGACCCAACCCAATTATGGCTCATTTGGCTCATACATGCATATGTTAGCTGATGATCTTACAAAGGTTATTTAAAAACAATATATTGACATTATTACTAAGGGATGATTTAACCAAGTAATATTTAGTGAATTTCGTAGCGGTGAAGTGCAATACAATTAGTACATAGGCACCACTAAAGGAGGTGTCCTGCCGACTTGGCGAGGTACATACTAATATCTTAAGTAGTTCGTATAAATAGTGAAATACTAATAATACTTTTTTTTTTGTGTGTGTAGGGGGGGGGGGGGGGGTTGTTGGCGATTTAGTTTTGCTTTCAATTGGCCCGAGAAGCAAATAGTGAAGTAGAGCTGTTTGACACCAAGGTAGGTTAGGGACACGATTAGAAATAGGATCCTCAGTGATTTAAAACTATTTGGGCTCCGTTCGGTACTCAGGAATTTCGTAGGAACTTTTGGAGGATCGATTTCTGTAGGAATTTATACCCGCAGTGGGTTCGTTTCGAACGAATCTTGGTGGCCTGTTCCATCGGAAATTCACGCGATCCTGTACTTTTCACAGGAAATCAAAAATCCACTGAAACCTCATGTTCTCGTGGAGGCCGGGGGCTAAGCTCTGGCTCTAGGTAGTCCAGCCGAATAAACAATGGCTGCATGAGAGGTCATCACTTCTCAATACAATAAAAAACTATAATCAACGTTGAGGACACCCATCCCTCCACCGTACTGCAAGGGCTCCTATTCTTGCAGACCGAACATGCCAAAAGGCACCATAGTTTTGCTCTTGACAGTCAACTCTATTTCCGTGCGGTTACTCATTCCTTCGTTTTTTCTGCCTTCAAACAGAACGGAGCCTTGACGCCCGGTGTGTTGCAAATCTAACGTAGCTGCTGCTCTCGAGCACACATCGTGACTTTCATGTGTTATTAATTCACTCGGTGCAGCTCGAGCGGTGCCAACACGTTGGTACGTGGGGCTTGTGTTCTTGGTGATTTGGTTTTTGTTTCCTACTGCTGCAAATTGGCTAGGAACAATTATTATTTTGCTTTCGAATGCTCTTAAGATCTTGTTACCCATGGACAACAAGTTTTAACTGTTATAATATAATAAAAAGAAACGATAATACACATCATCGGAGTTCCTTTTTGTATGAAATGATTATTACCTTGAGTCAGAAAAGGAGCACAAGCTTTCGATCTACTATGAGCACGCGGGCTTGCTCAATGACACTGACAGCTCGTGCTAGTTCATGTTTACACCCCTCACAACTTGCCGAGGCTGAATCTCGTTGACTTCCTAGTGCCTCCTACCCCCATGAAAGAAACTACATTTGGCATTGCCATGAGCTTTTGCGGGATGTTCTTCGCAAAAAGAGCTTTGGGTGTACCATACGTTGACTGGTTCACTCAGGAGATCAAAAGAATCAATCTAGATTTTGAACTTCCGGTGGCAAGGGCTTTGGGAGTTATGTTGGTGCTCACGTGTGGGATGAGAGTGCACGTGAAACATACGCCTTTTAAAGACATTGGTGGTTGAGATTTGTACTCGGATCTTAACCACTAGTCACATCGCCACAATCTCATTGGTTAACTACTGCAATGATAAGTACACATTGTGTGGTGAAGATATGAAGAACCAGCACAATCACATTATGGCTCATTAGGCCCGTACATGCATATGTTAGCTGATGATCTTACAAAAGTTATCTGAAAACAAGATCTCACGTCATTCGTTCATTCCGGTGTGTGTGCTCCGCTCCGCTCACCTGCGATGCATTGCCTCTATTTCTCATCATCTCGCATTGCGTCGTCCAGGCGGGCGGGCGGGACTGTACCGGAGCGTGGTTTCCATGTTTGAAATATGAGCAATTTAGCATATGATTTTATTAACAAAAATAGTAAATAAAACATGACTACAATAGTAGAGATGAAACGAGTCATGTAATCTAGCAGAGTGAAGGCAAATAGTATCTACACATGTGAACTAGAACAGAACATATGTAGAACAGAGGCTGTAACAAGAAAGGCTAGAGCAAGAAACTGAGGCATGAACTTCAACAGAGAGAACACAAAGGCATTACGAAACAGCGGCAAAAGCACTGGTCTTGGGATCGGTGTCCTTGCCGGCCATATCGTCGAAGAGGTTGTCGACGTCAGGGAAGAAGTCGTCGGTGTGCGGAGCATCCGTGATGAACCGGTCAGTAGTCGTGCAGAGCACTCCCCAAAAACCTTATCACCCTCCTCTGCACGCCGGGATGGGGAAGATCATAGCGGCGAGAGGAAGAGAATGTTCTAGTGTGTCTCTCTGGAGAGGAACGGGCTCTCTTTTATAGGCACAGAAGAAGAAGGCGGACGGGCAACGATATGAGTTGAAACGAAGAGTGCGAGATGAAGCATTTAGACATCGACTCAACTCATTTTTGCAACCCACGGCGGGTCGTGACGAGGCATGGCGTGGCGGCCGGCGGAGGAGGAGCACGCGTGAATGTCCCTCTTGGTCTCATGCTCATACATGTGTGGAAACAACCTCCCTTATAAAGAGGCCCAACTCCCACCAAACTAGCAATGTGGGACTAAACTTTAGTTCCACCTCTTGCCTTGCATGAATGGGCTGCGTGAGCCTCTAGGATTTATTAGGAATTCTAAAAATGCTATTGGGCTGACCCAGAATAGACTAAATTCCAGCATTCCCCGACCAGATCTTAGAGGCACACAAAATTTGCCTTTGATTCCAAAACACTCTTTTATATACCGGTATTGCAGTGGTGACTGCTAAGTTAAACTTTCACCTAGAACTCTATGCTACACTAGTAAGCAACTTGAACAGTAGACTGGGCCTTGAACTGCAAGTTTTCTGTGGATCTAGCTTCACAAAAAGCCTTGACTGATACTAGGCTACTGTGGGTCTTCCCCATGGATGGAGCTTATGTGTCATACTCATAGGTGGGGTTACGATTAGAAATATAGTAGGAACCTGGTGATTTAAAACTGTTTGACGCAGGGTGTGTTGCAAATTTAACGTAGCTGCCGTTCTGTGGCGCACATTTTGACCAGCATGTGTTTATTATTTCGATGCAGCGAGAGCGGTGCCAACACATGGTATGTGGGGCTTGTGTTTTTGGTGGATTTTTTTGCTTCCTGCTCCAGCTCTTGGCTAGGCAGAATTATGTTGCTTTCGAATGCGCTTAAGATTTTGCTACCATGGACAACTTGCTTTAAGGTTAACAAAAAGCAACTAAAATGCACTTCGTCAGAGCTTCTTTTCGTGTGAAATGATCATTCGCTCGGGTGAAAGAGGCGAGCACATGCTTTTGATCTTCTAACAAAAACCTTGCCTGCTCGATCACTCTCATGCTTGGTGCTACTTCATGTTTATGGGCCTCACGGAATGCTCATACTTGATCTCGTTGACTTCCTAGTGCCTCCTACCCCCATGAAAGGAACTACATTTGGCACTGGCCTAAGCTTTTGTGGGATGTTCTTCGCAAAACAACCTTCTTTGTGTCTACCATATGTTGACTGGTTCGCTAGGGAGATCGAAAGAATCAATACAGATTTTGAACTTCCGGTGGCAGCGGCTTTGGGAGTTATGTTTGGTGCTCATGGGTGGAATGGGAGTGCACATGAAACATACGCCTTTTAAAGACACGGGTGGTTGAGATTTGTACTCGGATCTTAGCCACTAGTCACATCGCCACAATGTCATTGGCTTAACTACTGCAATGATAAGTACACATCTTGTGTCGTGAAAATGTGAAGAACCATCACAATCAACTCATTAGGTCCGTACACACGTATGTTAGTTGATGATCTTTCGCAGCAGCCGATCTAGGGCACACACCGTGACCTTCATGTGTTTATTAATTCAGTGCAGCAAGAGCGGTGCTAGCACATGGTATGTGGTTTTTTTTTGTGTGTGTGATTTGGTTTTGGCTTTGTATATACTCCTGCAAATTGGCTAGACACAATCATTTTATTTTCGAAAACACTCTTACAATTTGTTACCATGGGCAGCTAGTTTTAATCACTAATGAAAAAAGACAATATACTTCTAAGAGATTCTTTCCCTGTAAAATGATCATTAGCTTGGGTGAAAGAAGCAAGCATTTGCTTTTGGTCTGTTTTGTGGTTTCTTTATATACAATGCGGGGCCAAAGCCTGTTTCCACAAAAGAGAGCAAGCATTTGCTTTTCGACTTTCGTAATCACACGATCTTGCTCGGTGATACAGATACCTAGCCCTAGTACATGTTTATGTTCCTCACAACTTACCCAAAATGAATCTCGTTGACTTCCCGGTGCCTCCTGCCCCCATGAAAGATACTACATTTGGCATTGCCTAGAGTTTTTGTGAGTTGTGCTTCACAAAAAAGCTTCTTTCTTTGGGTGTACCATATGTTGATTGGTTCACTAGGAAGGTCAAAAGTAATCCAGATTTTGAACTTCAGGAAGCATATGAGATGGGGGCTTTGGGAACTATCTCAGTGCTCATGTGTGGGATGAGAATGCACATGGAACATATGCCTTTTTATAGAAGTGGATGGTAGGAACTGTTTGGTGATCTTAACTACTAGCCGCATGTTGCTTCAGTCCCATTCGCTTAACCTATGTGCTGTGCACAACTTGCGCCGTGAAGACGTGAAGCACCGACTCAACCAAATTATGGCTCATTTGGCCCATCCATGCATATGTTCTTTTGCATGCATATGTTAACTTATGGTCTTACTAAAGTTATGTGGAAACAATATATTGACATTATTACTAAGACTAGTCATAGTGGGAGTAACATAGATAGTAACATGCATATCATCCAATGCCAAGTTGGCATATTAGTGACATGACATTGTATTATATGACGAAAAAAGATGGTGGTGATAACCTATTATGTTACCATCACATAACACTTACTAAGAGAAAATGAGTATACAAGCTAATAAACGAAGTCATCTATGATGCTACCACTACGGATAAATGAAGTCATCTATGATGCTACCACTATGATATTTTGTACTAGGAAGATAGTAATATAGACTGATGTCATATGCATAAGACTAGTATAAGTTACTTCCCCACTATGACCGCCCTAAAGGATAAGCTAAGCAAATAATATTAATGAATTTTATAGTGATAGACTAGAATGCAATTATTATACAAGCACCCATAGAAGTAGTGTCCCACGACGTGGCGAGGCTACATGCTAATATCTTCAGTTCACATAAATAGGTAAGTACCGACAATACTAAATTTTCTTGTGTTTATGATGATTTAATTTGTTTTAACTTGGCTACACATAAATATTTCGTTTCCAAATAATCTAGGATTCTTATTACTATCTGCACGCAGTTTCAGTAGTCAATGAAAATAAACAATACGAACTTATCATTTGATTGGCGATCCTTTATTTAAGAAAATCATTTAGTCACCTCTTCAATATTCAACAAACCATGAACTAAAAGTTACCATGCTAACATTGTGTTTAAAACTGTTTGAAGCAATGTGTGTTGCGAATCTAACGTTGTAGTTGTCCCACGGTACACACCATAACTTGCTTATGTTTATTAATTTGCGGCAGCCAGAATAGTGTTAGTACTCATTTGTACATGCGGTTCATGTCTTTGGTTATTTGGTTTTTTCCTCTACATTTGCAAATTGACTAGACATAATTACTCCCTGAGTAAACTTTTATAAAGGCGTTTAGATCAATGTCAGTGTCAAAACCGGCGGATCTCGGGTAGGGGGTCCCGAACTCTGCGTCTAGGCGGATGGTAACAGGAGACAGGGGACACGATGTTTTTACCCAGGTTCGGGCCCTCTCGATGGAGGTAAAACCCTACTCCTGCTTGATTAATATTGATGATATGGGTAGTACAAGAGTAGATCTACCACGAGATCAGAGAGGCTAAACCCTAGAAGCTAGCCTATGGTATGATTGTTGTTCGTCCTACGGACTAAAACCCTCCGGTTTATATAGACACCGGAGAGGGCTAGGGTTACATAGAGTCGGTTACAAGGGGAGGAGATCTACGTATCCGTATCGCCAAGCTTGCCTTCCACGCCAAGGAAAGTCCCATCCGGACACGGGACGAAGTCTTCAATCTTGTATCGTCATAGTCCAGGAGTCCGGCCAAAGGTTATAGTCCGGCCATTCGGACACCCCCTAATCCAGGACTCCCTTAGTAGCCCCTGAACCAGGCTTCAATGACGACGAGTCCGGCGCGCAGATTGTCTTCGGCATTGCAAGGCGGGTTCCTCCTCCGAATACTTCATAGAAGATTTTGAACACAAGGATAGTGTCCGGCTCTGCAAAATAAGTTCCACATACCACCGTAGAGAGAATAATATTTGCACAAATCTAATCTGCTGACGTATTCCGCAGCGTGACATCATGCCACGGCCAAGCCTTTATTCGAATCGTTTTACTATCCCTCCTCAGCGCGTTTAGCGAGGCGGTTTCCTTGGCACGTCTTGTCAAAGTAAAGATCGTGTCTCCTTATTCCGGGATTCTCATCAATACGGGCGTGGGTAACCCAACCGTGCCATTTATCATGGCGCTTGGGAGATAAGCGAGTTTTACCAGGCTGGAAGGGGTACATAGTTTTGTCCGCCCATATAAGGGGATAAGGATCCACCTTTTCCATCTATGCGTTCTTCCTCCTTTGCTTATCCATCCCCGCGCACTCGAGCTCCAGCGCCCAAGTCCGCACTTCCCACCTCAATCTCCTCCAGTGATGTCCGGAGCGGGAGGCAGGTGGATGGCCTCCTCCGTCATGGAGGGGCACATAAAAAAGTTGAGGAAAGCCGGATACTTGTCCAACGACATTGCGCACCGGCTTCCAGACGAGGGGCAGCTCATCCCCACCCCAGGCCCCATGAGAGGGTGGTGTTCCTTCCCCATTTCCTCCGCGGACTGGGCTTCCCCCTCCACCCATTTGTCCGGGGGCTCATGTTCTACTATGGCTTGGATTTCCACGATCTGGCCCCGAACTTCATCCTCAACATCTCGGCGTTTATCGTCGTGTGCGAGGTCCTCCTCCACATCAAGCCCCACTTCGTCTTATGGCTAAAGACCTTCAATGTCAAGCCGAAGGTAGTGGGCGGACGTCAAGCGGAGTGCGGAGGTGCCATGGTGGGCAAGATGCCCAATGTCACATGGCTTGAGGGCTACTTTGTGGAAACCATCAAAGGATGGCAATCGGGGTGGTTCTACATCATCGAGCCGCGTGACCCTGAATGGGCAGCGGCCCCCAAATTCCAATCTGGCATCCCCACACGGCTCACCTCTTGGAAAGAGACGGGCCTGTCGTGGGATAATTCGGAAAAGGTGACCGGAATCCAAACCTGCGTCCAAAACCTGGTGGACAAGAAGGTTAAACTTGTCAACGCAGTCCAGGTCATGCTCTTCCGCCGGATCCTCCCGTGTCAACGACGGGCTTTCAACCTATGGGAGTTCGACCCGGCCCAGCACCAAAGTTTGTCCAGGCTCTTCGACACAATGCTAAGATGCCTGGAAGGTGCTATTCAAGGGCACCGAGGTCCCCCCCTCCTATTACCGAGGATCGCGGATTCTGCGCGAAGCGCCAAGCCAGCGCGGTAAGCTTGTTTTACCCTTTACAGGATACTTGTTTTTCATAGTTTGAATCTATGCGGGATCTAAGCTCCCGCTCCTTTGACAGGACTGGAAGAAGACGTCCGGACAGATCGACTGTCCGGATCCTTTGCCCGAATGCCCAGCAGATGCCCGCTTGGCGAAGCTGCTGGTCCTGGCACCTCACGTGGTGCCGGAGAAGAAGGCCAAGAAGAAGGCCGCGGGAACTCGAAAGATCTCCCAGCGCCTTGTGGTGTCGGATTCATCGCCTGACGACTCCGAAGCGCACTCCTCCCCCGAAGACGAGGAGGAGGAATAAGAGGCCTCTCCCCCTCCAACAGGGGGAGGAAAGAAGAGGAAGGCCACCCCAACTAGGGGGGCCGGAGGGTCCAAGAAGGCAAAAACCCTTCTCCCGGACTACTCCACCAACGCCGACGACGGCGAAGAGGAGTGGCCATCCAGGGCCAAGCCCCTGGCAAAATCTTAAGTATCCGGATACCAGAATAACTCATGGTGTTCCTTTATTGCATAGTGTCTTCTAACACCGAACATAATTGTGCAGTCCGCCCAAGGCCCGGCTCGACGCTTCATCGAGCGGATCCCTGGATTCGTCGGATGTGCATAGTCTTTCACTCCTGACTGCTACCTCCCCTCGCCTCATGGACGATGCCGAGGTGGAGTCCCAAAAGGGGCCAAGACAGGATGAGGTAGCCTCAGTGGCTCCGCAAGGCGACCTTCCGGACTCCAGGCGCAAAGGGGATAAAACCCCAAAGGGTTCTAAGTCCGGCCCTGTGCCGGACACTGCACCGGAACCCTTAGTGGTTCCGGAGTCCGGCAGGCGGCCCCCTTGTAAGAAGGGCAAGCCTACGACGCCGGTGGCCTCCGTCCAACCGGAGGCACCGAACAATTTGCTGGAGGTGCTTAACGACGCCTCCATCGATGAGGAGCACCGCACTATTATGAGTGCGGTGATCCAGAAGGTTCAGTCCGCCAAGAGCAGGCTGACAGAAGCCTGTGCCAGCCTTCTAATAGGCTTTGAGGTATGTATTTAAGACATGTAAAAATATTACCGCATAGACAGTAGCCCCTGATGCTCAGTTTGGTGTTCGGAAAGAAAAGCCAGACTGAGGATCTAAAAAGATATACGCAGGAGTCTAACGTTAATATGTCAATATGGGAATGCAGGCTGCGCTGCTGACCTCTGCCGCACTGACTGCGGAGGTCGATGCATTGAAGCAGAGCCTCGAGCGGTCCGAGAACGAGCTCGGCCTTGCCAAGAAGCAGCTCGAGGACAAGGAAGGTAAGTAGTACCGTATGTAAGTATATAAAAAATACCTGGTTGCAAATAGTGATAGGACCAACGTGAGTGTTACAGGGGCCACAACCGAGGTGGCGACCCTGAAGGAAGCGCTGTCCAAGGCCGAAGACAATGCGACCATGGAGCGCACCGAGCGAGAAAAGCAGGAGGCGCGGGTGGCGGAGGTGCAGCAAGAGCTCCACGCTCTTGTGAAAAAACACGAGAGTTTGGAGCTTGACTCAAAGACTCGAGAGTCCGAGCTTGCCTTGGCCCTTGAGAGCGCCAAATCTGCCAAGGCCGAAGCCCAAAAAGCCCTCCAGGAAATTGAGGCGATGAAGAAGATAGCGGCAGGTAAGGCATTCTTTATGCAAAGCAAGCACGTGAAAGTGAATTACTTGTTACTTACCCGAGTCCGGAGCTCTCCAGGAGCATTCGCAGATCTGCCCCGCAGTGTGTCCGACGCTGCCGCATTCTACCGAGCCGAAGAAGGGAGCTCGAAGGAGAAGGTGTTCTGTTCCCAGTATGCTAAGGCGGGACACCCAGTGCCTTTGAGCAACCAGCTGAAGCAGCTGGTCGAGCTCCATAAGGTAGCTGAACAGGCCATGAAGGGCCTTATAGGCCGCCTATGGCCTGGGGAGGTCCTGCCTGGGAGCTACTTTGGGCTGGTGAGGCGGCTGGTGGATGCCTGTCCTTGGCTTGAAGTCATCAAGCGCTCCGTGTGCATCGAAGGCGCCCGTAGGGCCCTTGCCCATGTTAAAGTACACTGGGCAAGCTGGATGCTGAGAAGCTGGTGACAGATGGGCCATCGGAGAAGAAGGAGCATCGCAAGCCCAAGATGTATTATGGGGGCGTCCTGAAGGGTGCCCGCCTTGTGGTGAATGAATGTGCCAAGGATGTAATTTTTGAGTAAACTCGCTCGTGTTTATCCTGTGCGCTAAAAACTTGTTCATATGCGCTAAGCAACGCTTGTTGAATTTAAAATATTACCTTCTGTGCGGCCGTTTATTGAATCTGAGAGATGCGAGTCGTCGGCTTCTACCCCCATGCCACGAGTGCTGGGGTGTTCGGGATAAACCTGAGCGCTCTTGTTCCCATTCTTGGGTCCTTCGAGGGAGGCGCTCAGCACAACGAACAAGGCAATCAGACTATAATGTTTTATCACTCTCACTTAGCCATAGAATTCTATAATTTTAAATTTCGGCGAAGCCCCTAGTATTCGGAAGACCGAGTTCGGGGCGCTATCCACGCCTAGGCCGGACAAAGCCAGCTCCTCGCTCTAAGCGGCATAAGTCTTTAGGGACTCGAAAACCTCTCGAACAGCGACCGGCTCTCGCCCTATCATGACGGACAGTTTTAGCTTTCTCTACTGAGGTGCTTAACCCAGCTCAACTGGGGCACAATCGCAGTAGTTCTCCCAGCGCTACCTTAGCCGATATAACGGAACGTAAGGTACCAAAACATGGGAGCCGGGCAAACCCAACTATTGACCCAAGACATGATTCGAAGCCGATGCATATAATGCTATAAGTTCGGGGTGCCACACTCGTGAGAGTGTTCGGACTTCTCACACCATATTCTGGGGTACTTAAGCCCCTGGTGTGTTGGCCGTACCAAAGTGTACGGTTGCATAATGTCATGACTGGACATATTTACATAAAAAAGAATGCAATAATAGACAAGAGCTATGTATTGTTTATTAAAAGGCTGCTGTGAAAGCATAACGATACAAATAGTGCAATAAGCAAGAGATGGGATTATTTGACATGTCCCCCTCCAGGGGAAAGCTGCGAGACTTTATGTAAGACAGGTATTTAGCTCGTTATAGAGACCACCTGGACATTCGACGTAGCTTGCTGCCTCCCTGGCTGTTGCATCGTGTGTTCGGCGATTGTACTGCCGGACAGGCCTTCTGGAGAATGGAGTCCTGAAAGTAAGAAAAAAGAAATGACAAAATTGGGAGCTCCTAGTGCGGTTGAGCCGTATTTTGGGCATGCCGTGGTTGTGCCCCTCCCTCTATGCCCATGGTATTTCCAGAGCGTAATTATGCACGCGTGGTACTGGTTTCGCAATTTCGCGGGGCTAGGGTTGGGGCCGCGCTGCTACGCTTGCTGGGTGCGTGCCAGGCGGTCTTGTTGTAGGTTACTCCGGGCGCGCTTGACGGTGTCCGGACGTTTAATAGATGGACTGGAGAATTGCCTTGAGAGGCTACTTTGTACTTCCGTCGCGAGGGCCGCCGTATGCTCCTCCATTCGGAGAGAGCGTTCGGTGTTTCCGTTGACCGTAATGACTCCTCGAGGGCCTGGCATCTTGAGCTTGAGGTATGCTTAGTGCGGCACCGCATTGAACTTTGCAAATGCGATTCGTCCGAGCAAGGCGTGATAGCCACTGCGGAACGGGACTATGTCGAAAATTAACTCCTCGCTTCGGAAATTATCCGGGGATCCGAAGACCACTTCGAGTGTAACTGAGCCTGTACAGTTGGCCTCTACACCTGGTATGACGCCTTTAAAGGTCGTCTTTGTGGGTTTAATCCTTGAGGGATCTATGCCCATTTTTCGCACTGTATCCTGATAAAGCAGGTTCAGGCTGCTGCCGCCGTCCATAAGGACTCTAGTGAGGTGAAATCCGTCAATGATTGGGTCTAGAACCAATGCGGCGAATCCGCCATGGCGGATGCTATTGGGGTGGTCCCTTCGATCAAAAGTGATCGGGCAGGAGGACCATGGGTTGAACTTGGGGCAACTGGTTCCAACACATATACGTCCCTGAGTGCACGCTTCCACTCCCTTTTGGGGATGTGGGTTGCGTATATCATGTTCACCGTCCGCACTTGTGGGGGAAAGCCCTTCTGTCCCCTGTTGTTCGGCGGCCGGGGCTCCTCCTCGTCATCGCTATGCAGCCCCTTGTCTCTGTTTTCGACACTTAATTTGCCTGCCTGCTTGAACACCCAACAATCCCTGTTGGTGTGATTGGCTGGTGTTTCGGGGGTGCCGTGTATCTGGCACGAGCGATCAAGTATTCGGTCCAAACTGGACGGGCCCGGAGTATTTCTTTTGAATGCCTTTTTCCGCTGACGGGGTTTAGAGCCTCTGAATCCGACATTAACTGCCGTATCCTTAGCATTGTCGCCGTTAATGCGGCACTTGTGCTTATTGCGATGCGACCTGCCATTGTTGTCCTTGGTATCCGAAATACCAGGGCTCTTGGTCATGTTATTACTACGAGCTAGCTAGCTGTCTTCTCCCGCGCAAAAGCGAGTCATGAGTGTTGTGAGGGCTGCCATGGATTTCGGCTTTTCCTGTCCTAGGTGTCGGGCAAGCCATTCGTCTCGGATGTTATGCTTGAAGGCTGCGAGGGCCTCTGCGTCCGGACAGTCGACTATTTGATTTTTCTTGGTTAGGAACCGTGTCCAGAATTGTCTGGCCGATTCCTCTGGCTGCTGAATTATGTGGCTTAGGTCATCCGCGTCTGGTGGCCGCACATAAGTGCCCTGGAAATTGTCAAGGAATGCGGCTTCCAGGTCCTCCCAGCAACCAATTGACTCTGCTGGCAAGTTATTAAGCCAATGCCGAGCTGGTCCTTTAAGCTTGAGTGGGAGGTACTTTATAGCATGTAGATCATCACCGCGGGCCATGTGGATATGAAGGAGATAATCCTCAATCCATACCGCAGGATCTGTTGTGCCATCGTATGATTCGATGTTTATGGGTTTAAAACCTTCGGGGATTTGATGATCCATTACTTCATCTGTGAAGCATAGTAGGTGTGCGGCGCCTCTGTACTGGGCTATATCACGACGTAGCCCAGATGAGCTTTGTCTGCTGTGTTTGGCCTGGCCGTATTTGCCATATCCGGCGTGACGGTTATCGTCACGTGTTGTGGGGCGCCAACGCGATCCGTAGATCGATCTTGTTTGCCTTGCCTTGTTGTCCAATATGTCTCGCAGGTCTGGCGCATTTCCCCGTGCCTTGGTATTTTTTGAGCGGCGCCGGGGTGCGGCTTGAATTGATGGCCGAGAGGCCTCTCTGTCGCGACCACGAGGTGGCCGATCGGCCGCGTCGTGTGCTAGTGATGTAGGTTTAGGTGCTTCCTCCTCTAATCGGGGTAGCAGCCTGCGCTTTGGGTAGCTCTTGGAGGGGCGTTCGAGTTCGTACTATTCGGCCGCAAGGACTTCAGTCCATCTGTCGGCTAGCAAGTCTTGGTCAGCTCTAAGCTGCTGCTGTTTTTTCTTGAGGCTGCTCGCCGTGGCCATAAGCCTGCGTTTGAAATGCTCTTGTTCGACGGGATCCTTAGGCACGACAAATTCGTCGTCGTCGAGGCTTGCTTCATCTTAGGAGGGAGGCATGTAATTATTGTCCTCTACCTCTCTGTCTGCCGCTCTCTCATGAGGGTTGGCTTCTCCATCCTCCTGTGCTGAATCCTGCTGGAGGGGGTTGTCTTCGGCACTGTCCGGGGTGTTATTATCTCCCATGCCAGAATCGCCATTTTAGCTTTGGCGGGATTTAGAGCGGCGCCGCTGACGCTGGCGCTTAGGCTGCTTCTTGGAGGGGTCATCCTCCGTTGTTCCATCGCCATTCCCTTCTTTTGGGGTGTCCACCATGTATATTTCATATGACGAGGTGGCCTTCCAGTGCCCTATAGGCGCTAGTTCTTAGTCGTCTCCTACATCGGCGTCCATACCGTCGATGTCTTCAGAGTCGAAGTCGAGCATGTCGGTTAAATCATCGACAGTGGCTACGAAGTCGGTGGTGGGTGGGCTTTGAATTTCTTCGTCGTACACATCCCAACCTTGCCGACCATAGTCCGGCCAGGGCTCTCCTAATAAAGAGAGAGACTTTAGTGAATTCAGAATGTCGCCAAAGGGCGAGTGCTGAAAGATGTTCACGGCGGCGAACTCCATGATCGGCGCCCAATCGGGTTCGATCGGCAGGGGTGCGTAAGGTTCGGAGTCCGGAAAGGAGTCCGGCACCTTGGAGTCACGAGCTTCGCAAAGGACAAGGCTGGTGTTCGGCTCGATCGCCGTGGGGATTGCAGCCCCCGAGGCGGTGTCCAGCCACCCATCCCTGATTGGCGCAGTCGGACCCGAGCTAAGGGTCGGAGCGGATGCTGGGGCGGCCTCCTGGACACTGTTCGGCGGCAGAGCTAGATCATGCCCATCGTGACAGTGCGGCACGCCCGGCTGTGGCTCGAATCCGTCGAAGATCAAGTCTCCGCGGATGTCTCCAGTGTAGTTCAAACTTCCAAATCTGACCTGATGGCCAGGGGCGTAGCTTTCGATCTGCTCCAGATGGCCAAGCGAATTGGCCCGCAGTGCAAAGCCGCCGAATACGAAGATCTGTCGGGGAGAAAAGTCTCGTCCTGGACCGCATCATTGTTGATAATCGGGGGAGCCATCGGGCCTAAAGATGACGACACAGAGGAACTCTCAATGAAAGCACCAATGTTGGTGTCAAAACCGGCGGATCTCAGGTAGGGGATCCCGAACTGTACGTCTAGGCGGAGTGTAAGAGGAGACAGGGGACACGATGTTTTTACCCAGGTTCGGGCCCTCTCGATGAAGGTAAAACCCTACTCCTGCTTGATTAATATTGATGATATGGGTAGTACAAGAGTAGATCTACCATGAGATCAGAGAGGCTAAACCCTAGAAGCTAGCCTATGGTATGATTGTTGTTCGTCCTACGGACTAAAACCCTCCGGTTTATATAGACACCAGAGAGGGCTAGGGTTACACAGAGTCGGTTACAACGGGAGGAGATCTACATATCCGTATCGCCAAGCTTGCCTTCCACGCCAAGGAAAGTCCTATCCGGACACGGGACGAAGTCTTCAATCTTGTATCTTCATAGTCCAGGAGTCCGGCCAAAGGTTATAGTCCGGCTATCCGGACACCCCCTAATCCAGGACTCCCTCAATCATTATTAAGATGTTGCTACCATGTGCAACTAATTTTAATTTTGAATGAAAGCGAACACTAAATTTGCTTAGAGTTGCTTTTTTGCTAGAAATGATTATTACACCCTTTGTCCTATAATATAAGATCGTTCTTGACACTTAGTGTAGTGTTAAAAACGCTCTTATATTATGTGATGGATGGAGTAGTTTGCAAGGAAAAGGCCAGCATGTGGTGAGTCGCCTTAGATCTCCAGGGAGCCAAAATTCTTAGCGCTAGTAAAGGTTTACGTTTCTCACAACTTATCAAATTGAATCACATGACATCCTTGTGCCTGCTACTCCCAAAGAAATCCCATTTGGCATTGCCCCTGCTCTTCTTTTGGATATGCTCCACAAAAAGAGCTTCCTATGACTTTTCTTAAGTTGCTAAGGTAGGCAGGGACATGATTAGAGATATGCTGGAATAGGAACGTGATTTAAAACTGTTTGACGCCAGGTGCTTTTGCAAATCTAATGTTGTTCTAGAGCGCACACACCGTGACCTCCATGTGTTTATTACTTCAGGGCATCTAGAGTAGTGCTAAGCAGAGTTGTACTTGTGGTTTGTGTTTTTGGTGATTTGGGTTTTGCTTTCTACTTCAACAAATTGACTAGGTGGAATCATTTTGTTTTTGAAGCATGGTATCCACGGATTTAACGGTCAGCTGGACACATAGGGTTGGTGGACTGCTACTCTGCTAGCATGACAGAGGAGACACACTCTTGGTTTCCATGTAATTTACTCTGCTTATTATGACATTTCTTATGTTTCTGAGTAGGTAGGGGCTTGATCAGAAATACAGGAACCTAGTGATTAAAAAGTGTTTGACGCCAAGTGTGTTGTAAATCTAACGTAGCTGTCGTTGTGTGGTACACACCATGATCTACATGTGTTTACTAATTCGGTGCAGTGAGAGTGGTGCCAACACATGGTACGTGGGGTTTGTGTTTTTGGTGATTCAGTTTTTTCTTTCTACTCTTACAAATTGGCTAGACCTAACAATTTTTTTACAATGGGTATCATTAATGAAAATAATAATATAATTAGCTCGAAGTTTCCGGTTTCAGTGAAATGATCATTAGCTTGAGCAAAAAACCTAGCATGGTCTGGCTGTCTTCCTTGAACAAGCTACCCCGCTCATCGACACTCATGCTTCACGCTATGACATGGTTACATTCCTCACAACTTTCCAAACTGGATCTTGCTGACATCCTCGTGCCTCCTACCCCCATGAACAATCCTTCATTTGGCATTGCCCTGAGCTTTTGTGGGATGTTCTTCGTGAAAATAGCTACTTTGGGCATACAATATGTTAATTGGTTCACTAAGAAGATGAAAAGAATCAATCCAGATTTTGCACTTCGGGTAGCATATGGGGTGGGGGCTTTGGGAGCTATGTCAAGTTCCCATGTGTGGGGATAAAAGTACACATGAAACATAGGCCTATTAAAGACATTGTTGGTTGAAATTTGTACCTGGATCTTAACTACTAATCACATAGCCACAATCTCATTGCTTAACTAGTGCAATGATAAGTACACATCTTGTGTTGTGAAGATGTGAATAACCAACAAAATAAAATTGTGGCCCATTTGCCTCTTGCATGCATATGTTAGCTAATGATCTTACAAAAGTTATTTGAAAAACATGCCACATGTTGTAATTACCAAGGGATGAGTTAGTAACTAGTAAGTAATATTGCTGAATTTCGTAGCGGTAGGGTGAAGTACAATTTGTATACATGCACCCTAAGAAGATTCACCTGATATTGGCATGTGAAATACTATTTTCTCATACTACATAGAAATACGAGCAAGACTAGTTTATGTTTGTGTTTTTTGATGATTTATTTTTTGTTTTTACTCTGGCAAATTGGCTGGACATAATTATTTTATTTTCAAAGAGTCTAGGATTATTATTACTATGTGCAAGTAATTTCAATAGCAAATAACAAAACAATGCTCGCTTCACACATGTTTGGATATTTTTAAAAGAAAATGATCATTAGCTGGGGAAAAGAAGTGACTGAGTCGCCTTTTCAATCTTCACCAAACCATGAACTACAAGTTACCATACTAACACTGTGTTTGAAAATCGTATGATGCTAGATGTCTTGCAAATCTAATTTATTAGTTGTTCCGTGGCACACACCACAACCTTCAAGGTATCCACTGATTTTTAACAGAGACAGGTAGGTGCAACCGTCGACTAGAAGAGGGGACACACTATTGGTTTCCATCTAGTTTACGTTACCTGTATGACTTTTCTGAAGTTGCCGAGTAGGTAGGGGCACGATTAGAAATATGAATCTCAGTGAATTAAAACCGTTTGACGTTAGTGTGTTGCAAATCTAACAAAGATGTTCTTGAGCACAGATGGGGACCTGCATGTGGTTATTAGTTCGGGGAGGCAAGAACAATTCTAATGCATAGTCATTCGCGTGGTATGTATTTAGGGATTTGGTAATTGACTAGACATAATTAATTTGTCTTTGAACATTAAGGTTTTGTTACCACACACTGATAGTTTAATTGTTAAAAAAAGAACTCATTTGTGTGCGTGCGTGCGTGCGTGCGTGCGTGTGTGTGTGTGTCAAATGATCATTGGCTTGGGAGAAATAAGGAAAAACGCAGAGACGAACCCTGCAACGTCAAGGAACAAGCTACATTACAGAATGAGACTTATTCTACGCACTAGAACAGACCCACATTCCTCAGAAATTATCTAAACTGAATCTTGCTAACTTGCTCGTGCCTCCTACTCCTATGAAATAAGTTGCATGTGGAATTTTCCACGAGCTTCTTCGGGGTATTCTTCGCAAAAGGAGCTTCTTTTGGATATATCATATGTTGATTGGTTCACTAGGAAAATCAAAAGAACCAATTTACACTTTGAAATTTAGGCAGCTTAAGAGGCGGGGGCTTTGGGAGCTATGTTTGTATCCATGTGTGGGATGAGAGTGCACATGAGATGTACGCCTTTTAAAGACGTGGATGGTAGGAGTTGTACGAGGATGTTAATTAACTACTAGCAGTGTCACCACAACCCCATTGGATTTGCTAGTCTAGAGCTAATGTACACATCCCGCGACGTGAAGACGTATAAACCAGCCCAACAAAATTATAGCTCATTCGCCACAGATGATCTTATAGAAGTTATGTGAACAAAAAAATGACATTATTACTATGGCATGAGTTAAGTAAGAAATATTTTCAAAATTTGTAGCGTCAAAGTGAAGTAAAATTAGGATACATGCACCTCATTGAGGAGTCACCTACCGTCTGTGGTGATGCTACATTTTAAATTGTATAATGGTTCATAGAAACAGTGTCGGGGGATAGACCCCGGGTAGCCTCATCTACACTTAACCACATTTCAAGACATCGGGGCAAGCCGCGCCCCTCAAGCCGACAGGTCTCGCGACCATCAACCGGAGCCGGCTGGTGCCATCCAGCCGGCCTCCAGAAGACAGCACATCCCAGAAGACGGCGTGCCCCAGAAGACGGCACGCTCCAGAAGGCGGCAAATGTACGGGCCGACCCCTGGCAGGCGGCCCGCCCCTCCCTCGGAGTTTGAGCCCGACCAAGAGACAAGCTGAGGTATGGCTACAGTGCACCATGCCTCCCCCAAATCCCGGCCGCATGGCTACAATGAGCGCCACCAGGCGGCCGCCGACCCGCCCGGCGCGACACTGTAGCCATAGTGCACCCAACACGGCCTCCGTCAGCACGGACGGCGCAACAGTGAAGAGCCGTCAATGCGGCCCGGAGGCGGCGGGCCCCACCTGTCGGCCGGTTCCTCGGCAGCCGGCAGGGCCCACTGAGGTGGGCCCTAGCAGCCGGCGGAGAACCGGGCCTCCATAGACGCTGACAACCGGGACCTACCACCTGGCCAGATTACCATTGTACCCCAGGTGGTTGGCCTATAAAACCCCCCGACCACACCCATGCAAAGGGTTCCAATGTTAGTTCCCTCACAATTTCCATACACCATAGCTAGGGGAGAAGAGAGCTAGCCTTGCCCTTCTTCCTCCTGTAGCCAAACAGCTTTAGAAGCACCATTGTTTACCTTGTGATATAGTGATCACGCGGAGACCCTGCAGAGCAGGAGTAGGGGTTTCATCTCTTAGGAGAGCCCTGAACCTGGGTACATCTCGTGTCTGTCCGAGCTTGTGCTCACTCCTTCTTCCAAGACCCGATGACGTACTTCTGGCCCCATCCATGATTAGCCACCCCCTGGCATCTGCTGTGATATTACCATGACAAACAGTGAAATACCGTTGGCTAGACATAACTATTTTGTTTTCAAATAGTCTAGGATTCTTATTACTATGTGCAAGTAGTTTGAATACTTAATACAAAAACAATACTAACTTCGCACTTGATAGGCGTTCTTTTTTAAGAAAATGATCATTAGATGGGGAAAGAGAAGCAATTGAGTCGCCTCCTGAATCTTCAGCATATGATGAACTACATGTTACCATTCTAACACCATATTTAAAACTGTTTGAAGCAAGGTGTGTTGCAAATCTACCATTGTAGCTATTCTGTAGCACATACCACAACTTGCACATGTTTATTAATTAATTCGCAGAAGTGAGAGTAATCTTAACTTGCATATATTTATAGCTCTACTAATGGTTTATGCTCGCTGTATTTAGTTACTTTAGAGGGACAACATCTCGACGGTTGTTTTATGTTTGTTGTAATCAGCTAAAGCTTCAGGCATTCCACATGGGTGTGTGATCCCGTTGATCGTCGATCTGCTACAAGCTAATGCCTTTTTCTTGGTACTTCTCTCCTTGCATGTAAATCCAAGAAACAAACTACAATTATCTCATTCTAGTTCCGAAGCTAAGCTTTGAGCCCTTGCTACTACCCCCTTAGAAATTGTTTGGCTTCGGTGGCTATTAGCTGATACAACACTTCTCTGTGACAACACATTTGCAATTCAAATTGCAAATGATCCTATTAGCTTGAACTAACAATACATTAACCACTTCTCTTTCTATTATGACATGTAGGGCAGGGAGGGTGCATGGATGGATTCCATGTTACATACTCACATGAGGATGCTAAATTGATTAATTACTGCTACATGTTGGATGGCACACGCACAATAGACACAAAACAAATGTAATTCCGCACTACAGAAAATGACTTGAATGACAAATGTTGCAGCCCATGCCCTGGTTAAAGAGAGCTATCCATCTAATGCATCAATAAAATTTGATTGAATTATAATGAGACTGTTATTGTTGGCAGGTGTAGCATTTAGTGACTGAGCATGTGACTTTTTAGTTAAGTTCTGCTCATAAATTGTTTTAAAAATACACAGGAAATACGGACTCCAAGTTCTTATGGCAGGACACGAGGAGTTTCCTTCAATATGATGATAAGAATGGGAATCGGAAGCATGACTGGGTCTTCGTAGTCTGAGATCATACATATATATTAGTCATGGTAACGTTACCGGAACTCTAGAAATCATGAAGAATTTATTCTATTTTGTTAAATATCATGAATATAGTGGAAAAAACACTAGAACATTCCTTTGAATGGAATTGTTTGTTGGGTTCGACTTGTTGTTCGACAAAATGGAAAGCTGTCTCTCATGCGTGTACGGGAGAGCCTCCTCGCCTCGCTCTTGTGACATGCTATGTTTCCCTTCTTTCATTCTCAAGTCAAGGGTGAGTCCCATGCGTCAGTTTGTGGATCGCGGTCTCTGTCTCCTTTTAGATAAGGGTGACTCAAGAAATTGGGGGTGGGACTTGCTGGCATAATGCAGGCTGGAACATGGGAATTCGAGGTCTCATGAACGAGTTTTTTTCATGGACAAACATACTTTCCGGTCTTTTTTATGGATCCTTTTAGATCTACGGGCCGGCCGTTCACATGAACATAATAGGTCACAGTTAGCTCTCGCTTGATTTTTTTATTATCAAATTACATTTTGTTGATTGTAGATTGGGTCGGTGTAAATAAAGGGTGAGCTCCAAACTATAGTGGGAAAGGCCCAGTACCAAGAAAGCGAATGGTCAGCGCGAGGGTTCGACGACTTAGCCGAGCGTTAGCGACACGTCATTCTCCTAGCGAGGCATTTCGAGTTAGCGAAGCGCTGTAGTAGCATCGGAGCCTATGTGCTATAATGCTGAACAAAGGACACTCCAGCTTATCTATCAAAGCCGTCGACTGAGTTATGAACGAATGGGGTCCTTGGTGTTGATTCAAAAATAAATTAGACAAAAGTTGGATAAACATGAAAGTAATTGTAACTGCAAATAAAGCTTAACATTCTGGTATGTGGCCCAAGCAGCGTCCAAGCATATGTGTCTCAAGGATTCTTCAAGTATAAATGGAAATATGGAAAAAATTGGAATAAGTATGTTATATGTGCTATACAAATAAATTACACAAAGAAACATGACCTGTTACGGCGCTGCAACAGATTTGAATGGATGACTAAAGTCTGCACCACACCAAGCATTTAGTCTCTATGGATATCATACAATTTGATTCGATTATTTGTTGCTTGTAATCGCTTCATCTTTTAGTTATCTCAGATCAGTTTGTATTCTTGGTGATTAAATTTTGCTTTTCTATTCTTCGAATTGGCTGAATGTAAGTATTTCATTTTGAAACAGTTACAAGAAAAAAATCAATGCTTATTTCTGCTAAGTTATACATTTTTAAAATAGCTCTACTGGGAAAAAGAAAGACAGTTGTAGTGATTAATTGAATCACCATCTTTAGCAAGAATGTGTGCTATTGCTCAGTGTTCTTTACATTCTGAACCATGAACCCCTTATATTGTCATTTCTTTACCCAAGTTGGAACTCCATAGCTTCCTTGTGCCTCCTACTCCTACATATGTTATTTGCCTTTCCATGAGCTCCCAACCTAAAAATTTCTAATTGGTTCACTAGAAAATTATATGAATTGTTCTTGATTTTGGACTATTGACATACAAGTTATGATATTTGAACACATGTTTGTAACTGTTAATGTAGAGAGAAAGAGTGGAGGAGAGATGTGTGCCTTTTAAAGACATGGATGGTACGACTTTGCATGTGACTCTTAATATAGTCACGTCACTACCATTCTATTGGTTGTGCTACAACTACCATACATCCATACTAATGTCGTTCCATGCATGCACAACCAACCCAACAAAAATGAGGGCTCATTAAACTTTGCATATGTATATATTGTCTAGCTTGACATACCAGCCCAAAAATATCACATTTGTGTTATTATTAGAGGAGTCAAGCAACATTGTTTGGCACTATTTTAGTGGAGCTAAGTACATTTGGTGCCCTAGCAACCCTATGTGATACACTTTTGCATCGATTGACCCTTGGCAAAGACAAAATGTACAACCACTAGAGGATCATATATATACGAGGCCTAAACAGAACCTAACTACCCAAATCCATAGTTGGACGATTAGCAAGTCATCCTTCCCCCATGCCATGTCATATTTGTTCACTCATCCTTCTCATTTCCTCCTTATCCTAAATCTAGAGTTTTTTCTTCTTCGAATATATCATTTTTGTCTACTGAGAATTGTCGCCCATAGAACATGACATGTCTACAATTTGTGTATATCGGAGATAATGACGTGAATCTCCTAAACCTAGATTCTAAGCAATTGCATATATGGAAGACAATAAAATGAGGTCAACTATGATAAGAATATTTCCATAGCTAATTGGTAGGTCAACATGTGACTGGTTAATTCATAGCTGGTTCCACGATTAGATCAGATCCCCGCACTTTACTTTTTTTGATTGCTCCTTCTCCTCGAAACAAAGTCACTATTTGCATCATCACCATTAATGACCAACACTACACTATCAACATCATGATGGTAGCCTGTGAAGAGGGCCGGAAATGGAAACACCAATAGAAGTCCCAGAACACAAACATTCCAACTATGTTGTGGACTCATTTACACATCGTAATGACCTTTGTGAAACATTTGATTAATTCGATGAATCTGCAAATAAAAGACTTCAATAAGAAATATTTAATCATAAAATCTAAAATCAACTTTGAATCAAATTTGGTAAAAATCGTAGATTTGCCTTCCTCCATACTTCCAGTTGCTCACTCAACCAAGGAATAACAGAGTGGGCTCCAACGGAATGCCTATGTACTTTGAAGAGAGACAGACGGGAGTAAGAGAGATGATTTTGGATGGTGGGGTGTGGGTAAAGAAATGGGGATGTATATGATACATTTCTCAAACTTTAACAATGAAGATTGGTTCACCGATTACATGTCACTCTTCTGATGTGAAAATGTCTTTGCATTTTAAAAAATGTTCATTTTTTTATTGTTACATATATTTTTGAATTGGGCAAACATTTTTTTCGCATCGTAAACTTTTTAACTGTGGTGAACATATTTTTTGAATGATAACAACATTTTCTTATGGTTACACTCAAAAACATATATTTTTATTAATTTTGAATATATGCATTTAAAAAAATATATAATGAAAAAATAAATGAAAAATAACACATGCATGTAATTTTCCTGTGGCAGGAAAGAGAGTGACACCACTCCCTCTCATGTTGGGCTGCCTGGCCCATAGACAAAAGCGCCGTAGGCGATCCATCCTTCCAACTCGCTGTAAATGAGCTATACCCGCACCAAAGCTGAAAATTTGACGCTTGCTTTCTTCTTCCTAGACTAGAGACTCTCCATAGTGGAGAGTGCATTTTCTGTCATGCACGGTATATACCGTGCATTGATTTGTACATTAAACTACTCTTCGTGTGAATCAGCCATTTAGTTTAGACATCATATACACAATATTCAACACCATGTTCTTAATTCAGACATCATATCGAATGCCCTCTGTTTAGCATATAAATCACATATGTGAATTAAATGATGCAATCCTGATTACTTAGATAACATGTAGGTGAATTATGTCATGCGATCATGTTTAGTTATTCATTATATCTTTGAATTATGTTATGCTATGCTATCCAGTTTAGATAGACATCATATATGTGAAATTATATCACGCTATCCGTTTTAGTTAAACAATATACATGTCAACTATTTCATGCGCTCTTTTTTCCACACTAGCTATTGCATCTGTCTCTCATACATTGTCTGTACATTTAACTATGTTTCCTGTTTATCAGCCATTTTAATTGGAGCAGATGATGCCAATATCTAGCTGACTAAAAACACGGTCTTCAAATAAAACAGTGCTACCTCTTGATAGAGATAGCACCCCGGTTGTACATGCACGAGAACCAACCCTACCACACATAACCCAAACTCTCGCAGATTGTACCCCTACTATGATGGACAGAGAACCAGCTTCACCCAATCTAACCCCAACCCCAACAGATAGTAACCTAGTTCCTGTTGACACTGCACCATCTCCACCACAGAGCTCCCAAACAAGAGCACTTAGAAAAGCAGATACAGTGCCCAAAGGGCCAGTACTACCATGGCGAACCCCAACTCCACTAGTTAGTACGCCTATTCCTGTGGAGCAAGCACAACCAGCTAGTCGTAGTTTAGCATCTATCGCATTTGATGTTGTTAAATCGTATGTGCGTATCTTTCCATCTTGTAAATATTATACTAATGATGAAGGAAAATGCTAGTTGCAGGTGTTTGTCCAGGCGTTATGTGTAAGTAATGTTATTCATGGCAATTACTTTGCTTTGTCCCATACATTCTACCTCCATGATGTTTATAATACAGCAAATTTTCCCATTTTCTCTATAAAGAAGGACCAGTTTGGAAACTCAGGATGAGGTAACCTGTGCTAATACCTCTGCTATCTTCAAGAATGCTTGGTGGCAGTATCGTAATTACCTGAAGAAAACGTACTTCACCGGCAAAGAAACTCATCAAATTCCCTTACGTTCTCCTGAGACATATTTACTGGACGATGACTAGGAACACCTTGTACTATACTGGTCCCGAACCAAGAATGTGCTAAGGTCTATGAGCTCATTTTCTATTTTTAAGTGCTATATTCTTGCGTCTTACTATACTCTGTTCATGTAGAACAAGTGCCTAAACCTAAAGAACAACTGTTCTAATTTAAGATTCCATTGCTATCATAGTTCAAAAAAGCGCTAGGCGTTAATTGTGTGTTTTGTTGGGGAACGTAGTAATAATTTAAAATTTTCCTACGTGTCACCAAGATCAATCTAGGAGATACTAGCAACGAGAGAGAGAGAGAGGGAGTGCATCTTCATACCCTTGAAGATCGCTAAGCGGAAGCGTTACTAGAACGCGGTTGATGGAGTCATACTCGCGGCGATTCAAATCACGGAAGATCCGATCTAGCGCCGAACGGATGGCGCCTCCGCGTTCAACCCACGTACAGCCCGGGGACGTCTCCTCCTTTTTGATCCAGCAAGGGGAGAGGTGAATTTGAGGGAGAACTCCGACAGCACGACGGCGTGGTGGTGGTGGAGCTCGTGGTTCTCCAGCAGGGCTTTGTCAAGCACTACGGAGGATGAGGAGGTGGTGGAGGAGGGAGAGGGCTGCGCCTGGGAAGAGGTGCGGCTGCCCTCCCACCCCTCCACTATATATAGGGGCATGGGGAGAGGGGGAGGCACCCTAGGGTTTCCCCTAGGGGGCGGCGGCCAAGCAGATTGGATCTCCCTAGGGAAAATCCTAGGGAGACTTGCCCCCCAAGCCAAGCAGGTGGAGGATTACCTCCCAAGCCAGGTGGAGGCGCCCCACCTCCCCAAATAACCTGGGAAAGGGTGTGGGGTGCGCACCACCCCTTAATGGGCTGGTTTTCCCCTTACCCTTTGGCCCATGAGGCCCTCCAACACTTTCCAGGGCTCCCGAAACACCTTTCGGTCATGCTGGCCATAGCCTGGTACCCCCGGAACACTTCCGGACTCCAATACCCTTTGTCCAATATATCGATCTTCACCGCCGGACCATTCCGGAACTCCTTGTGGCGTCCGGGATCACATCCTAGACTCCGAAATACCTTCATTAACCACATACTATTTCCCATAACAACTCTAGCATCACCGAACCTTAAGTGTGTAGACCCTACGGGTTCGGGAACCATGCAGACATGACCGAGACGTTCTCCGGCCAATAACCAACAGCGGGATCTGGATACCCATGTCGGCTCCCACATGTTCCACGATGATCTCATCGGATGAACCACGATGTCGAGGATTCAATCAATCCCGTATACAATTCCCTTTGTCTATTGGTATGTTACTTGCCCGAGATTCGATCGGCGGTATCCCTATACCTTGTTCAATCTCATTACCGGCAAGTCTCTTTACTCGTTCCATAATGCATGATCCCGTGACTAACTACTTAGTCACATTGAGCTCATTATGATGATGCATTATCGAGTGGGCCCAGAGATACCTCTCCGTCATACGAAGTGACAAATCCCAGTCTCGATTCGTGCCAACCCAACAGACATTTTCGAAGATACCTGTAATGCACCTTTATAGCCACCCAGTTATGTTATGACGTTTGGTACAGCCAAAGCATTCCTACGGTATCCGGGAGTTGCACAATCTCATGGTCTAAGGAAATGATACTTGACATTAGAAAAGCTTTAGCAAACGAACTACATGGTCTTGTGCTATGCTTAGGATTGGGTCTTGTCCGTCACATCATTCTCCTAATGATGTGATCCCGTTATCAATGACATCCAATATCCATGGTCAGGAAACCATAACCATCTATTGATCAACGAGCTAGTCAACTAGAGGCTCACTAGGGACATGTTGTGCTCTATGTATTCACACATGTATTACGGTTTCCAATTAATACAATTATAGCATGAACAATAGACAATTATCATGAACAAGGAAATATAATAATAACCATTTTATTATTGCCTCTAGGGCATATTTCCAACATGTTTTGCCACCACCTTGCACTTTACTGACCAAAGCACATGCTTATGCGCTGTTATGCACAGATTAAGTGTAGTTGTGCGCAATGCGTTTTGCCAACGCCTAGAGCCTAGGCGCGCTTAAGCGCTCGCTTAGGCGCGCCTTTTTTAACTATGATTGCTATCGTGCATACTGCTTTGCTCTTGTATCACTGTATTTACTCATACAAACTTATTTTTAAATTGAAGGATCCACTCGAAACTCCAATGGCACATCATGTATGTTCACGCATGTTTCTTTAACAGGTTTGCTCTTATCAATAGCTCTGTTGATTTCAATTTCAATTGTGTATACAGTTGACTTCTCATATCATGCACATTACTAGCATCACAACAGAGCCAATAGTGTTGTTGTACATGTAGACCCGTGGTACCCATCTGAAATCTTGTTGTGCCGTGTAGTTTCCCACGCTTTGTATTCTTTCACTGCTGCTTTGTCTTGAACTGATATGATTTGAACCGTGTCTCTATTTTGATTTGGCAAGACAATGCAGTGACCATTGGACATACATATATGTTTGTTTGATGCTTTTATTATGTACTAGTACTTGGCAATAGAAGACTTGGTAGTATAATCCTGTCCACCTTGCTTGTTTCTTCTTTTAGAATGCTGACAGAATATTGGGGAAGAGTGCCTTATTAAGCAATGGTAAAGGAAGTAATGAAGATAAGGTTCAGGATACTGAGACATCCTTGTTGGTCTCCAACAAAGCTGATAAAATACCTAAGGAAGACTATCTTGAAGACAGTAAGACAACCCCAAAGTCCAGTCTTGGTTTAGTGTTCAAGGTACTGGCCACTACCGCTTGCACAAGCTATTCAAACTCACTGTCTGAATCAGTTTGGTTTCTTGAGTCTCAACTACAAGGTGAAACACATCGATCAGCTGTGCTGCGACAAGAAGCGGAAGACTGCGGAAGTCCCTGGAGCATTCAGGTGCATACTTTCTGGTGCAACGGCAAGCGTTGGAGGATTTTAGCGCCAAACAGGACAAAGCTCATAAGCTTGCTAAGCTTATTGCCAAAATGGTGGAAACCCAGGATAACATTTCTTGAGCTTTTTTGAAGTTGTTTCAGTTATGCTCTTGTTTTGCTGCCGCGTTTATT
The DNA here is from genome assembly GCF_018294505.1 of Triticum aestivum. Taxonomy (NCBI): domain Eukaryota; kingdom Viridiplantae; phylum Streptophyta; class Magnoliopsida; order Poales; family Poaceae; genus Triticum; species Triticum aestivum. The sequence continues at coordinate 45,831,420 of NC_057801.1, read as the reverse complement.
TGCACCGGTGGCCCATTTTGACGGCCAGTGTATGTAATATGCTGCTTTGTTCCCTATATTTGCACTGGTGGCGAACTTTGATGCCCAGTGGATGTAATATGTGTAATAGCGGTAATAGGCTAGCGCTAATTGCTTCTTATTTATTTCCTTATTGTCTTGTTTTGTTGTTTTCTTGTAGTCACTGCAGTTCTTTTTCTGTGTTTTTCTAGTGGCCATAATAGCCTATTTTTGGCAACTAGGCCAAAATAATCATGGCAACACACGGACTGTTGTAACCATGGGCCTCCTGCGGCACGCATGATCCATGGGCCTTCTATGGGCGTAGGATCCATTGGCCTTCTATACAGGCCGTAGGATCCATGGACCTTCTACGGGCTGGAGGATCCATGGGCTTCTACATGCCGTACGTTCCATGGGCCTTATATTGGTCGTACGATCCATGTGCCTTATACGGTCCGTAGGATCCATGGGCCTTCTACGGGGCATGTCATCATTTCGCCAATCATGGGCCATACTATTCATGGACCATAACGGGCCGTTAATAGGCTATATATGATAACTCTATGAAAACAGCCCAACTGGTTTTTTTACATGAAAACGGCCCAACGTATTAACGGGACACAAACAGGCCGACTGTAACGACGGGCTGAATTTGTCCCACAAGCAGAAAATGATAGTAACGGGCCGTAAGTAACCAAATGCTGGAAATGAGCCCAAGAATAAATGGCCCGTGAGAAGGCCGAAAGATAACTTGGGTTTGGAAACGGCCCAATGGAATAATGGGCCATTAATGGGTATAAAGTGATACACTATTCATTACGGGCCAGTTTCACCACGGGTCGTTAATGGGCCAAGAGTTACAAAGGGCCTCATATGGGCCGAAACAAGTCATGGGCCATACATGGGCCGGAACTTAAAATGGGCTGGAATCATATTGGATGGCCCAGATGACGCTACTGAGGCTAAATTGGAGAGGTTGTAACGGGCCCTGGGTTAGCGGGCTGTAAATGGGCTATATGCGAACAGGCCGTTAACAGGCTTTCCGTGGGTCGGCCCACCACCTTTTGACCAAGTCAAACGGGCCGACCCTTTCACAGGAATGGGCCTCTGTTGGGCCGTGCCATGTGTCGACGTATCATAGGCGCCTTTGGTCCAATGAGTGGATGACATCTGTCCCAACGGTGAGCCGACACATGTTTCCTCCAGCCAATGATGATTTTACACATGGAAAATCCCCATTGGTCGGAGCTGTTAACGGGTTATCGGATCCGAAACCGGACCCGATAGATTAACGACGTTCCATTACAGTGGATGCCACGTGTCGGTCACCCTTGATGAAGGCACTTCTGTGACGCGCGATTTATCATCATGGAAGTGGACACTTCCGTGATGATAATTTTGGTAATGTCATGGAACACTTCTACGACAACACAAGTATGACTATCTTGATTCTGTCATAAAATCTTCATGGATGTACATGCATGACAGAAAACGCGACCTACTGTGACAAACACGTATCATCACGGAAGTGTATTTTTTTGTAGTGAGTACACCATCATGTCATTCGGTTTAACCGATGCTCCAGCTACTTTCTCTCGTCTGATGAGCTACATATTCGTGGATTACCTTGACAAGTTCGTCATAGTCTATGTGGATGATATCCTGGTATATATGAAAAACAAAAAAGAACATGCTGAACATCTTCGTCTTGTTCTAGAAAAGCTTCGAGAGCATAGGCGATATGCCAAGTGTTCTAAGTGTGAATTCTGGTTATCCGAAGTAACCTACCTTGGTCATGTGATCTCCAAGGATGGTATTGCGGTCAACCTAGAGCGAGTTCAGGCTATTCTTGACTGGATCCTTCCAAAGACTGTCACGCAAGTTAGAAGCTTTCTCAGACTTGCCAGCTATTGCTGCCGTTTTGTCGAGAACTTCCCCAAGATTGCCAAGCCCCTGACTAATCTGCTTCACAAGGACGTTAAGTTCGATTGGACAGACAAATGTCAGGAAAGTTTCCAGGAACTCAAGGACAAGCTGACTTCCACCCCAGTGCTTGCTCCCTCTGATTCTCGCAAGGACTTTGTCATCTATTGTGACGCTTCACGACAAGGAGTAGGTTGTGTCCTAATGCAAGAGGGCAGAGTGATTGCTTATGCCTCCCGTCAAGTGCGTCCTCAAGAACTACCCAGTTCACGACCTCGAGCTTGATGCCGTTATCTATGCACTAAAGTTGTGGCGATAATACCTTCTTGGTAACCGTTGCGAGATCTTCACCGATCACTAGAGTCTGAAGTATCTGTTTACTCAGCCAGATCTGAACCTCCATCAACAGCAATAGATGGAAGCTATTGCTGACTACAACCGCGGTATATCTTATACACCTGGCAAGGCTAATGTTATGGCCGATGCCCTGAGCTGCAAGTCTTATTGCAATAACCACATGGTTCATATAGCTCAACCCCACCCTTATGAAGAAGTTTGCAAGATCAACCTTCAACTAGTTTCACAGGGTTCTCTGAATAACCTTGTCTTGGAACCAACTCTTCTGAAAGCAATTAAGTCTGCTCAGGCCAAAGATGCTCATGTTGATCTGATGAAAAAGGATCTTGCCTTAGAGAAATCCAGAGATTCTTGCTTGCTGAAGATGGGACCTTATTCTTAAGAGATCGTATTGTAGTACCCCGGTTCGATCTTATGACAGAGAAGGTGATGAAAGAAGCGCATGCCAACCCTCTCTCTATTCATCCGGGAAGTACCAAGATGTATCTAGACATCCGTCAGAAGTACTGGTGGTCTAAAATGAAGCAAGACATTGCGCGATCTATCAAATAATGTGACTTTTGTTGTCGTGTCAAAGCAGAACATCAGAAACTGGCTGGACTTCTACAACTGCTTCCGATTCCTGAATGGAAGTGGATTAAGATCCAAATGGACTTCGTTACTGGCCTTCCCAAGTCTCAGAAAGGTAACGATGCTATCTTTGTCGTCATTGACCAATTATCGAAGGTTGCCCACTTTCTGCCAGTCAAGGAGACAATCACTTCTAGTCAATTATCAAACTTTGTATATCTCTAGAACTATGTCACTTCACGACATTATGAAGGAGATTAGTTAAGACTGCGGTAGTATTTTCACTTCGAAGTTTTGGGATAGTTTCCAAGAGGCAATGGGAACTCATATTACCTGGATCACTGCTTATCATCCCCAATCCCAAGGCCAAGTCGAGTGCGTTAATAAAATTCTTGAAGATATGTTGCATGCTTGTGTTATTTCTTTCGGCAAGTAGTGGGAAGAATCTCTCCCTTATGCGGAGTTCTCTTATAACAACAGTCATCAAGCCATCTTGAAAATGGCACCTTTCAAAGTGCTTTATGGACGTAAGTGCCGAACCCCTCTGAATTGGTCAGAAACTAGGGAACAGACGCTCATTAGTCTAGACGTTATTCAACAAGCCGAGGAGCAGGTTCGCATTGTCCGGGATAATCTCAAGGCGGCCTAGTCCTGTCAGAAGAGCAACTATGACCGTAAACACTGGGGTTCAACTTATCAACCTGGTGAACAAGCTTATCTGCGTGTCACTCCTTTGAGAGGCACCCATCGGTTTGGAGTCAAGGGCAAGCTAGCTCCGCGCTACATTGGTCCTTTACGCATTCTGGCCCGTCGTGGGCTGGTGGCTTATCAACTTGAGTTGCCACCTCAATTCTCTGACGTCCATGACGTCTTCCATGTGTCACAACTTCGTCGTTGCTTCAAGGATCCGGAACATAAAGTGGATCCGGAATTGATTGAAGCTCAAGATGATCTCACATACAAAGAGCATCCGATCCACATTATTGAAGAAGCTGAACGCCGAACCCGCCAGAAGGTTACCAAGTTCCTCAAGGTGCGATGGTCGAATCATACTAAAGATGAAGCCACTTGGGAACACGAAGATAACCTCAGGGCTGAATACCCCGACTTGTTCCCTTCTACCTCTTAATTCTCGGGACGAGAATTTCTTTTAGAGGAGGAGAGTTGTAACACCTCGGTGTTATGATTCTACAATAATCCCTGGGGTTATGTTAATCCTTTAGCTAAACAAGTGTTTGTTCATCATTGTCTCTTATCTCTTTCAAATTACAGTTGAATTTAATTTCAAATTATGTGTGAAATTTAAAAAAATGCTCAAACATGAAAACTGAAATGTTCATCATGTGGAAAGTATTCTTCTGGTAATATTGGTGGTGAACCAACATTTTTGCAAAGTGTCTAAATGGCCTAAAATAGCTAAAACAGAAAGTTTTTTTAAGAAAAGGCAAAAGATAAAAAAAAGAAAAGAAATGGAAAAGAAGAGGGGAGAGAAAGCCCCTGCACCGTTTGGGCTTCGGCCCATCCGAGCTAGCTGGCCCAGCTAGGTCGGCCCACGCCTCCTCCCCGGTCGCTCTCCCCTCCCACCTGTTCCCACGGTGTGCGCCGCTACAGGGGCTCCTCGCCGCCCAACCACCTCACCGGCAACACCGCGGGTGGATAAGAGCACCCCCTCCGGCTCGTCGAGTCCTCCCCCACCAACCTCCACCCACTCCTCTGCTCACCCTCTCCGCCACTCCCTCTCCCCACAAGAGCCCCTTCCCACCTCGCCAAGCGCCACCATGGGCCCCGCCCCATGAAGCTCGCGGCCACACTTCCTCACCGCGCCTCGCGGACGTGTCCGCGAACTCCGCTGCTGACTGCTTCTTCCTCTACGTCCACGTGCGCGGGCCGGAAGCACCTCCATCGCCGGATCCGTAGCCGTCTTCTTTGTCTTCGGTCGCCGGTGAGCTCCGTCGAGTCCGGACGCCCTCTGCTGCTTCTAATCCCCCAAGGGCCACCGTGTGTGCCGCTCGGTGAGCCCCTCTTCCTTCCCCATCTCGCTGGTCGCTCTCCCACGCTCGGTAGCTACTTTCTCCGCAGCGACCGAACGTGTCGCCGCCACCAAGCTCATGGCCGTCGCCACAGCCGCCGTCATGGTCGCCCGATCACAACATCGTGCTCCTGGTGCTTCCAGGAACGCAACACGAGCATGCGCATCCTACCGTGCCCCGTAGCCCTATCCTCGATGAGCGCCTGAATGCATCGCCGCGGATCTCATCATCGGCGAGACTCCGGTGACCTTTTGGTCACGGGCTAGTGCCCAACGTGCTCGCCGCACTGCATAGAGCACGCCTAGCCCTTCCATTCGAGCTGCTTCACGCCATAGCGCCGTTTCCGTTGAGCACCCATACGCGCCGCTGCGTCTACTCTTCATCGGATCCGATTCAGGCCCAGTCCGGCTGCGCTACCACCACCACTTGATGCGCGGCACCATCAACGTTCGAACGTAGGTGAAAACACGCGTTTTGGCGCGCTGTAGCGAAAATCTGAGCCTCTCCGGCAAACTCGCCGCCGCGGAGAGCTCGCCGGCGCAACTCCGGCGCCGGCCGCCAACGTGCCTGACCTAGGGCCACTCCCCAGGGTCACTGTCAGCGGGCCCCATGGGCCGCAGTTGACTGGGTTGACTCAGTCAGCTGCTTACTGGGCAGCCCAGTGCCACTGACATGCGGGCTCCACCGCATAATTAAGCTAATTAAAATGTTTTTATAATTAGAAGTAATTAGTAATCTGATCTGCCACTGACATGGGGGCCTAGCTGGTAATTAACCTCTTTTTAGTTACTTTAAACTTCTGTTAGTCCACTGTCTATGACAGGTGGGACCCACTGGTCAGTTTGACCTGGTCAGCCATCCCGTTGACTGCTGACGTCACAGTGATGTCATGCTGAAGTAGTAATTCTTTTCTATTAATTTAAATAATTTTGGAAAACTATTAAAACTTTAGAAAATCATAGAACCGAAACCGTAGCTCGGATCGATAAACCTTGTACATGAAAGTTGCTCAGAACGATGAGACAAATTTGATTGTGTCGTCTATTTCCATGCCGGAACCCTCTACGTAGGTGAACCCATAACTTTTACCCCCTTTCCGGTAGATGAATAGTGCCTATACGTCGGCTATTAAATTCAACTTTAATCCTAAAGTAACTAAATGACTTAGATGTATCTTTAGGCAACCCTGCGCTGCACGTTAGCATAGCATACTCTGTGTTGCATATGATTACTATGTATTTATCTATTTCTTCCTCCTCTTCTCTCTTATAGACCCCGAGACCGATGTTGCCCCTGTGATCGACTACGTCACCGACGACACCATTGACGACCCTGCCTTTGCCGCGGAGCAACCAAGCAAGCACCCCCCCTTTTTGAGCATACCGATATCGCCTACTCTATCTCTCTTATGCTTGCATTAGAATCTGCTGCTACCTACTGTTATCCTGTTTCTACTGTGATACGTCCATTTTGCATCATGCTTTTATATCAATATTTATTGCATTATGGGCTGTTATTACACATTATATATCAATACTTATGGCTATTCTCTCTTATTTTATAAGGTTTACCATGAAGAGGGGGAATGCCGGCAGCTGGAATTCTGGCTGGAAAAGGAGCAAACATTGGAAACCTATTCTACACTGCTCCAAAAGACCTAAAACTCCACGAAACTTATTTTTGGAATTAATAAGAATTATTGAGCGGAAGAAACACCTCAGGGGGCCCACACCCTGGCAAGGAGGGTGGGGGGCGCGCCCACCCCTACTGGGCGTGCCCTCTGTCTCCTGGGCCCTCTGGTGCCCCCCGGTGTCCATCTTCTGCTATATGAAGGCTTTTACCCTAGAAAAAATCGTGGGCAAGCTTACGGGACGAAACTCCGACGCCACGAGGCGGAAACTTGGCAGAACCAATCTAGAGCTCTGGCAGAGCTGTTCTGCTGGGGACACCTCCCTCCGGGAGGGGGAAATCATCACCATCGTCATCACCAACGATCCTCCCATCGGGAGAGAGTCAATCTCGATCAACATCTTCACCAACACTATCTCCTCTCAAAACCCTAGTTCATATCTTGTATCCAATCCTGTATCCAAACCACAAATTGGTACCTATGGGTTGCTAGTAGTGTTGATTACTCCTTGTAGTTGATGCTTATTGGTTTACTTGGTGGAAGATCATATGTTCAGATCCTTAATGCATATTATTACCCCTCTGATTATGAACATGGGTGAATTCATGTAGTGAATATGCTTTGTGAGTACTTACGTTTGTTCCTGAGGACATGGGTGAAGTCTTGCTATCAGTAGTCATGTGAATTTGGTATTCGTTCCATATTTTGATGAGATGTATGTTGTCTTTCCTCTAGTATGTGAACATCCACTACATGACACTTCACCATTATTTGGGCCTAGAGGAAGGCATTGGGAAGTAATAAGTAGATGATGGGTTGCTAGAGTGACAAAAGCTTAAACCCTAGTTTATGCGTTGCTTCTTAAGGGGCTGATTTGGATCCATATGTTTAATGTTGTGGTTAGGTTTACCTTAATACTTCTTTTGTAGTTGTGGATGCTTGCAATAGGGGTTAATCATAAGTGGGATGCTTGTTCAAGTAAGGGCAGTACCGAAGCACCGGTCCACCCATATATCCAATTATCAAAGTACCGAACGCGAATCATATGAGCGTGATGAAAACTAGCTTGACGATAATTCTCATGTGTCCTCGGGAGCTCTTTCCTCATTATAAGAAATTGTCCAGGATTGTCCTTTGCTACAAAAAGGATTGGGCCACCTTGCTTCACTTTATTTACTTTCATTGCTTGTTACTCGTTACAATTTATCTTATCACAAAACTATCTATTACCTACAATTTCATTGCTTGCAGAGAAAACCTTACTGGAAACTGCTTATTATTTCCTTCTGCTCCTCGTTGGGTTAGACTCTCTTACTTATCGAAAGGACTACAATAGATGGGTCATCAAGACTCTTTTCTAGCTCTGTTGCCGGGGAGTGTATCGCTTTTGGTGAGTGGAACTTGGTAAGGAAACATTTATATAGTGTGCTGAAATTTTCTGTTACTTGTCACTATGGAAACTAATCCTTTCAGGGGCTTGTTTGGGGCATCTTCGCCCCGACCAGTAGAGCAAAGAGTTGCTCCTCAACCTACTGAACCTACTGAAAATGTTTACTTTGAAATTCCTTCAGGTATGATAGAGAAACTGCTAGCGAATCCATTTGCAGGAGATGGAACATTGCATCCCGATTTACACCTTATCTTTGTGGATGAAGTTTGTGGATTATTTAAGCTTGCAGGTATACCAATGATGTTGTCAAAATGAAGGTCTTCCCTTTATCTTTGAAGGGAGATGCATTGACATGGTATAGGCTATGTGATGATACGGGATCTTGGAATTATAAACGATTGAAGTTGGAATTTCACCAGAAGTTATATCCTATGCATCTTGTTCATCGTGATCGTAATTACATATATAATTTCTGGCCTCGCAAAGGAGAAAGCATTGCTCAAGCTTGGGGGATGCTTAAGTCAATGTTATATTCCTGCCCCAATCATGAGCTCTCCAGAGAAATGATTATTCAAAATTTTTATGCTCGTCTTTCTCTCAATGATCGCAACATGCTCGATACTTCCTGTGCTGGTTCTTATATGCTAAAGACTATTGAATTCAAATGGGACTTATTGGAAATAATTCCACGCAACTCTGAAGATTGGGGTTCCGACGATGGTAAGGAGTCAGGTATGACACCTAAGTTTGATTGTAATAAATCTTTTATGGATACCGATGCTTTTCGTGGATTTAGCACTCAATATGGACTTGACTCTGAGATAGTAGCTTCTTTCTGTGAATCTTTTTCTGCTCATGTTGATCTCCCTAAGGAGAAGTGGTTTAAATATAATCCTCCCATTGAAGTAAAAGTAGTTGCACCTATTACAGTTGAAGAAAACACTACTACTTATAATGATCCTATTGTTCCTACTACTTATGTTCAGAAACCACCTTTTCATGTTAGAATGAAGGATCATGCTAAAGCTTCAATTGTTGTTCGTAAGAGTAATACTAGGACTTATACACCTCCTGAGAAAATCAAAGTTGAACCTAGTTTTGCTATGGTTAAAGATCTCTTGGATGACGATATAGATGGGCATGTTATTTATTTTTGTGATGAATCTGCTAATATTGCAAAACCAAATGCTAAGATACATAGACCTATTGTAGGCATGCCTATTATTTCTGTTAAAATAGGAGATCATTGTTATCATGGCTTATGTGATATGGGTGCTAGTGCTAGTGCAATACCTCATTCCTTATATAAAGAAATTATGCATGACATTGCACCTGCTGAGATAGAAGAAATAGATGTTACAATTAAGCTAGCCAATAGAGGTACTATTTCACCAGTTGGGATTGTTAGAGATGTTGAAGTCTTGTGTGGGAAGGTCAAATACCCTACTGATTTTCTTGTTCTTGGTTCCCCACAAGATGACTTTGTCCCATTATATTCGGTAGACCCTTCTTGACACTGTTAATGCTAAGATTGATCTCAAGGGCATTAGTCCCACGTTATGTCACCACAAATTAGTTTGGAGGACGATGCCAAACCAGTTAGAGATCCTCAACGACGACTGAATCCCTAGATGAAATAAGTGGTAACAAAGGAGATACTAAAGCTCCTTGAGGCAGGTATAATTTATCCCGTTGCTGATAGTGATTGGGTAAGCCCTGTCCATTGTGTTCCTAAAAAGGGAGGTATTACTGTCGTTCCTAATGATAAAGATGAATTGATCCAGCAAAGAATTATTACAGGTTATAGGATGGTAATTGATTTCCGTAAATTAAATAAATCTACTAAGAAAGATCATTACCCTTTACCTTTTATTGATCAAACACTAGAAAGACTATCCAAACACACACATTTCTTCTTTCTAGATGGTTATTCTGGTTTCTCTCCAATACCTGTGTCATCGAAGGATCAATCAAAAACCACTTTTACTTGCCCTTTCGGTACTTTTGCTTATAGACATATGCCTTTTGGTTTATGTAATGCACCTGCTACCTTCCAAAGATATATGATGGCTATATTCTATGACTTCTGTGAAAAGATTTGTGAGGTATTCATGGATTATTTCTCCGTTTATGGATCCTCTTTTGATGATTGCTTAGCAACCTTGATCGAGTTTTGCAGAGATGCGAAGACACTAGTCTCGTCTTGAATTGGGAGAAGTTCCACTTTATGGTTAATGAAGGCATTGTCTTGGGGCACAAAATCTCCGAGAGAGGTATTGAAGTTGATAAAGCTAAAGTTGATGCTATTGAAAAGATGCCATGTCCCAAGGACATAAAGGTATAAGAAGTTTCCTTGGTCATGCCGGTTTTTATAGGAGGATCATTAAGGACTTTTCTAAAATCTCTAGGCCTCTGACTAATTTATTGCAAAAGGATATTCCTTTTGTCTTTGATGATGATTGTGTAGAAGCATTTGAAATACTTAAGAAAGCTTTGATCACTGCACCTATTATTCAGCCACCTGATTGGAATTTACCTTTTGAAATTATGTGTGATGCTAGTGATTATGCTGTAGGTGTTGTTCTAGGGCAAAGAGTTGATAAGAAATTGAATGTTATCCAGTATGCTAGTAAGACTCTTGATACTTCCGAGAGAAATTATGCTACTACTGAAAAAGAATTCTTAGCGGTTGTGTTTGCATGTGATAAGTTTAGACATTATATTGTTGATTCCAAAGTTAATATTCACACTGATCATGCTGCTATTAAATATCTTATGGAAAAGAAAGATGCTAAGCCTAGACTCATTAGATGGGTTCTCCTGCTCCAAGAATTTGATTTGCATATTATTGATAAAAAGGGAGCTGAGAACCCCGTTGCAGACAACTTGTCTAGGTTAGAGAATGTTCTTGATGACCCACTGCCTATTGATGATAGCTTTCCTGATGAACAATTAGCGGTCATTAATGCTTCTGGTACTGCTCCTTGGTATGCTGATTATGCTAATTACATTGTTGCTAAATTTATACCACCTAGTTTCACATACCAGCAAAAGAAAAAGTTCTTTTATGATTTAAGACATTACTTCTGGGATGACCCACACCTTTATAAAGAAGGAGTAGATGGTGTTATTAGACGTTGTGTACCTGAGCATGAATAGGAACAGATCCTACGCAAGTGTCACTCTGAATCATATGGAGGACACCACACTGCAGACAGAACTGCACATAAGGTATTGCAATCCGGTTTTTATTGGCCTACTCTCTTCAAAGATGCCCGCAAGTTTGTTTTGTCTTGTGATGAATGTCAAAGAATTGGTAACATTCGTAGACGTCAAGAAATGCCTATGAACTATTCTCTTGTTATTGAACCATTTGATGTTTGGGGCTTTGATTATATGGGACCTTTTCCTGCCTCTAATGGATATATACATTTTTTAGTTGCTGTTGATTCCGTTACTAAGTGGGTAGAAGCTATTCCAACTAGTAGTGCTGATCATAACACTTCTATTAAAATGCTTAAAGAAGTTATTTTTCCGAGGTTTGGAGTCCCTAGATATCTTATGACTGATGGTGGTTCACATTTTATTCATGGTGCTTTCCGTAAGATGCTTGCTAAGTATGATGTTAATCATAGAATCGCATCTCCTTATCATCCGCAGTCTAGTGGTCAAGTAGAGTTGAGCAATAGAGAGCTCAAATTAAATTTGCAAAAGACTGTTAATAGATCTAGAAAGAATTGGTCCAAAAAACTTGATGATGCATTATGGGCCTATAGAACTGCATACAAAAATCCTATGGGTATGTCTCCATATAAGATGGTTTATGGAAAAGCCTGTCATTTACCTCTAGAACTTGAACATAAAGCATATTGGGCTATCAAAGAGCTCAACTATGACTTTAAACTTGCTGACGAGAAGAGGTTGTTTGATATTAGCTCACTTGATGAATGGAGAACCCAAGCCTATGAGAATGCCAAGCTATTCAAAGAAAAAGTCAAACGCTGGCATGAAAAAAGGATACAAAAGCGTGAGTTTAACTTAGGTGATTATGTGTTATTATTCAACTCTTGTTTAAGATTTTTTGCAGGAAAACTTCTCTCTAAATGGGAAGGTCCTTACGTTATCGAGGAGGTCTATCATTCGGGTGCCATAAAAATCAACAACTTTGAAGGCACAAGTGCGAGGGTGGTGAACGGTTAGAGGTTTAAACATTATATCTCAGGTAATCCTATCAATGTTGAAACTACAATTATTGAAACCGTAACACTGGATGAATACATAAGGGACACTTTCCAGAACGTCCCAGACTCCGAAAACGAATATGTATGTGGGACGGTAAGTAAATCGACTCCAAAACAATTCTAATGGCAATTTTTATCAGTTTTGGAATATTTATGAATTTTAGGAAGAAAGAAGTAGTCCGGGAAGGACACGAGGCCTCCACGAGGGTGGAGGGCGCGCCCACCCTTACTGGATGCGCCCCCTGTCTCGTGGCCACCTCATGTGCCTCCCGGACTCCGTTTTCTTGCACGTTACGTATTTTGGTCGGTAAAAAATCATTATATAAACTCCCGAAGGTTTTGACCACCGTATCATGCAAATATCCTCTGTTTTTGTTTCGAGCGGTTTTCTGTTACAGATCTAGAGCACCATGGCGTCACCCTCCTTCGACAATGAAGACAAGGATGCTTGGCTATTGAAGATAGAGCTGAAAAGAGAAGAACCGAAAGAGATTAACAAGGATGAAGGGATCAAGAAGGCCATGGAGGTTCAAGCTCCGGTAGTGAAAGAAGAAGACATCCCTTAGTCCTTACCTAACCTCTTTACTCCAACCGAGATTGAAGCTTTCAAGATGATTGAGTTAGCTCGCATACAGAATAAGTATCTCAAACAGGAGAATATTTTGCTGAAGGATCATATCACCGGACTCAAGGGCATTATCCGCAAGTTGGAGGAGCTTTTACGCTCGATGTGTGATTATCCACCATCATCATCACCACCTCCATCACCTCTTAGGACATAATCGCATGGGTATGGGCACTCCCCTTGGCAACTGCCAAGATTAGGGGAGGTGCCCCGGTATCGTATCACCATCACACTCTTATCTTTACCGTTTTATTTAGTTTGATCCTTTTAGTAGTACCTTGATCTAGTAGATTGAAGTTTTGATATCGAGTACTTTTGAGTTTTTCTTTGTGATCTCTTTATGTAATCGATTCCGTGACCTATCTATAATAAAGATTAGTGTTGAGTTAAGGGCTTTGTTATGTTGCTATGATCTTGAGAAAGTAGAAAGAATAAAAGAGTTCATATTGATCTTATGGATAGTAATGACTTCACACATAGAAAGTATGAGGCATAAAAGTTGTTGAGAGTTTATAAACATAGTTTGGTCATCATTGCAATTAATAGGAAGTAATAAGGAAAGAGAGGTTTCACATACAAATATACTATCTTGGACATCTTTTATGATTGTGAGCACTCATTAAGTATGACATGCTAAAAGAGTCGACGTTGGACAAGGAAGACAATGTAATGGTTTATGTTTTCTCACATCTTAGTTAAAGTATATTTTCATTGACCTGCCAAACATGTTGATCTTGCCTTTCCCCCTCATGCTAGCCAAATTCCTAGCACCAAGTAGAGATACTACTTGTGCTTCCAAATATCATTAAACCCAGTTTTGCCATGAGAGTCCACCATATCTACCTATGGATTGAGTAAGATCCTTCAAGTAAGTTGTCATTGGTGCAGGCAATAAAAATTGCTCTCTAAATATGCATGACTTATTAGTGCGGAGAAACTAAGCTTTATACGATCTTGTTATGGAAGCAATAAAAGCGACGGGCTGCATAATAAAGGTCCATATATAAGTGGCAATATAAAGTGACATTCTTTCGTACTAAGATTTTGTGTATCCAACCCTAAAAGCGCATGACAACCTCTGCTTCCCTCTGCGAAGGGCCTATCTTCTACTTTATGTCTTTTACTTTATGCAAGAGTCAAGGTGATCTTCACCTTTCCCTTTTTCATTTTTATCCTGTGGCAAGCTCCTCGTGTTTGAAAGATCATGATATATATATCCAATTGGGTGTAAGTTAGCATGGACTATTATTGTTCACATCACCTAAAGGTGAATACGTTGGGAGGCAACACAATAAGCCCCTATCTTTCTTAGTGTCCGGCTGAAACTCCATAACCACAAGTATTGCGTGAGTGTTAGCAATTGTAGAAGACTACATGATAATTGAGTATGTGGACTTGCTGAAAAGCTCTATTATTGACTCTTTTTGATGTTATGAAAAATTGCAATTGCTTCAGTATTGCGTGAGTGTTAGCAATTGTAGAAGACTACATGATAATTGAGTATGTGGACTTGCTGAAAAGCTCTATTATTGACTCTTTTTGATGTTATGAAAAATTGCAATTGCTTCAGTGACTGAGATTATAGTTTGTTAGCTTTCAATGAAGTTTCTGAACCATACTTAACATTGTGAATTGATTGTTACTTGAGCATAAGAAGTCATATGACAAAATCTATTTATGTTGCTGTTATAAGAATGATCATGATGCCCTCATGTCCGTATTTTATTTTTATCGACACCTCTATCTCTAAACATGTGGACATATTTTTCGATTTCGGCTTCCGCTTGAGGACAAGCGAGGTCTAAGCTTGGGGGAGTTGATACGTCACTTTTGCATCATGCTTTTATATCAATATTTATTGCATTATGGGCTGTTATTACACATTATATATCAATATTTATGTCTATTCTCTCTTATTTTATAAGGTTTACCATGAAGAGGGGGAATGCTGGCAGCTGGAATTCTGGCTGGAAAAGGAGCAAACATTGGAAACCTATTCTACACTGCTCCAAAAGACCTGAAACTCCATGAAACTTATTTTTGGAATTAATAAGAATTATTGAGCGGAAGAAACACCTCAGGGGGGCCACACCCTGGCAAGGAGGGTGGGGGGGGGGCGCCCTCCCCTACTGGGAGCCCCCCCTGTCTCTTGGCCCCCCTGGTGGCCCTCCAGTGTCCATCTTCTGCTATATGAAGGCTTTTACCCTAGAAAAAATCATGGGCAAGATTACGGGACGAAACTCCGCCGCCACGAGGCGGAACCTTGGCGGAACCAATCTAGAGCTCCGACAGAGCCGTTCTGCCAGGGACACTTCCCTCCGGGAGGGGGAAATCATCACCATCATCGTCACCGACGATCCTCCCATCAGGAGTGGGTCAATCTCCATCAACATCTTCACCAACACCATCTGCTCTCAAAACCCTAGTTCATCTCTTGTATCCAATCTTATATCCAAATCACAAATTGGTACTTGTGGGTTGCTAGTAGTGTTGATTACTCCTTGTAGTTGATGCTTATTGGTTTACTTGGTGGAAATCATATGTTCAGATCCTTAATGCATATTATTACCTCTCTGATGATGAACATGAATATGCTTTGTGAGTAGTTACGTTTGTTCCTGAGGATATGGGTGAAGTCTTGCTATTAGTAGTCATGTTAATTTGGTATTCATTTGATATTTGGATGAGATGTATGTTGTCTTTCCTCTAGTGGTGTTATGTGAATGTCGACTACATGACACTTCAACATTATTTGGGTCTAGAGGAAGGCATTGGGAAGTAATAAGTAGATGATGGGTTGCTAGACTGATAGAAGCTTAAACCCTAGTTTATGCGTTGCTTCGTAAGGGGCTGATTTGGATCCATATGTTTAATGTTGTGGTTAGGTCTACCTTAATACTTCTTTTGTAGTTGCGGATGCTTGCAATAGGGGTTAATCATAAGTGGGATGCTTGTCCAAGTAAGGGCAGTACCCAAGCACCAGGCCACCCACATATCAAATTATCAAAGTACCGAACGCGAATCATATGAGCGTGATCAAAACTAGCTTGACGATAATTCCCATGTGTCCTCGGGAGCTCTTTCCTCATTATAAGAAATTGTCCAGGCTCGTCCTTTGCTACAAAAAGGATTGGGCCACCTTGATGCACTTTATTTACTTTCATTGCTTGTTACTCGTTACAATTTATCTTATCACCAAACTATCTATTACCTACAATTTCAGTGCTTGTAGAGAAAACCTTACTGGAAACCGCTTATCATTTCCTTCTGCTCCTCGTTGGGTTCGACACTCTTACTTATTGAAAGGACTACGATAGATCCCCTACACTTGTGGGTCATCATGCTGCATAGCCTGTTTATTGTAATCTGATGATGTTACCTACCTGGCTATCCTAAACTGTTTAGTATAGGCTGGGTAGAGACCCATCAGTGACCCCCACTTTATCCCGGCTGCCCTGCTGTATTATCAGAAGACCCGATCAATGGGATCAAAGACCAGGCCCCGGCACCGCACATCACTTTCCCCTTAGTTTCTGGATAGTACTGGGTTACTATCGAGTGCTGAGGGTGATACCTCATCAACACTTCTGATGTTAACCTTGTAGGTTAGTTCATCGATTATGGTCATCGAGGGTGATTCCTCCTTCGCCACAATCGATAACGACACTATCGTGCAACTCCACAAGAGTGGACCTCGAGGGTGGTTCCTCCTTCGTTCACCTTGATGATAACATCAGGTGGAATTCCATCGAGGGTGATTCCTCAAGGTTCCCCTTGGTGTTAGACACACGGTTACTATGGTTACTGTTGGGGATATAACTGATGGGTATAAACCGCCCAGGAGGGGCCAATTTATCCACCGAAAGACTACTAATATTGAAGCCCATAAAGTTATAGAATATGGTGACTTATGGAGGATACCTGACAAAGGAGCCCAAAGCCAGAGGCGGGTTAGGGCCCATAGACATAAACCGCCATAGGCGTATAACTTGTAATGTAAGACAGGAAAAGTAGATACCGAGCCGAACATGTTTATGAACCGGCCTCGAGACTCTGTAGACCGACGGGCGTCAACCTGTGTATATAAAGGGACGAACCGATGGCGGTTGAGGGACAAGAAACAACAACTCCAGAACTAGGCAAAGCGGATTCGCTCCCTGGTTATCGAGACTCCATCAATTCCACCACAACAGGATTGTAGGCTTTTACCTTCACCTCAAGGGGTCGAACCAGTATAAACTCCCCGTGTCCTTTGTCCGGTTTAACCCCTCTAAGATAACCTAGTCGCGATGGCTCCACGACTAAGTCCTGACCCTAGGACATCTGACGTGATAATTCCATGATAGTTGGCGCCCACCATGGGGCTATCACACGATGGTTTCAAGTTCTTGGAGGGGAAGTTCGAAGGACTCAAGGGTTATGCGGTGGGCCGGATGACCAAGAGTCATCGCGACAAGCTCTACATCGACGATACGGGCTGTGGCCCCGATGCTGGCTCAATTGAGTACGGGTACCGGGTCCCCTTCGAAGGAATTCATGTCTTCTTCGGCAAGATCGGCGAACCGGGCCCTGAGCCGGACATCTGCATCGACCTCGTCGAGACGGCTCAGCGTGCAAGCCCTGCCCGGATTCAGCCCACCATGAAACGTGCGTTCGTAGGATTCATCCATGGTACCAAATCCGAACCAGCATTCGATGGTGAGACAGTCATTTATTCTGATGGCGAGTCATCCACCGGGGAGACCGAGTCATTGTACCAAGTGCAGGATGGCCAGTTCAAGGGATGTTCCGATGGCGATAGTATTCCGGACTCATTTGAACCGCCGAACCGGGTTCCGATCTTCATGGTCGGTACGCAGCCCACACCCCACTCTTCAGCAGCGGCGACAATGATTTCTGGGTCGGCAGCCGGGGAAGGAGGCCCTGCACACCCGCCGGCTCAAGTCTTGTCCGGTTTGTTGGACGCTTTAGCAATGTTGTTGACCACTGAGGTTAATCCGGATAATCGGGATGAGCATAATGCAGAGGTCAGAAAATTGCGGTATCAGATAGCTCAGCCCAAGGAGGACATGGCTGCTGAGGAGACCAGGATGGCTGAGGAGCGGGCCGCTTTGGATGCCCAAGCTCAACAAGTTCATGCAGAGTATTACCGGCTTATGCTGGACCAGAATGCTTCAAACGAGGTGATGAGGAGGAGGTACATGTCTCATCTACCGCTGGTTTATGAAGCAAGGATCTTTTCAATACACCTGGAGCGGGAACCAGTAACCCGCTAAACCGGGTTGAAGCACCAAGGACAGGAGCGCCGGATCAGCCACGCATGATGGACCCACCTCAACAGAACCATGACCCGCCACAATACATGCCGGTGCCACTCAATCACTTTCCTACCCCTTTGGATAATATGATTGCTGCGGCGTCAAGATTGGCCACCATTCCAATTGAAGGCAATTCTCCGGCAGCAGTTGAGACACGACGGGCCAGAGATCTCCTCCAAATAGTAATGGTTCAGTAGCAGGCTTATTCATATAGTCGTGACAGGATTCACTCTACCCCTCGCCCAAGCCAGAGTTATAGCAGGCATGCTGAAGAACTAGCTGTATCAAGCAGTGGACGGAACCATAATCCGCCACGAAGGCCTAACTCGGCAGGAGGGAGGAATGATGCACATGATGTAGTGGACCAGGGACGAGCACGTCGAGGAGCCGGATTAGCTGCACAGGATATGGACCATCAACTTATGCCAGTTTGTGCAACAACTACAGTGGAACCAGGGATTGTTTTCACTACTTTGGGGGTACCGTGTCTCACCCCGCCCCTGGGCAACGTGCGGTTGCCTAAGGATTTCAAGGGTCCTCGGAAGGTGCCCAATTACACTGCTGACTTACACCCTGAGTCATAGGTCGAAAGCTATGAGATGGTGATGGAGATGCTGGATGTGGATGGAGCGGCATGTGCTAAATACTTCACTATGATGCTAGAAGGAACAACACACACTTGGTTAAAAAGTTTACCACTTAATTCTATTAGGTCATGGGATGAGTTGAAGAGCCGGTTTATCAGCAATTTCAAAGACACGTGTAAGCAACCCATCAATTGTGGATCTGGCCGCTTGTGTTCAGGAGGAGAACGAATCAACCACCCATTGGGTGCGCCGGGTTTCGGAGATTTTGCATTCATCGGACCGCATCAATGCAGATTCAGCAGTTATAACATTGGAGGGCAATTGCAAGTTTAAACCTTTGAAGCTGAAGTTGGGACGGCTCAAGCGTCACTGCAATGATATGGGAACGCTAATGGCAGCTCTAGTTAATTATGCTGACTCTGAAAGTACCAAGGATCCCGAGTCTGATGAGGAAAATCCAAGGAATGGAAAGAAGAGTGGCAACACCAAGGGGCAACAGCATAATCCGGTTGGCCACGGGAACAATGGTAAGCGTAAAGCAGAGAACAATTTGGATTTTGTCGCTAACACCAACATGCAAGGTAATGCTCAGCGTCGTATGGGTATACCGCCCCAGCGGGGTGGAGGTATGAATCTGGAGCGCCTGTTAAATTAGCCTTTCCCAAAGCATGGGACGAAAGAGAATCCAGCTACGCACCTCTGGAAGGATTGCTTCATTATGCGGGAGTTCAAAAACTCCGATCTTTTCTGATATGATCAGGGTCCGTCTGGCGGTTGAGGTCCTGGATCTCACGGGCCAGTTTACGGCGGAGGCGGTTCAAGCTCAGGATTCCAGGGTAATCAGGGCAATCAGAACAACCAGGGTGGTTATAACCAGCAGAATAATCAGGGTTATCAGCAACAGTCGGGTTATTAGAGTCACCCGAAGTAGTTGAATAGTGGGCAGTATCATGTTTTCACCACTAGCTTGTGCAAGCGCGATCAGAAGCTTCATAAAAGGGCAGTTAACTCTGCTAAACCAGCAGTGCCTCGTTACTTGCGTTGGTCTGAGCAGCCCATTGTGTAGAGCAGAGAGGATCATCCACCCCGGGTTGTTAATCCGGGTCATCTGGCTTTGGTGGTGGCACCTCAGGTTGGGGGTTATAAGTTCACCAAGGTACTCATGGATGCAGGGAGCAGTATCAACATTCTGTATTATGAAACCTTCCGTCGCATGGGATTGACGGATAAGAATCTTAAACCATCAAACACTGTTTTTCATAGTGTAGTACCAGGTAAATTGGCATACCCGGTTGGCAAGATAGCTCTGGAAGTTGTGTTTGGAGATGATCGTGATTCCATGTCATAAACCTTAACCTTTGAGGTGGTGAAAATCCAGAGCCCATATCACGCCCTGTTTGGACGACCGGCTTATGCAAGGTTTATGGCAAGGCCCTATTATGTCTATCTACAACTCAAAATGCCGGGTTATAAGGGGACCATACGGTACATGGGAGTCATAAGATCGCTTTTAATTGCGAAGAAGGTGATGCAGCCTATGCTAAGTCGGTTTGTGCAGCAGAAGAGTTGAAGTTCTACAAGGACAATGTTGATCCTGCGGATATGACTCCTTTGAAGAAGCCCACCACAGAGCATGACCCGACCCTAAATTTTAAACCGGCTGATGAGACTAAGTTGGTTGATTTTGTTCCTGGCGATTCATCCAAACAGTTTAGTATTAACACTAACTTGGATCCGAAATAGGAAAGCGCGCTCATCGAGTTCATCCGTGAGAATTGGGACATCTTTGCATGGAAGCCTTCTGACATGCCAGGTGTGCCGAGGTAACTCGCTGAGCACAATCTCAATATTGATCCCAAGTTTAAATTGATCAAGCAATTTCTTCGCTGCTTCAATGAAGAAAGGCGCAAGGCTATTGGTGAGGAGGTAGCTCGGCTTTTGGCGGCTAGGTTTATCATTGAGGTTTTCCATCTAGAGTGGCTGGCTAATCCGGTGCTGGTGCTTAAGAAGAATGGCACTTGGCGAATGTGTGTGGATTACACGTACTTGAACAAGGCTTGTCCGGCTGATCCTTTTGCTTTCCCTCGTATTGATCAGATCATTGATGCTATGGCGGGTTGTGAGCGTTTGAGTTTCTTGGATGCTTATTATGGTTATCATCAGATCAAGATGGCAGTTAAGGACCAGGAGAAAACAGCTTTTATAACCCTCCTTGGAGCCTTCTGCTATGTGTCCATGCCTTTTGGGCTCAAGAGTGCTCAAGCGACTTATCAGCGATGAGTGCAGAATTGTCTTCTTTATCAAATTGGGTGCAACGTTCATGCTTATGTGGACGATATTGTGGTAAAGTCCAGGAAGAAGAAGACACTGATAGATGACCTGAAGGAAACTTTTGTCAATCTTCGGGTTTATAAGATGATGCTTAATCCGGCCAAGTGCGTCTTTGGTGTTCCGGCAGGTAAACTCTTGGGTTTTCTGGTGTCTAACAGGGGCATTGAGGCTAATCCAGATAAGCTCAAGGCTATTACGTCTCTGGCTAAACCGGCGTGAATCAACGATGTTCAATGTCTGGCGGGTCGCATTGCAGCCCTGAGCTAGTTTATCAGCCGGTTGGGAGAGAGGGCGATCCCTCTGTATCAGATGATGAAGAAGACAGACAATTTTTTCTGGAGTGATGCTGCTAATGCAGCGTTTGAGGACTTGAAGAAGCATTTGGCCGAGCCACTGGTCCTTGCTGCTCCGGTCGATAATGAGCCGCTGTTGTTATACGTGGCTGCTAATGCCCGGGCTGTCAGCGTGGCTATTGTGGTAGAGCGCAAGGAGGCTGGGAAGGAATATCCAGTTCAAAGGCTGGTTTATTATATCAGCGAAGTGCTCATCGAGTCAAAGAAAGGATATCCGCATTGGCAGAAGCTTGTGTATGGGGTTTCTTGGCGATTCGGAAGCATAAGCAATACTTTCGGGGCCATCCCATCATAGTGGTCAGTTCTGCTCCTTTGAGAGATATAATCTAGAACAGGGAGGCAACTGGCCGGGTTGCGAAGTGGGCTATTGAGCTTGGACCACGCGGGTTGAAATATATGCCTCAGACGGCTATCAAGTCCCAGGCGATCGTGGACTTCATCAATGACTGGAGAGAGTTGCAGGCACTGGAAGATAAACGGGATAACGCGTACTGGACTATCCACTTCGATGGATCCAGGCAATTGGAGGGCTCGGGGCCTGGAGTTGTCCTTACTTCCCCTCGAGGTGATAAAATTCATTATGTTCTCCGCTTAATGTTTCCCTGTACTAACAATGCAGCTGAGTATGATGCCTTGCTCCATGTTCTTCGAGTGGCTAAGGAAATGAACGTAAGCCGGGTACGATGCTTTGGGGACTCTGATCTGGTGGCTCAGCAAGTCTCCGGTACATGGGATTCTAAGGATCCACTCATGGCGGCTTATCAACGAGAGGTGGATATTGTTGCTGGTCACTTCAAGGGTTATCAGGTTGAGCACATTGATTGGTGCAAAACTAAAGTGACAGATGCTTTAAGACGTCTGGGGTCTCAGCGTAAACCAGTGCCACCCAATACCTTTTTGGATATTTAGCATAACCTGTCAGTCAAGTTACCTATAGAGGAGGACCTGGCTATTCCTGATCCGGAGTCTCAGTTGGTGGCTGCTCTGCATATTATTCCGGATGGGACAGTTCCATATTTGGCGTATATGAACCGGGGCGAGTTTCCAGAAGCTGAAGTTTTGGCCAGACAGATAATCCGGCGGTCCAAGTCCATGATTATTCACAATGGCGAGTAACATCACTGCAGTGTCTCAGGGGCGTTTCAGCGCTGTGTTTCCCCTGAAGAAGGCCGTGAGATTTTGCGTGAGATCCACGAAGGCGACTATGGTCACCACGCCGGTTCAAAATCCTTGGTTGCTATAGCTTTTCGTCATGGCTTCTATTGGCTGAGGGCTCATGCTGATGCTGAGGACTTGGTGAAAAGGTGCCACTAGTAGAAAAAGGGCCTTTCGTCCCGGTACGTAAGGGCCTTTAGTCCCGGTTCTTGAACCGGGACTAATAGGTTGTTACTAATGCCCTTGGCCTTTAGTCCTGGTGCTTACACGAACCGGCATAGATGAGCCTCCACATGGCCGCTGCGGCCAGCCCACGCAGGGGGGCCTTTGGTCCCGGTTGGTGACACCAACCAGGACCAATAGGCATCCATGCGTCAGGAGCTGGCTAGAGCTGAGGTTTTTGTTTTTTTGAAAGGGCTAGTTCTTAGGGGTTTTGAGGGTTAATTTAGGTTGTTATTAGCTAGCTAATAGAGAGAAGTGTGCTCTCTTGTATATCTCCGTGTTTGGTTTACCAACGCTACTGCTATGCCTAACATTAACATGGCTTAGATTGAAGTGAAGGCAACATGTGGTGCATGTCAAAAGTAATACTAATCCTAACTTGATCAACTTTGGATTGTACTACTTTCGACATGCACCACATGCATGTAGCCTTCACTTCAATCCAATCCATGTTCATTTCACCCGCTCGCATCATGCATCATCATATATAATAACAAGTTCTACTAATTAATCATCATCATACAACTTCTACTCGTTATTAATAACAAGTCATACGATCATCATCCTCATAGTCATCGAACCAACCCTACTTAATTGTTATTAGCACATGATCATCATTGTGAGGTGTAAATACCCTCTTTAAGGTAAAATAGCATAAAACATTATAGATCCCGACTCTCCATTATGGAGAATGGAGATCATCATGTCTCCTATTCTTGCGCTTCGCTTCCTTTTGCTTCCAGGAACCTCCTTACGACTGTCCATACATTTTTTCCATTCTTTGATTGTCATGTCTCCACTTCTTTTAGAAATTTGGTATGGACAGTTGAGATTCATAGGATGACCTGGTTGTATGTTCAAAACATCAAGGCGACCGTGCGTATACATCAGATGAGGCACACAATCATTCGGGATTATCTGTTGAAAAACATAGTAATAACTTCATAGTTAGCAATGATGTACTAGTTTTAGAAGTATGCAAAAGATGCACGAATGTCGTAACAGTAAAAAATCTTACCAGGGTATCTCCATGGTAGTTACCGTAGTTCAATACATGCACGAGTGGCACGTATTGACCATAATGTTGAGGAGTTCGATTGTAGATATTGTAATTCTCAAGATCATTACAAAATGCGATCAGATTATTCTTCTCCTTATAAGTTAATTCGGAGCCATCGGTGTAGTGTGTTTTGACTACCATCTTCCGCACATTCTTTGAAGAATGAAAATAAGTTGTCAATGGAAATAAGCTGTCAACTATTTTCAAATAAACAATATAAATTACTTAATAACTATGCTTGAGAATCTCACATAGGGGAAGAATTGGAAGCGTATCAACAAGGACCCAAATGTCCATATTGTCTTCCTCGATTTCAGGATCACCAAGATCCATGGTGACAAGCATACCGTCATCAAAACCATACATCTTGCAAAGTGCTTCCCAATTTTTGCAACCAAAATGGGTTACACTCTCAGAATTATACAACTTTACATCAAAATCCACACCATGATGGGTCCTTAGGGGAATTTTCTTTGTTTCAATACTTTCATGGTCTTCAAAACCCATCCTCTCCAAGACATAGCGTCTTGCATAGCATGGGATAAGCTAGTCGAACTGGAAAATATGAAAAGTAAGCGTTAAAATAGTTGAAGTCATGCTTAATCATGAAAAAAACTATTGTCGTTGTTGCGTACAATTTCAACATCGAAGGTATCCTCGAGCTTAATGCTGAAGCACCGATCTTCGTCCAGGTCAAGGAACCTGTCACACATACCTCGGTCGTCGTGGCACCTGTCGCACTCCCCCGAGCGGTTTTCGTCATCTGAGTACGACATTTCCTATCTTCATAATTCAAATATTAAAATTGTACAATTAAATATATGTACTAAAAAACTCTCAGCTCTCATGTGGTGTACATATTCGACCGCCAGTGATGGTAGCTCCTCCTTTCATTCCCGAGTGCATTACACCAAATTGTCTAGCACACGTGAATGAAGGAGAAGCTACCCCCACGACAACATTCGGGATTCTTCGTTCTCTCATACATATATATATGGTTTGAGACTCTCCCTCACTGATTCCTCTAGGTGGAGACTCGACAGACTTAAAGTCAACCCGAGGACTCGTATTATAGGAAAGTCAACCCGAGGACTCGTATTATAGGACTCATATATATTGACATGGAGATTTGGCTGGTCTCACCTCGAGGTCGGAGGGGGGTCGATGACGGGAATGACGACGCGCGCGGATGAAGGAGCGGGCTCCTAGATTTCTGCATAGTGCTCTCCAATTTTAGCATTCAAAGTAGGAGTACTTTTCCAATTTGAGCATTCAGTAAGCAAAACCAAATCGTAAAATAAAGTTGTATTCAAATTAGCATGCATTCAATTATAAGCAAAAATACATCATCTGTGGTGTCCCTACATCATCGAATATTATCACTAGTCATAGTCCTCGAATACTATCATACATAGCATCGCTAATACAACTAGAACCGTAGCGGCCGACAGCTATCATCGCGGATGGTGGACACCCAAAGAGAAGGAACCATCACATGATCATAGCTCCAGTGAGATCCCTGAAGAACCTACCAGGTATTGTCGAACCTGCCCTCCAACGCAACCATGTAGCGACGGACGTGCTCGTCCTCCTCACTGACACGGTGACGTACCACCTCCGTGTTGTCCAGAAGCCTCGGCACCTTCACTGGCCCACGCGACCGCCATCAAACAAGGATCAGGTCAACAACGGGGTGGCTCCTCACCGACCTACGCCCCCCGAAGGTAGCACCTCCCAATACCAGCCCGGCGGAGCCCAGTCCCGGACATGGCCCCTCTGATCAAGCCAGCCTCCTCCGCCGAGTCGACGACGAGGATGCGGGATAGGCATCGTCGACGTCGATGCGGGATTAATTGCTGGAATTAAAAAAATAAACTAGTCCTATTAATTTTCTTGCTGAAATAAAGTATTTTTATTAATTAATCAACTAGTTCAACTACTAAGCACTTACTATAAATAAATAAAATAAAATAATTCTTACTAAAAATAATCTACTTCTATATATAGTAAAATTTAATAAAGTAGTTTTATTAAATCAACTAGTTCAACTACTAAGCACTAAACTAAAATCGATATCTACTAATAATTAACCTAAACAAGAAATTAATACATATATAAAAAACATATATAAACAAAAAATGCTATGAACATTATATTCATACATACATACTACATCCATACATATATATACATTATATATATGAAAAAAATGCAATGAACAAAAAATAATACAAATTATATGGAAAAAAATGAAGATTGCCGTGGCGCAGCGACGGCTCAAATCGGGCGACGGAGGGCGACGGCGTGGGTGGTGGAGGGCGACGACGTTGTTGGCGGAGGGCGACAACGACGGCGGCGGGCCGGGGGCAGAGGGCGAGGGCGACAGCGACGGTGACGGGCGACGACATGGCTCGGGGGCGCGTGGCGGAGGGCGACGGCGATGACAGCGGGGGGCGGAGGGCGACGGCGTGGGCTCGGGGGCACGGGCGATGGCGGCGACATGCGCGGGTGACGGGGCATGGCGACAGCGACGGCGGCGACGGGCGCGGGCAACGGGGCAGAGGGCGGCGTCGACGGCGGGAGATTGAGAGGAACTGATTGAAAATTTCAGAAGTGTTGATTATATAGACAAAGCATTGGTCCCGGTTCGTGGCACCAACCGGGACCAATGCCCCCTTTAGTCCCGGTTGGTGGCACCAACCGGGACCAAAGGCCTCTTTTCAGGAGCCCAAAGGGCGGGAAGCAGAGGCCTATGGTCCCGGTTGGTGGCGCCAACCGGGACGAAAGGGTGGGCATTGGTTCCGGTTGGTGCCACCAGCCGGGACCAAAGGGTGGCATTGGTTCCGGTTGGTGCCACCAACCAGGACCAAAGGGTGGCGTTGGTTCCGGTTGGTGCCACCAACCGGGACTAAAGGCCTTGTGTTGGCGCGGTGCGGTGGGAAGTTTAGTCCCACCTCGCGAGCTGGGAGAGCTCAGCACCTGTTTATAAGCTGTGTTGCAGCTCAGGTGTTGAGCTCCTCCCTAATATGCAGGCATTACTTGCCTACGCTTGTCACTGCCATGTTGGGCCTATTGGGCCTGCGGGCCTACATCCAGGCCCATATACAGACGGGTTTCTAGTCGTATGCAGGCTGTGTGGCCCATTAGGCGGCATTTTTTATTTTTTCCAGTATTTTTTTGTTTCTTTTTTGCTTTTAGCTTAGAATAATTATAAACTTTCTGTTACTCCATAGTTTCCAAGTTTGAATTGTTTAAATTTTAATTCTTTCAAATTTGTGTGAATCACTAGTTTGTGAATAACTTCACTATAAACATATATTTTGAGTGATTCTTTTTCTTGCTATTTAATATTACTTCGTTTTATCATTATATTCAAAAGCATTTCAAATGAACTCTGAAAAACTGGATGCACTTCATGTACAAAACGGACAATCTCTTTTGAAGTATCAGGATTTCATATGGAAATTGTCTGTTACAACAGGAATTTCAAATGAACTATCATCATAATAGTTGTGGAGAAAGTCTTCACTTTTTCGTCGCTTGTGTCATTTCCTTATTGCGCTGTAACCATGGATAATCTTCATCATTTATCAGGGTGCTTGGGTCAGCCTTGACTTTGAAGGGATGAATTTTATGAAACTTTTCATAATCTTCGGACATGTCTGTCTTGCCCTCCACTCCCAAGATGTCCCTTTTTCCTGATAGAACTATGTGGCCCTTTGGCTCGTCATATGATGTATTCGCTTCCTTATCTTTTCTTTTTCTCGGTTTGGTAGACATGTCCTTCACATAGATAACCTATGCCACATCATTGGCTAGGACGAATGGTTCGTTAGTGTACCCTAGATTGTTCAGATCCACCGTTGTCATTCTGTACTGTGGGTCTACCTGTACCCCGCCTCCGGACAGATCGACCCATTTGCACTTAAACAAAGGGACCTTAAAATCATGTCCGTAGTAAAGTTCCCATATGTCCACTATGTAACCATAATATGTGTCCTTTCCCCTCTCGGTTGCTGCATCAAAGCGGACACCGCTGTTTTGGTTGGTGCTCTATTGATCTTGGGCGATCGTGTAAAATGTATTCCCATTTATCTCGTATCCTTTGTAAGTCAATACATTCGAAGATGGTCCCCTGCACAACGAGTACAACTCAGCACAAACAATGTTCTCACCTCTGAGACGTATTTCCAACCAACTGCTGAAAGTCTTGATGTGTTCACTTCTAATCCAGTCGTCGCACCGCTCCGGGTGTTTGGAGCGCAGACTGTTCTTGTGTTCATCAACATACGGGGTCAGCAAGGTAGAGTTCATTAGTACTGTGTAGTGTGCTTGAGACCAAGAATATCCGTCCCTGCATATTATTGAGTCCCCTCCAAGCGTGCCTTTTCCAGTCAGTCTCCCCTCATACCGCGATTCAGGGAGACCTATCTTCTTAAGACCAGGAATGAAGTCAACACAAAACCCAATTACATCCTCTGTTTGATGGCCCATGGAGATGCTTCCTTCTGGCCTAGCGCGGTTACGGACATATTTCTTTAGGACTCCCATGAACTTCTCAAAGGGGTACATATTGTGTAGAAATACGGGCCCCAGAATGACAATTTCGTCAACTAGATGAACTAGGACGTGCGTCATGATATTGAAGAAGGATGGCGGGAACACCAGCTCGAAACTGACAAGACATTGCACCACATCACTCCTTAGCCTTGGTATGATTTCTGGATTGATCACCTTCTGAGAGATTTCATTAAGGAATGCATATAGCTTCACAATGGCTAATCAGACATTTTCCGGTAGAAGCCCCCTCAATGCAACCGGAAGCAGTTGCGTCATAATCACGTGGCAGTCATGAGACTTCAGGTTCTGGAACTTTTTCTCTACCATATTTATTATTCCCTTTATATTTGACGAGAAGCCAGTTGGGACCTTCATACTAAGCAGACATTCAAAGAAGATTTCCTTCTGTTCTTTGGTAAGAGCGTAGCTGGCAGGACCTTCATACAACTTTGGAGGCATGCCGTCTTTTTCGTGCAAATGTTGCAGGTCCTCCCGTGCCTTAGTTATATCTTTTGTTTTCCCATACACGCCCAAGAAACCTAGCAGGTTCACGCCAAGGTTCTTCATCACGTGCATCATGTTGATCAAAGAGCGGACCTCTAGGTCTTTCCAGTAGGGTAGGTCCCAAAATATAGATTTCTTCTTCCACATGGGTGCGTATCCCCCAGCGTCACTTGCAACATCTAGTCCTTCGGGACCCTTTCCAAAGATTACGTGTAAATCATTGACCATAGCAAGTACGTGATCACCGGTACGCATGGCGGGCTTCTTCCGGTGATCTGCCTCGCCTTTGAAATGCTTGCCTTTTTTCGACATTTATGGTTGGTCGGAAGAAATTGACGATGGCCCAGGTACACATTCTTCCTGCATTTGTCCAGGTATATACTTTCGGTGTCAGCTAAACAGTGCGTGCATGCATGCTATCCCGGTCGGCTTATAATGGGGGGGGGTGTGGTGGCTTGTGGGAGGGGGCAAGGCCGCGGCGGAGGAGTCCGGCTAGGACTCTGTCCGGGTCGGCGGCGGCGGCGCGGTCTCCGCGCGGGAGATGGCGGCGGGGAGGCGGGCTGGCCTGTCTCGGCTGGGCCTTCGGCCGAGTCGGGCACGAGGTTTTTTTTTGTAAATAATTCCGCCGAACTAAGAAATATTCTAGAAAAATAAATAAAAATCTAGAAATGCCAAAATAAATTTTCACCGTCTAAATAAAATATTTAGAACGAGATAAACATTTTCTTGGCCCTGAAATGCAGTTTTGAAAAAGTGCAATTTTTTCTAATTCCAATAAAATAGCCAAAAACTCCGGAATAAAATTTATTAGATTTTTTTATTAAATCCTCAATGTTTCTTTATTTTGGGAAAGTCATTTTATTCCCTCTCTCATATTTTTATAATAGAAATAATTGAAGATATAACAAACTAAATCAAACGATCCTATTTTCAAAATTTGAGAAAAACAAAAATATGAAAATAATGAAATTCCCAATTCTCTCCGAGGGTCCTTGAGTTGCGTAAAATTTCTAGGATCAAGCCAAAAGCAATAAAATATGATATGCAATGATGATTCTAGTGTATAACATTCCAAATTGAAAATTTGGGATGTTTCAAAAACTAATCCCGAAGGTAGATGTAGAAGTAGCGTGCTGACAGCGATCACATCGACCTTGAAACCATTTTCGATGCGCATCGTCACCTCGTCCTTAGCCAATCTTTGTTTAATCCGTAGACCCTGTTTCGAGTTGCAAATATGAGCAACAAAACTAGTATGAAATACCCAGGCGCTACTACGAGCATTAGTAAGGTACACATCAATAACATGCATATCAAATATACCTTTCACTTTGCCATCCTTCTTATCCAGAAAATACTTGGGGCTGTTTCGCTTCCAGTGTCCATTCCCTTTGCACTAGAACACTCTGTTTCAGGCTTAGGTCTAGACTTGGGTTTCTTCCCGGGAGTAGAAACTTGCTTGCTATTCTTCTTGAAGTTCCACTTCTTCCCTTTGCCCATTTTCTTGAAACTAGTGGTCTTACTAATCATCAACACTTGATGCTCCTTCTTGATTTCTACCTCCGCAGCCTTTAGCATTGAGAAGAGCTCGGGAATCGTCTTTTCCATCCCTTGTATATTATAGTTCATCACCAAGTCTTTATAGCTTGGAGGCAGTGATTGAAGAACTCTGTCAATGACACTATCATTAGGAAGATTAACTCCCAACTGAGTCAAGTGGTTATGGTACCCAGGCATTCTGTGTGTGTGTTCGCTAACAGAACTGTTCTCCTACATTTTACAGCTATAGAACTTGTTGGAGACTTCATATCTCTCAACTCGGGAATTTGCTTGAAATATTAACTTCAACTCTTGGAACATCTCATATGCTCCATGACGTTCAAAACGTCTTTGAAGTCCCAATTCTAAGCCGTAAAGCATGGCACACTAAACTATCGAGTAGTCATCAACACGCGACTGTCAGGCATTCATAATGTCTGTTGTTTCTTGGGCGGGTGGTACACCTAGCGGTGCTTCTAGGATGTAATTCTTCTGTGCAGCAATGAGGATAATCCTCAAGTTATGCACCCAGTCCATGTAATTGCTACGATCATCTTTCAACTTAGCTTTCTCTAGGAACACATTAAAATTCAAGGAACGGTAGGATGGGCCATTAATCTACAACAACATATATATGCAAAAACTATCAGGACTAATTTCATGATAAATTAAAGTTCAATTAATCATATTACTAAAGAAATCCCACTTAGATAGGCATCCCTTTAGTCATCTAAATGATTAAGTGATCCATATCAACTAAACCATGTCCGAACATCACGTGAGATGGAGTAGTTTTCAATGGTGAACATCTCCATGTTGATCATACCTACTATATGATCCACGTTCGAACTTTTGGTCTCAGTGTTCCGAGGCCATATTGCATATGCTAGGCTCGTCAAGTTTTACCCAAGTATTCTGCACATGCAAAGCTGGCTTACACCCGTTGTATGTGAACATAGAGCTTATCACACCCGATCATCACGTGGTGTCTCGGCATGACGAACTGTAGCAATGGTGCATACTCAGGGAGAAGACTTATACCTTGAAATTTAGTGAGGGATCATCTTATAATGCTACCGCCGTACTAAGCAAAATAAGATGCATAAAAGATAAACATCACATGCAATCAAAATATGTGACATGATATGGCCATCATCTCTTGTGCTCATGATCTCCATCACTGAAGCAGCGTCATGATCTCCATCGTCACTGGCTTGACACCTAGATCTCCATCGTAGCATCGTTGCCGTCTCGCCAACTAGTGCTTCTACGCCTATCGCTAACTCTTAGTGATAAAGTAAAGCAATTAAATGGTGATTTCATTTCATACAATAAAGCGACAACCATATGGCTCCTGCCAGTTGCCAATAACTCTGTTACAAAACATGATCATCTCATACAACAATTTATATCACATCATGTCTTAACCATATCACATCACAACAAGCCCTGCAACAACAAGTTAGACGTCCTCTACTTTGTTGTTACAAGTTTTACGGGTTTCTAGCAAGTGTTGGGGAACGTAGTAATTTCAAAAAATTTCCTACGTACACGCAAGATCATGGTGATGGGATAGCAATGAAAGGGGAGAGTGTTGTCCATGTACCCTCGTAGACCATAAGTGGAAGCGTTATGACATCGCGGTTGATGTAGTCGTACGTCTTCACGATCCGACCGATCCAAGCACCGAACGTACGGCACCTCCGAGTTCAGCACACGTTCAGCTCGATGACGATCCCCGGGCTCCGATCCAGCAAAGCTTCGGGGATGAGTTCCGTCAGCACGACGGCGTGGTGACGATGATGATGCTCTACCGGCGCAGGGCTTCGCCTAAACTCCGCGACGATATGACCGAGGTGGAATATGGTGGAGGGGGGCACCGCACACGGCTAAGGAACGATCCGCAGATCAACTTGTGTGTTATGGGGTGCCCCCCTGCCCCCGTATATAAAGGAGGGAGGGGGAGGTGTGGCCGGCCCCCTTGGGGTGCGCCTGGAGGAGTCCTACTCCCATCGGGAGTAGGACTCCCCCCTCTTGCCTTGGTGGAGAAGGAAAGGGGGGAGGGGAAAGAGGAAAGGGGGGCGCCGCCCCCCTTCCTTGTCCTATTCGGACTAGGGGGGAGGGGGCGCGCGGCCTGTCCTGGCCGGCCCTCCTCTTCTCCCTCATGGCCCACTAAGGCCCATTAACCTCCGAGAGGGTTCCGGTAACACCCCGATGTTCTTGTAAAATCCCGATTTCACCCGGAACCTTTCCGATGTCCAAACATAGGCTTCCAATATATCAATCTTTATGTCTCGACCATTTCGAGACTCCTCGTCATGTCCGTGATCACATCCGGGACTCCGAACAAACTTTGGTACATCAAAACTTATGAACTCATAATAAAAACTGTCATCGTAACGTTAAGCATGCGGACCCTACGGGTTCAAGAACTATGTAGACATGACCTAGAACCATTCTCGGTCAATAACCAATAGCGGGACCTGGATGCCCATTGGTTCCTACATATTCTACGAAGATCTTTATCGGTCAAACCGCATAACAACATACGTTGTTCCCTTTGTCACCGGTATGTTACTTGCCCGAGATTTGATCGTCGGCATCCAATACCTAGTTCAATCTCGTTACCGGCAAGTCTCTTTACTCGTTCCGTAATGCATCATCCCATAACCAACTCATTTGGTCACATTGCTTGCAAGGCTTATAATGATGTGCATTACCGAGAGGGCCCAGAGATACCTCTCCGACAATCGGAGTGACAAAACCTAATCTCGAAATACGCCAACTCAACATGTACCTTCGGAGACACTTGTAGTACTCCTTTATAATCACCCAATTACGTTGTGACGTTTTGTAGTACCCAAAGTGTTCCTCCGGTAAACGGGAGTTGCATATTTCTCATAGTTACAGGAACATGTATAAGTCATGAAGAAAGCAATAGCAGTATACTAAACGATCAAGTGCTAGGCTAACGGAATGGGTCATGTCAATCACATCATTCTTCTAATGATGTGATCCCATTAATCAAATGACAACACATGTCTATGGTTAGGAAACATAACTATCTTTGATTAATGAGCTAGTCAAGTAGAGGCATACTAGTCACTATATGTTTGTCTATGTATTCACACATGTATCATGTTTCCGGTTAATACAATTCTAGCATGATAATAAAAATTTATCATGATATGAGGAAATAAATAATAACTTTATTATTGCCTCTAGGGCATATTTCCTCCAGCAAGAACCGTTCTTACCTTCGCATCAACACCACAACGAATTTTTCGTCAATTGTGCTGTTTTCACATTCAACAAGGACCGGCCATAATCAAACTCGATTCAACTAAAGTTGGAGAGACAGACACCCGCCATGCAAAGCACATCGGTAGAACCTGTCTCATGAACGCGGTCATGTAATGTTGGTCCGGGCCGCTTCATCCAACAATACCGCCGAATCAAAGTAAGACGTTGGTGGTAAGCAGTATGACGATTATCCCCCACAACTCTTTGTGTTCTACTCGTGCATATCATCTACGCATAGACCTGGCTCGGATACCACTATTGGGAAACGTAGCATGCAATTTCAAAACATTTCCTACAGTCACGCAAGATCTATCTTGGAGATGCATAGCAACGAGCAGCATGACGGCGTGGTGACGGTGTTGATGATGTGATCCGTGCAAGGCTTCACCGAAGCACTACGACGCTATCACCGGAGGAGTAAACTATGGAGGGGGGCACCACACATGGAAAAGAGAACAATTGATGTGCTTTTGGGTGCCGCCGCCACCGTATATCAAGGAGGAGGGAGAGGAGGCCGGCAGCCTAGAGGGAACGTGCCAAGGGGGAGTCCAACTAGGATTCCCAATCCTAGTTGGTCTCCCTTTCCTATTCGAAGAAGGGAGAAGGGGAAAGGTGGAGAGGGAGAAGGAAAGAGGGGGGTCGCGCCCCCACCCCTTGTCCAACTTGGAATGGGCTTGGGGGGGGGGGTCGCGTCACCTCCTGGCCGCTGCCTCCTCTTCTCCACTACAGCCCATGTAGGCCTATTAACCCCCCGGTGGGTTCCGGTAACCTCCTAGTACTTCGGAAAATGTCCAAACCTTTTCGAAACCATTCCGGTGTCCGAACATAAACTTCAAATATGTCAATCTTTATGTCTCGACCATTTCGAGACTCCTCGTCATGTCCATGATCTCATCCGGGACTCCGAAAAAACTTCGGTCATAAAAACACATAACTCATAATACAAATCGTCATCGGACGTTAAGCATGCGGACCCTACGGGTTCGAAAATTATGTACACATGATCGAGACACATCTCCGATCAATAACCAACAGCGGAACCTGGATGCTCATATTGGCTCCTACATATTATACGAAGATCTTTATCAGCCAAACCGCACAACAACATACGTTGTTCCCTTTGTCATCGGTATATTACTTGCCCAAGATTCTATTGTCGGTATTTACATACCTAATTCAATCTCATTACCGGAAAGTCTCTTTACTCGTTCCGTAATGCTTCATCCCGCAACTAACTCGTTAGTCTCATTGCTTGCAAGGCTTATAGTGATGAACATTTCTGAGAGGGCCCAGAGATACCTCTCCGATACACGGAGTGACAAATCCTACTCTCGATCTATGCCAACCCAAAAAACACCTCGGGAGACACCTGTAGAGCATCTTTATAATCACCCAGTTATGTTGTGATGTTTGATAGAACACAAGGTGTTCCTCCGGTATTCGGGAGTTGCATAATTTGATAGTTAGAGGAACATGTATAAGTCATGAAGAAAGCTATAGCAATAAAACTTAACGATCATTATGCTAAGCTAACAGATGGGCCTTGTCCATCACATCATTCTCTAATAATGTGATCCCGTTCATCAAATGACAACAAATGTCTATGGTTAGGAGACATAACCATCTTTGATTAACAATCTAGTCAAGTAGAGGCATACTAGGGACATTATGTTTTGTCTATGTATCCACACATGTACTAAGATTCTGGTTAATACAATTCTAGCATGAATAATAAACATTCATCATGATATAAGGAAATATAAATAACAACTTTATTATTGGCTCTAGGGCATATTTCCTTCATTTATGCACCGCTAGGTGACATACCTATTCCAGCAGCACATGCAAACGTTATAAACATTTAGCAAGCTCGATATGATGACTACTTGATAGTTTAGTGCACCATGCTTTACGACTTAGAACCGGGACTTCAAAAATGTTTTGAATGCCACAAAGCATTTGAGATGTTCCAAGAGCTGAAATTGGTATTTCAGACTCATGCCCATGTCGAGAGGTATGAGACCTTTGACAAGTACTTTGCCTACAAGATGGTGGAGAATAGCTCAACTAGTAAGCATGTGCTCGGAATGTCTGGGTACTACAATCGCTTGAATCAAGTGGGATTTAATCTTCCAGATAAGATAGTGATTGACAGAGTTCTCTAGTCACTATCACCAAACTGCTAGAACTTCGTGATAAACTATAATATGCAAGGGATGACGAAAACGATTCTCGAGATTTTCACGATGCTGAAATCGGTGAAGGTATGAATCAAGAAATAGCATCAAGTGTTGATGGTGAACAAGACCACTAGTTTCAAGAAAAAAGGGCAAACGGAAAATAAAGGGAACTGCAAGAAGAATGACAAGAAAGTTGGCAGTATCGTGAAAAAGCCCAAAGCTGGACCTAAGCCTAAAACTGAGTGCTTCTACTACAAAGGAAATGGTCACCGGAAGTAGAACTGCCCCAATTATTTGGCGGATTAGGAGGATGGAAAAGTGAACAATGGTATATTTGATATACATGTTATAGATGTGTACCTTACTAGTGCTCGTAGTAGCCCCTGGGTATTTGATACCTGTTCGGTTTCTAAGATTAGTAACTCGAAACAGGAGTTCAGAATAAATGTAGACTAGTTCAGGGTGAAGTGATGATGTGTGTTGGAAGTGGTTCGAAGATTTATATGATCATCATCGCACACTCCCTATACTTTTGGGATTAGTATTGAATCAAAATAAATGTTATTTGGTGTTTGCGTTGATCATGAACAAGATAGGATCGTGTTTATTGCAAACTGGTTATTCATTTAAGATAAAGAATAATTGTTATTCTGTTTAGATGAATAAAATCTTCTATGGTCATACACCCAATGTTAATGGTTTATTGAATCTCCATCGTAGTGATACACATATTCGTAATATTGATGGCAAAAGATGCAAAGTTGATAATGATAGTGAAACATACTTGTGGCACTGCCGTTTAGGTCATATTGGTGTAAAGCGCATGAAGAAACCCCATGAAGATGGACTTTTGGAATCACTTGATTATGAATCATTTGATACTTGCGAACCATGCCTCATGGGCAAGATGACTAAAACTCCGTTCTCCAGAACAATGGAGCGAGCCAATCACTTATTGGAAATAATACATACCGATGTATGCGGTCTGACGAGTGTTGAGGCATGCGGCGGGTATTGTCATTTTCTGACCTTCACATATGAATTTGATCAGATATGCATATGGAGAATCATCGTAACAATAAAATAAAGTTTCTATGATCTGATCGCGGAGGCGAATATTCGACTTACGAGTTTGTCCTTCATTTAAAACAATGTGCAAAAGTTTCACAACTCACACCACTTGGAACACCACAGCGTAATGGTGTTCCCGAACGCTGTAACAGTACTTTATTAGATATGGTGTGATCTATGATGTCTCTTGCCGATTTACCACTATCATTTTGGGGTTATGCATTAGAGATAGCTGCATTCACGTTAAATAGGGCACTGTCTAAATCTGTTGAGACGACATCGTATGAACTATGGCTTGGCAATAAACCTAAGCTGTCGTTTCTTAAAGTTTAGGGTTGCGACACTTATATCAAAAGGCTTCAGCCTAATAAGCTCGAACCCAAATCGGAGAACTGCATCTTCATAGGATATCCTAAGGAAACAATTGGGTACACCTTCCATCACAGATCCAAAGGCAAGATCTTCTTTGCTAAAAATGGGTCCTTTCTAGAGAAGGAGTTTCTCTCGAAAGAAGTGAGTGGGAGGAAAGTAGAACTTGATGAGGTAATTGTACCTTCTCTCAATTTGGAAAGTAGCTTATCCGAGAATTCCGTTCCCGTGATGCCTACACCAACTAGAGAGGAAGCTAATGACGATGATCATGAAACTTCAGATCAAGTTACTACCGAACCTCGTAGGTCAACCAGAGCATGTTCGGCACCAGAGTGGTACAGTAATCCTGTTTTGGAAGTCATGTTACTAGACTATGACGAACCTACGAACTATGAAGAAGCTATGATGAACCCAGATTCCGATAAATGGGTTGGGGCCATGAAATCTGCGATAGAATCCATGTATGAGAACAAAGTATGGACTTTGGTGGATTTGCTCGATGATCGGCAAGCCATTACGAATAAATGGATCTTCAAGAGGAAGACAGACGCTGATGGTAGTGTTACTATCTACAAAGCTCGAATTGTCACGAAAGGTTTTCGACAAGTTCAAGGTGTTAACTACAATGCGTTTTTGTCACTCGTATCGATGGTTAAGTCTGTCTGAATCATGTTAACAATTGCCGCATTTTATGAAATCTGGCAGATGGATGTCAAAATTCCATTCCTTAGTGGATTTAATAAAGAAAAGTTGTATATGATGCAACCAAAGGTTTTGTCGATCCTAAATGTGCTAACAAAGTGTGCAAGCTGCAGCGGTCCATCTATGGACTGGTGCAAGCATCTCGGAGTTGGAATATACACTGTGATGAGTTGATCAAAGCATATAGTATACAAACTTTTGGAGAAGCTTGTATTTACAAGAAAGTGAGTGGGAGCATTACAACCTTTCTGATAAGTATATGTGAATGACATATTGTTGATCAGAAATGATGTAGAATTTTCTGGAAAGCATAAATGAGTGTTTGAAAGGAGTTTTTCAAAGAAAGACCTCGGTGAAGCTGGTTACATATTGGGCATCAAGATCTATTGAGATAGATCAAGACGCTTGATAAGACATTCAATGAGTACATACCTTGACAATATTTTGAAAGAGTTCAAAATGGATCAGTCAAAGAAGGAGTTCTTGCCAGTATTACAAGGTGTAAAGTTGAGTAAGACTCAAAGCCCGACCACGACAGAAGATAGAGAGAGAATGAAAGTCATTCCCTATGCCTCATCCATAGGTTCTATAAAGTATGATATGCTGTGTACTAGACAAGTTGTGTGCCTTGCTATGAGTTAGGCAAAGGGGTACTGTTGGGGATATAACTACTGAGTATAAACCGCCCAGGAGGGGCCGGTTCACCCTCAACTATATTGAAGCCAATGAAGACCTTTACTGATGAAGCTTAGAGGCCCGGAGCCCAAAGGCGGATTAGGGCCCAGAGTGGTAAACCGCCATAGTCATGTAACTTGTATTGTAACATAAGGAAAGGAGAGACCGAGCCGGACACTTGGATGAGCCGGCATCGGGACTCTGTAAACTGGCCGGGCATCAACCCGTGTATATAAGGGGACGACCCGACGGCGGTTCAGGGACAAGAAAACAACAACTCGAGAGCCAGGCATAGCTTGTTTGGCTCCCTGGTTATCGAGACCCGAATAACGTCATCACAACTAGACGTAGGCCTTTACCTTGATCGAAGGGGCCGAACTAGTATAAAACCCCTCGTGTCCTTTGTCCGGTTTAATCCGTTTAAGCTAACCCATTGCGATGGCTCCATGACTAAGTCCTTTCACGAGGACATCTGACGTGATATTTCCATGATAGTTGGTGCCCACCGTGGGGATATCGCATGATGGTTTCGAGTTCTTGAAGGGCGTCTTTGAAGGACTCAAAGGGTACGTGGTTGGCCGGATGACCAAGAGTCATCGCGGCAAGCTCTACATTGACAACGCAGGATGGGGCCCCATGGCCGGCTCAATTGAGTACGAGTACCGGGTCCCCTTTGGCGGAATTCACGTTTTCATTGGCAAGATTGGCGAACCGGGCCCTGAGCCGGACATCTGCGCCGACCTCATCGAGACGGCTCAGCGTGCAAGCCCCACTCGGATTCAGCCCGCCATGAAGCGTGCGTTCGTGGGATGTGTCCACGGGATCGGATCTGAACCGGTGTCTGAAGGTGAGACGGTCGCTTATTCCGATGGCGAATCATCCGCTGGTGAAACCGAATCCTTGTACCAAGTTCATGATGGTGTGTTTGAAGGGTATTGCGTTGGTACTAGTATTCCGGAATTTCTTGAACCACCGAACCGGGTCGGAATCTTCATGGCCGGAAGACAGCCAACTTTGCAGAATTCTACTGCGGTGGCATTCGGACCGGTAGAAGGGGCTGGAGGCTCCGCGCGCCGGCCGGCTCAAGTTCTCTCCGGTTTGATGGACGCCTGGGCAACCTTGTTGACCACGGCAGTTACCCCGGCGATGCAGGATCATCACAATGCGGACATTGTGAAGCTAAAGGATCAGATAACTCAGGCCAAAGAGGACTTGGTGGCTGAGGAGATCAGGATGGCTGAGGAACGGGCCGCTTTAGATGCCCAGGCGCTGAGGATTCACGCCGAGAATTATCGACTTTTGATGGATCAGAATGCTTCGAATCAAGTATTCAGAAGGAGACATCAATCTCGCTTGCCAACGAATTATAATGCGATGAACCTCTTTGATACACCAGGAGCAGGGACTAGCAATCCGGCAGCAGTGAACCAGACTATTGTGCCAAGGACCGGAGCGTCGGATCAGCCTCAGATGATGGGTCCACCTCGACGAACGGACAAACCGCCACGGTATACCACATCCCTGCCGGGTCACTTCTCTACCCCTTTGGACAATATGATAGAAGCAGCATCCCGACTGGCAGCTATTCCTATAGAGGGTGAATCGCCAGCGGCGGTTGAGACACGGCGGACCAGGGATCTTCTTCAAACAGCCATGGTGCAGCAGCAAACTTACTCATATAGCCGAGACAGGATTCACAAGACCCCACGTCCGAGCAAAAGCTATAGCAGGCATATAGATGAACCGGAGGTGTCTAGCAGTGCATGATGCCGTATTGTCCCTCAAGGACCCAATCCGGCACATGGTGAGGTGAATGCTCAGGACGTGGTGGACAATGGTAGAGCATGAAGGGAGGCCGCTTTAGCAGCACAACATACGAGTCATTATCAACCCGCCCCGGTTCAACCAGGAGCATCAGTAGACCGAGGCACCGGGCTTGCCTTCAGTTCCTGGGGAGTGCCGTGTCCTATTCCGGCTCTCCGTAACGTGCGGCTGCCTAAGGATTTCAAGGGTCCACATAAGGTGCCTAATTACGCTGCTGATCAACCGCCCGAGGCATGGGTGGAAAGTTATGAGATGGCAATGGAGATGCTGGATGTGGAGGAAGCGGCTTGTGCAAAGTACTTCATGATGATGTTGGAGGGAACAACCCGTACATGGTTGAAGAACTTACCAGCTAACTCCGTCGAGTCATGGGACCAGTTGAAGGCCCGGTTTATAGCCAATTTCAAGGACGCATGTAAACAGCCTATGTCCATTGTGGATCTGGATGCCTGTGTGCAAGGGGAGAACGAGTCAACAACTCATTGGGTGCGCCATGTTTCAGAGGTTTTGCATTCATCAGACCGGACTAATGCTGGCCAAGCAATCATCACTCTGGAACGTAATTGCCGGTTTAAGTCACTAAAGATGAAGTTGGGACGGCTCAAGCGCCACTACAATGATATGGGCACCCTTATGGCGGCCTTGGTCAAATATGCCGATTCTGATAATACCAAGGATCCCGATTTTGATGAGGAGAAACCGGAGAAGGGAAAGAAGAACGTCGGTGCAAAGGGACAGCAGCACAACCAAGGAGGCCACGGGAATAATGGTAAGTGCAAAGCAGATCCAGATTTTGTGGCTAACGCTAATGTGCAGCGTCGTAAGGGTAAACCGCCCCAGCGTGGTGGCGGAATGAATCTGGAGCGTTTGTTAAACCAGCCCTGCCCAAAGCATGGGACCAAGGAGGTTCCTGCAACACATCTTTGGAAAGATTGTCACACTATGAAGGAGTTCAAAAACTCTGATCTTTTCCGGCAGCGGTTCAGGCCCAGGTTTTCATAATGGCGGCGGTTCAAACTCTGGATTTCAGAATAATTAGGGCAACCAGAACAACCAAGGTGGTAATAACCAACAGAATAATCAAGGAAATCAGCAGCAGTCGGGTTTTCAGAGTCACCCAAAGCAGTTGAATGGTGGGCAGTATCATGTGTTCACCACTAGTTTGTGCAAGCATGATCAAAAGCTTCACAAGAGGGCAGTTAATGCTGTTGAAACGGCAGTACCACGCTACTTGCGGTGGTCCGAGCAACCCATTGTGTGGAGCAGAGAGGATCATCCGCCCCGGGTTGACAATCCAGGTCACCTGGCTTTAGTGGTTGCACCTCGGGTGGGAGGTTACTAGTTCACCAAAGTGCTTATGGATGGAGGCAGCAGTATCAACATTCTATATTATGAGACCTTCCGTCGCATGCGGTTGACAGACAAGAGTCTTAAACCGTCAAAAACTGTTTTCCATGGTGTAGTCCCAGGTAAATCGGCATATCCTGTTGGCAAGATCGCTTTGGAGGTTGTGTTTGGTGATGAGCATGACTCCCGGTCTGAAACATTGACGTTTGAAGTGGTGAGGATCCAAAGCCCGTACCACACACTGTTTGGACAGCCGGCTTATGCAAATTTCATGGCAAGGCGCTGTTATATTTATTTGCAGCTTAAGATGCCGGGTCACAAGGGGACCATCACGGTTCACGGAAGTCGTAAAATCGCTTTGGATTGTGAGGAAGGTGATGCGGCTTATGCTGAGTCGGTTTGTGCTACAGAGGAGTTGAAACACTACATGAACAATGTTGATCCAGGAGACATGACCCCTCTGAAGAATCTCACCACTGAGAATGACCCGAGCCTGAAATTCAAACCGGCTGATGAGACTAAGCTTGTTGACTTTGTTCCTGGCGATTCATCCAAACAGTTTAGCATCAGCACAAGTCTTGATCCGAAATAGGAAAGCGCGCTCATCGAGTTCATCAGTGAGAACCGGGACATTTTTGCACGGAAACCTTCTGACATGCCAGGTGTACCGAGGGAACTCGCTGAGCACACTCTCAATATTGATCCCAAGTTTAAACCGGTCAAGAAGGTTTCTTCGCCGCTTTAACGAGGAGAGCCGCAAGGAATTGGTGAGGAGGTAGCCCGGCTGTTGGCTGCTGGGTTTATTGTTGAAGTGTTTCACCCTGAGTGGTTGGCTAATCCGGTGCTTGTTCTTAAGAAAAACGACACTTGGCGCATGTGTGTGGACTACACAGATTTGAACAAGGCTTGTCCGGCTAATCCTTTTACTCTCTCGCGTATTGGTCAGATCATTGATGCGACGGCGGGTTGTGAGCGTTTGAGTTTCTTGGATGCTTATTCAGGTTATCAT
The DNA here is from genome assembly GCF_018294505.1 of Triticum aestivum. Taxonomy (NCBI): domain Eukaryota; kingdom Viridiplantae; phylum Streptophyta; class Magnoliopsida; order Poales; family Poaceae; genus Triticum; species Triticum aestivum. The sequence goes on along the minus strand of NC_057801.1, from coordinate 45,788,542 downwards.
CAGATCAAAATGGCAGTTAAGGACCAGGAGAAGACCGCCTTCATCACTCCGTTTGGAGCCTTCTGCTATGCTTCTATGCCCTTTGGACTCAAGCGTGCCCAGGCAACTTACCAGCGCTGTGTGCAAAATTGTCTTCACACTCAGATTGGATGCAATGTTCATGCCTATGTTGATGACATTGTGGTAAAATCCAGGAAGAAGGAGACATTGATAGAGGATCTCAAGGAGACCTTCGACAATTTGCGTGTTTACAAGATGATGCTCAATCCGGACAAGTGTGTTTTCGGTGTTCCAGCATGCAAGCTCCTAGGTTTTCTGGTGTCCAACAGAGGCATTGAGGCTAATCTGGAGAAGATCAAAGCGATTACATCTTTGGTTAAACCGGCGTGCATCAATGATGTTCAGCGTCTGGCAGGTTGAATTGCAGCCCTAAGCCGGTTCATTAGCCGCTTGGGAGAGAAGGCGATCCCTCTATACCAGATGTTAAAGAAAAGAGACACCTTTGTCTGGAGTGATGCGACTAATACGGCATTTGAAGACTTGAAGCGGCAGTTAGCTGAACCTCCGGTCCTTGCTCCTCCGGTTGACAAAGAGCCCTTGTTACTATATGTGGCTACTAATTCCCATGCTGTTACTGTGGCAATTGTGGTGGAGCGCAAGGAGGCTGGGAAGGAATATCCGGTTCAACGACCAGTTTACTACATCAGTGAGGTGCTCATCGAGTCAAAACAACTATATCCGCATTGGCAGAAGCTGGTATATGGAATTTTTATGGCAAGTCGGAAGCTCAAACAATACTTTCTAGGCCATCCCATTATAGTGGTCAGTTCAGCTCCTTTGGGCGATATAATTCAGAACAGGGAGGCAACTGGCCGGGTTGCAAAGTGGGCAATTGAGCTTGGTCCCCATGGGTTGAAGTATATGCCTCGAACCGCCATGATATCTCAAGCACTTGTTGACTTCATCAATGATTGGACCGAGTTACAGGGACTAGAGGACAAACTGGATAATACATACTGGACTATTCACTTTGATGGATCCAGGCAATTGGAGGGCTCGGGGGCTGGAGTTGTCCTTACTTCCCCTCGAGGTGATAAAATTCATTATGTTCTCCGTTAAATGTTCCCCTGTACTAACAATGCAGCTGAGTATGAGGCTTTACTCCACGGGCTACGTGTGGCCAAGGAGATGAATTTAAGCTGGGTACGATGCTTTGGAGATTCCGATCTGGTGGCCCAGCAAGTTTCTGGCACTTGGGATTCTAAGGATCCATTCATGGCAGCTTACAAACGCGAGGTGGATATTGTGGCAGGTCACTTCAAAGGGTGTCAGGTTGATCATATTGATCGGCGTAAAAACGAAGCGGCAGACGCTTTGAGCCGGCTAGTATCTCAGTGTAAACCGGTACCTCCCAATACCTTTTTAGATATCTTGCATAACCTGTCTGTTAAGTTGCCTACAGAGGAGGATTTAGCTGTTCTTTATCCGGAGGCCCAATTGGTGGATGCTTTACATGTTGTGCCGGATTGGACGGTTCCATATCTGTTGTATATGAACCGGGATGAGTTACCAGACAATGAAGTTCTGGCCTGGGAGATAGTCCGGCGATCGAAGTCCATGGTTATTCACAATGGCGAGTTACACCGCTGCAGCGTTTCATGCGTATTTCAGCGTTGTGTTTCTCCTGAAGAAGGCCAAGAGATCCTACGGGAAATTCATGAAGGGGATTGTGGTCACCATGCCAGTTCAAACTCCCTGGTTGCTAAAGCTTTTCGTCATGGGTTCTACTGGTTGACAGCTCATACTGATGCATAGGATCTGGTAAAGCGATGTGATGCTTGTCAGAAGTTTTCACACCGAGCTCATGTTTCAGCTCAAGAGTTAAGGATGATTCCTATAACTTGGCCGTTTGCCAGTTGGGGGCTTGATATGGTGGGGCCCTTTAAGTGCTCCAAGGATAAGAAGACCCACCTGCTGGTGGCCGTTGACAAATTCACCAAATGGGTTGAAGCGGAGCCTGTCAGCAAGTGTGACGCGGCTATGGGGGTTCAATTTCTCAAAAAGATTATCTTCCGCTTTGGCTTTCCACACAGCATCATCACGGATAATGGAACAAAGGTTTCTAAAGGTGAGATGGAGGATTTCTGTCAGAGAGAGCACATCCGGCTTGACTTAGCATCCGTGGCGCATGTGACGACCGGTTTTCCGGGTATGAATTCCTAGAAAATGGCCCTTGTGCTCATCAGCCCCAGGACTACTGTTAGCTGATGAGGCACCAACTTGATACAGAAATTCCAAGCAAAATATAACATAGGTATTACAAGACCATTCTGGTCTGTCAGTACAACAATTGGTATCTAGCTGTTGATGGCGGAAGCGGGTTGTGAATCATCAGCGTCTATGGGACTCCATTTCCCACGGGAACAGCTGACCAGGTTAACTCCTATCTTCGCGAGGCTGCTATCACCGTTTCTTAGGTTCCGGGGCTGTCATCATGTCGCTCCTCTCCGTGCAAGAAATCTGGCCAAGACAATAGACAGGGACAAGCCAGTGAGTACTTGGAATGTACTCGCAAACACTATGAACACAGGTATAATATGACAGTGATGTGCTGAAAATATTTTATGCTCATGACGTCAGTCACAAAAGATAAATAAAACTCTGATGCATACAAGCATGTTAATTGTGAATATGCAATAACTTAGCAATATTAATTATGAAATAAATAACAAACATGCCACAGTTGGGCGTCTGAGTGACACCACATAAAGGGCTTTAAAAGAAATGCCACAGTCGGGCGTCTGAGCGACACCACATAAAGGGCTTTCAAAGAAATGCCACAGTCGGGCGTCTGAGCGACACCACATAAAGGGCTTTAAAAGAAATGCCACAGTCGGGCGTTTGAGCAACACCACATAAAGGGCTTTAAAAGAAATGCCACAGTCGGGCGTCTAAGTGACACCACATAAAGGGCTTTAACAGAAATGCCACAGTTGGGCGTCTGAGCGACACCACATAAATGGATTTAAAAGAAATGCGACAGTCGGGCGTCTGAGCGACACCACATAAATGGCTTTAAAAGAAATGCCACAGTCGGGCGTCTGAGCGACACCACATAAAGGGCTTTAACAGAAATGCCACAGTCGGGCGTCTGAGCGACACCACATAAAGGGCTTTAAAAGAAATGCCACAGTCGGGCGTCTGAGCGACACCACATAAAGGGCTTTAAAGGAAATGCCACAGTCGGGCGTCTTAGCGACACCGCATAAAGGGCTTTAAAAGAAATGCCACAGTCGGGCGTCTGAGCGACACCACATAAAGGGCTTTAACAGAAATGCCTTAGTCGGGCGTCTGAGCGACACCACATAAAGGGCTTTAAAAGAAATGCCACAGTCGGGCGTCTGAGCGACACCACATAAAGGGCTTTAAAAGAAATGCCACAGTCGGGCGTCTGAGCGACACCACATAAAGGGCTTTAAAAGAAACAATCATAGTGAATATACCGGAGGTAAAACCATCCCAGGGATATTCGATAATACCAAAAATATCACGGGTTAGCTCACAACAAAAACAATAATCATAATCCTCATAAAACACGAGTAGTGTTTCCAGTCCTGGTTTAACAGTTTCACCTCCGTAGACCGACACTAAGACCGACACTTGACCCATCCCAGACTGTAATCCTTAACCATGGACACGGCTATTCAAATAGGTGTAATCTCTGCAGAGGGTGTACTCTTTACCCACGAGTAACGGATTCCTTTAGTCCATCGGAACTAATTCCGTCTACAGTCTTTTTGTTGAAAACACACCTATCTTGCACACACCAACTTAACTTACACGTGTCTGGAATCACCCATGACACCTGTCAAGCAAACTCTAAGTGGGGAGGCTACAACCTCGCGTAGCATGGGATCATATTTATATTGCGCGCTCTAAGGGGTGGCCTCCCCTCTCGGTCTCAACCGGAAACACCCAAGCCCCAGGACCAGGTGGCCTGCCTACCAGCTACAACCGGTATCTTCCACCCTGGCCTCTCTGTACGGTGTGTGCTAGAAAGAGGTTGACAACTTACTGAACCGTACTCTACTTGTTGTAGAGACAAGTGGTAGTACGAGACAAGTATGGGGGTTACTGGAACAAGACTCGATCTAGGGTCGACTCAGGAGGTTTAAGTATTTCCCTGCATGATTAGCATAACGAATATATTTCAAACAACAGAGTCACCGCTCATTATACCTTACCATGCCATACCGGACATACCCGTCCCGACGGGGACCGGCGACAGACTCATGCCTACCCAAGGCAAAGGTTTTCCCAGTTTCCTTCTGGTATGCAGGCAAGGCACATGAGGATGATCATCATCACAAGTGTGTTCATTTCCAACAGCATGGGAATCATTAATAAGCATTCATGCAAATGATCGTATCACATGAAATAACAAGTTTCTCCAAAATGAGGTGGTGTTATAAACGTGTCAACGAACACACAAAAATATTATTCCGGGGGTTCAGAATGCTTGCCTTCAGGTCATGGGAAGGCAGGGTGCATTCAAACTCTTGAAATAATTCTCCTCTCTTCAAAAATCCTATTTTTGAAAATATAAATGAATTAACACACAAAGTAAAAACAGCACAAAAAGTTGTTTTGAAATTTTTTCAAATAAATCTTAAAATAAACTAGACAATATTTGCGAGGTAGGAAAAAGAATTAATTTATTTGGAGTTTTAACTAATAAGATATAGCCGGTCAAAGTTTGGTCAAAATCTGTTATTTAAAAAAAATAAACAGAAAAGAAAACGTTTCAAATAAACACGTACATGTCGAAGGCGTCTTCTGGAAATACGCTTCCACTTAACCCACATGGACTGGGGCGGGGTCACTGACAGTGGGTCCAGGGGGCCCACTGGTCAGGTTTGACCAGTCTCCTTCCCTCTTCTTCCTCTGGCCGAACAGAGGCGGGGACTCCGGCGATCATCGCCGGCGTTTGGCGGCTCCTCGCGGGCCCCCGAGGGTGGGGATGGATCCGCTAGGATGGGGCGGTCCTCCCAGTGGTCGCTGGGTTGGCGGGGACGGCGTGAGCTGCCGGCGGCGAGCTTCGCGGCGGAGGAGGCTCCGGGGACAAAGTGAGTTTGGGGCTGCGGTGGTTTCCGACCAAAATTGAGCATGGGGTTGCACTTGCGAGAGGGAGGGAGAGATCTTGTTGGAGAGAGTGGAGAGAGGGAGGCACTGGTGGCGACGGAATCGGCCGGGACTTGGCGGCGACCGAACCGGCCAGACTCGGGGAAGATGGCCTTCTCCTCCTCGACTGCTGGCCAAGGTAGCTCTAGGAGGATCATTTGAGGTTCCTCCAGGACTCGATTGAGCTCCGGGGCCCTTATATAGGAGGTGGAGGTCGGTTCCGAGGTGGCCGGCGATAAGGATGACGACGAACCGTCTTTCTGTAGCTTGGGCGACATGGCGGCGACGAGCGCTAGAGGACGAGGCTGCGGATGAGCTCGCACTGCTCCAGGAGGCAGGTGGCAAGCGCTGGCGGCTTGTCGGCACCTACGGAGGCAGGGGTGCGCTGCGGACGCCAGCGTGCCGCCAAGAGCTCTGACGGCGGCGCTGTAGGCTGCCAGGGTGGCTTGGCGCATTGCTGTGAGAAGGGGAGTGCATGGCGTGGCTTTATAGAGAGGGCCAAAAACCAGGGGCGCGATGTGTCGGCTCGGGCGCGGCTCGTGCAATACGCGCGCTCTGGGCGCGTCCAGTGCACACACAGAAGGTGTTTGATAAAATGCCGTGGCATGCTAGAGGTCTCAGGTGAGGTTGGCAAGCAACATAACTAGGCTAGTGATAGAGGGAAGATCAAGGGACAAGGTGGTTTGGTCAGGAGACCAAGTTCACAATGCCAACAACAACTCATGCCAAATCTGGTCATGCTCTCAAGGTGTTTGACAAAATGTCACAGGCACCTAGGCATTTCTTGGAATGGCCAATTCTTCCAGATTAGTGTCTCTTTGGATGCACAGGAGGGTGGTGAGGTTAGTTGGTGAAAAGCACAAACTTGCTAGTGCAAGTTTTGCAGAACTTCAATTCTAGATAGGAGGTAAATGGCATCATCTTATGAACCAAAAGTATGCCAATGGTTGCATGCTCCTGGACTTATGAGTTCTGTAGGGTGGTCTACAAGCTGGGGAAAGAATCAAGGGCCAAAAAGCAAGCAAGAATATGGTTGCTGTACAAACCATCATGTTGGACCAGAATGAAGATGAGGTTGATTCACTCAAAATTTTCAAATAACGACGCTGGATTTTTGCATATAATGGAATCATATGCTCCTACTGACATCCCATAATTTTGGTGGAAGCTAGAAAGAAATATTTATATGAGTTGCAGTGCAAAATTGCCCATTGGACCAGAGAAGAAAATTGGGTGTAGAGATCAAAATATTTCATGAAATAAATATATTAATGCACAAAAGTGATTTAGAGACATCACATGACATATCCAAATTTTGGTTGGATTTTTAGGTGAATTTATCAAATGGTTGTAGTTCAAATATGGCCATATAATTTTGGAAAAACTATTTTTCAAGAAACTAAAGATCAAGCAATTTAATTAAGTAATTAGTTCTACTAATAAAATAAAAGTTTTCCTTGAGTGGTTAAACAAGTCCACTAACATATTTGAAGGGTTTTATTTTGGGAAAAACTTCATAACAACAAGAGAGAGAAATGGTCCAAAATCAAAAGGGAGCCCAGAAAGTAAAAATTTATTTCCTGGCAAATTTTTAATAACTAAAACCTGGTTAAATTTTTGGGGTGTTACAATTACTACCCCCCTTAAAAAAATCTCGTCCTCGAGATTTGCTAAGAGCCGTTGTGAAAAACAAATACTCCATACGTGTTCGAGCGGTTGTGAGTCTGCTGCCGTGGTGCTGCGTGAATAAAAAAATAATCCATGTAGTGAGGGGATAAACGATGCAACAACTCAGGGAAAAGAAATCTCATTCTAGGATTTTTGCGGTTACACAAGTTAGTCACGAAGAAAACTACTCATACTAGTAGAAACTAAATATATGACCTGTCGCACAAATTCGAGGTACCATGCATAAGTTACAACGTAATAATAAATGCTGCAATAAAAACACAGCAGTGACGTCTAAAATGAGAATGGTAACTGGACGGGGTCTCGAGAAAAAGTCTCTGGCAATGGAATACACTCCTCTTCTATCAGAGGAAGTGGATTGACCAGTCGATGTATGTGTCTCTCCGGATCGGGTCTCAGTGGTCTGCCCATGGCAACCTGAGGGTTCAGATCAGTGAGACTCTGGAGATAATCCATTACTGGCTGGTTCAGATGCTCTTGAGCGATGATGTACTGGATAAGGTTGGCCAGTACTGGGTCTTTCTCAATCCGTCCACCGGGAAAAGTCGTTACTCCCCCGGGTGCTACACGGCTCGGAAAGTAATAATATCCTCGCTCGCAGGCATAGGGTACTGCGGATCGAAGGTGAGCAATTGTTTCGTTCGCAGCAGCTTCTATGGCCAAGCGTGGGGTCGGCATGGATTTCCCCACGAAGGAAACCTCCGTTGGATCTTGGTTGGGGTCTATGGGAGGGATGTGTACTGCTGCCCAATATTCCGAGGTGGAAGGGGTGATTCTCGATTTGAACAACTCGTACTGGGGTGGCTGGGTAGAACCGATGGTACTGCAGGTAAAGTCCCACAATATTTTGACAAAGCTACCTGGGGTTGCATATGGGGTTCTCCGATAAATACTAGGGCTCGACATGGCAAGAAATGGTTGGGAGAATGGTGCACGAGGTGAGGGGTGCTGGGTAAGGTCACAAGGTGGTCTTCTTATATAGCATCTGGGATGGTTTATTTACCGTGGTGAAAGGTAATAAATATGCCAGATCACTTCCAAGAATCGAGGTCAGTGTCGGAGATACACATATCTCATAAATAGACGTGTTACTGTGAGTGCCGTCGGGGTAGGTTTTGGTAGCTGTGCCCGGAAAATATGCAACTGCGTGCTGACAAAATACGCAAGGCTACTATTTAAAATAGAGGCACAACAACAGGCTGCGTTTATTCACAAGGTTACGCGATTACAAAGCGAGGATACACCGAGACTCGTTACTGCTCATACGGCTTAGTCTACCTCGTTTACGTCTAAACGAGCCTGCCTTGAGGACGTCGAGGCTTCTCCACGGTTCTCACCGTCGGGATTAGCTCGAGGTGGTTGAGGGGCTGCAGGGTCGGGGTAGCTATGATGACCATCGCGGGGATTGTTAGCCACAATCCCATTGGAGTGTGTTCCCAAAAGGCGATGAAGCACTTCTGGGGTCATCACAGTATCTTGGATGATGGCTGGGGCTGACCTCAGGGCCTCGATCGGGTGTACAAACAGCACGACTGGGTTTTCGGCGTCGGGCTCGTCTTCTCTTCTTGCTGGGGCTCAACGAACCAACTCTCCTCGAGCTGCGATCAGATCAATGGTGATCTGGTCGAACAGTTCCTCTAGTGCACTTACATAGCACACTAGGTGCAACAATGCGGTATCTGTCTCGTGATCTCCGTTGGCAACTTGGGGTGGTCTACCATACCTTTCACGCCTGGGGTAGTAGTAGAACGAGCGACAATTAACTCTGCGCGACAACTGCCGAAGTTGAACTATAGCCTCTCGAGCAGCTAGCTGGATGGCTTGTGGCTCGAAGGAAGTTGTTCTTCCAGTGAACCTGTAGGGGCGTTCAGGAGATAGGCCCCTACCGTAGATGTGCACAGTGGCCCAGAATTGACGGCTCTCACCGCTCATGGTCCCTTGGTACACCACATATTCTGGGGGTTCTTCTAACGCAGAGGCACGACGAGTGAGGTTTGCGAGTATGGTCACAAAACCTCCAAGGTTGGTTGCTGTGGTCTCATTGTGCACTATGGGACCAGGCATTGTGACTAGGTTGGGGAAGAGGCTGCGTTGTGTTGCGTTGAGTCTAGCGTGCCCTTTTTATAGAAAGGAGAACGGAGTCTTCCTTCGCACGCTTGCGAATGAGACATTTTAGCCATCGCTCACTGGCGTGTGATTGACGGGCTAGGTTGATAGGTTGGGCACCGACTGCCAAAAGTGTCGGGGATCAGTGTGTGGCTATCTTGCACGGGAAGCTTGGCTGGGGTTTTGGTTAGGGTCTGGTGGGTTGGTTTGCCTAAGTTTTTCGACCTGGCTAAGATAGGATTAGCCAATGGTCAGCCTGGCTTTGATACCAAGTTTGTGACGACTGGTTTTCCGGGTATGAATTCCCAGAAAATGGCCCTTGTGCTCATCAGCCCCAGGACTACTGTTAGCTGATGAGGCACCAACTAGATACAGAAATTCCAAGCAAAATATAACATAGGTAGTACAAGACCATTCTGGTCTATGAGTACAACAATTGGTTTCTAGCGGTTGATGGCGGAAGCAGGTTGTGAATCATCAGCGTCTATGGGACTCCATTTCCCACGGGAACAGCTGACCAGGTTAACTCCTATTTTCGCGAGGCTGCTATCACCGTTGCTTAGGTTCCGGGGCTGTCATCACATCGCTCCTCTCCGTGCAAGAAATCTGGCCAAGATAATAGCGAGGGACAAGCCAGTGAGTACTTTGAATGTACTCGCAAACATTATGAACACGGGTATAATATGACAATGATGTGCTGAAAATATTTTATGCTCATGACGTCAGTCACAAAAGATAAATAAAACTCTGATGCGTACAAGCATGTTAATTGTGAATATGCAATAACTTAGCAGTATTAAAATTATGAAATAGATAACAAACATGCCACAGTCGGGCGTCTGAGCGACATCACATAAAGGGCTTTAAAAGAAATGTCACAGTCGGGCATCTGAGCGACACCACATAAAGGGCTTTAAAATAAATGCCACAGTCGGGCGTCTGAGCGACACCACATAAAGGGCTTTAAAAGAAATGCCACAGTCGGGCGTCTGAGAGACACCACATAAAGGGCTTTAAAAGAAATGCCACAATCGGGCGTCTGAGCGACACCACATAAAGGGCTTTACCAGAAATGCCACAGTCGGGTATATGAGCAACACCACATAAAGGGCTTTAAAAGAAATGCCACAGTCGGGCGTATGAGCGACACCACATAAAGGGCTTCAAAAGAAATGCCACAGTCGGGCGTCTGAGCGACACCACATAAAGGGCTTTAACAGAAATGCCACAGTCGGGCGTCTGAGCGACACCACATAAAGGGCTTTAAAAGAAATGCCACAGTCGGGCGTCTGAGCGACACCACATAAAGGGCTTTAAAAAAATGCCAAAGTCGGGCGTATTAGCGACACCGCATAAAGGGCTTTAAAAGAAATGCCACAGTCGGGCGTCTGAGCGACACCACATAAAGGGCTTTAACAGAAATGCCACAGTCGGGCGTCTAAGCGACACCACATAAAGGGCTTTAAAAGAAATGCCACAGTCGGGCGTCTGAGCGACACCACATAAAGGGCTTTGAAAGAAATGCCACAGTCGGGCGTCTGAGCGACACCACATAAAGGGCTTTAAAAGAAACAATCATAGTGAATATACCGGAGGTAAAACCATCCCAGGGATATTCGATAATACCAAAAATATCACGGGTTAGCTCACAACGAAAATAATAATCATAATCCTCATAAAACACGAGTAGTGTTTCCAGTCCTGGTTTAACAGTTTCACCTCCGTAGACCGACATTAAGACCGACACTTGACCCATCCCAGACTGTAATCCTTAACCATGGACACGGGTATTCGAATAGGTGTAATCTCTGCAGAGGGTGTACTCTTTACCCACGAGTAACGGATTCCTTTAGTCCATCGGAACTAATTCCGTCTACGGTCTTTTTGTTGAAAACACACCTATCTTGCACACACCAACTTAACTTACACGTGTCTGGAATCACCCACGACACCTGTCAAGCAAACTCTAAGTGGGGAGGCTACAACCTCACGTAGCATGGGATCAAATTTATATTGCACGCTCTAAGGGGTGGCCTCCCCTCTCGGTCTCAGCCGGAAACACCCATGCCCCCGGACCAGGTGGCCTGCCTACCAGCTACAACCGGTATCTTCCACCATGGCCTCTCTATACGGTGTGTGCGAGAAAGAGGTTGACAACTTACTGAAACATACTCTACTTGTTGTAGAGACGAGTGGTAGTACAAGATAAGTATGGGGGTTACTGGAACAAGACTCGATCTAGGGTCGACTCAGGAGGTTTAAGTATTTCCCTGCATGATTAGCATAACGAATATATTTCAACCAAAAGAGTCACCGCTCATTATACCTTACCATGCCATACCGGACATACCCGTCCCGACGGAGACCGACGACAAACTCATGCCTACCCAAGGCAGAGGTTTTCCCGGATTCCTTCCGGTATGCAGGCAAGGCACATGAGGATGATCATCATCACAAGTGTGTTCATTTCCAACAGCATGGAAATCATTAATAAGCATTCATGCAAATGATCGTATCACATGAAATAACAAGTTTCTCCGAAATGAGGTGGTGTTATAAACGTGTCAACAAACACACAAAAATATTATTCTGGGGGTTCAGAATGCTTGCCTTCAGGTCACGGGAAGGCAGGGTGCACTCAAACTCTTGAAATAATTCTCTTCTCTTCAAAAATCCTATTTTTGAAAATATGAATGAATTAACACACAAAGTAAAAACAGCACAAAAAGTTGTTTTGAAATTTTTTCAAATAAATCTTAAAATAAACTAGACAATATTTGAGAGAGGTAGGAAAAAGAATTAATTTATTTGGAGTTGTAATTAATAAGATATAGCCGGTCAAAGTTTGGTTAAAATCTGTTATTAAAAAAAATAAACAGAAAAGAAACCGTTTCAAATAAACACGTACACGTCGAAGGCATCTTCTGGAAATACGCTTCCACTTAACCCTCGTGGACTAGGGCGGGGTCACTGACAGTGGGTCCAGGGGGCCCACTGGTCAGGTTTGACCACACTCCTTCCCTCTTCTTCCTCTGGCCGAACAGAGGCGAGGACTCCGGCGATCGTCGCCGGCGTTTGGCGGCTCCTCGCGGGCCCCCGAGGGTGGGGATGGATCCGCTAGGCTGGGGCGGTCCTCCCAGTGGCCGTTGGGTTGGCGGGGACGGCGTGAGCTGCCGGCGGCGAGCTTCGCGGCGGAGGAGGCTCCGGGGACAAAGTGAGTTTGGGGCTGCGGTGGTTTCCGACCAAAATTGAGCGTGGGGTTGCACTTGCGAGAGGGAGGCAGAGCTCTTGGTGGAGAGAGTGGAGAGGGGGAGGCACTGGTGGCGACGGAATCGGCCGGGACTTGGCAGCGACCGAACCGGCCGGACTCGGGGAAGATGGCCTTCTCCTCCTCGACTGCTGGCCAAGGTAGCTCTAGGAGGATCATTTGAGGTTGCTCCAGGATTCGATTGAGCTCTGGGCCCCTTATATGGGCGGTGGAGGTCGGTTCCGAGGTGGCCGGCGATAAGGACGACGACGAACCGTCTTTCTGTAGCTTGGGCGACGTGGCGGCGACGAGCGCTAGAGGACGAGGCTGCGGATGAGCTCGCACTGCTCCAGGAGGCAGGTGGCAAGCGCTAGCGGCTTGTCGGCACCTACGGGGGCAGGGGTGTGCTGCGGACGCCGGCGTGCCGCCAAGAGCTCTAACGGTGGCGCTGTAGGCTGCCAGGGCGGCTTGGCGCGTTGCTGTGAGAAGGGGAGTGCATGGCGTGACGTTACAGAGCGGGCCAAAAACCAGGGGCGCGACGTGTCGGCTCGGGTGCGGCTCGTGCAATACGCGCTCTCTGGGCACGTCCAGTGCATGCACGGAAGGTGTTTGATAAAATGCCGTGGCATGCTAGAGGTCTCAGGTGAGGTTGGCAAGCAACAGAACTAGGCTAGTGATAGAGGCAAGATCAAGGGACAAGGTGGTTTGGTCAGGCGACCAAGTTCACAATGCCAACAACAACTCATGCCAAATCTGGTCATGCTCTCAAGGTGTTTGACAAAATGTCACAGGCACCTAGGCATTTCTTGGAATGGCCAATTCTTCCAGATTAGTGTCTCTTTGGATGCACAAGAGGGTGGTGAGGTTAGTTGGTGAAAAGCACAAACTTGCTAGTGCAAGTTTTGCAGAACTTCAAGTCTAGACATGAGGTAAATGGCATCATCTTATGAACCAAAAGTATGCCAATGGTTGCATGCTCCTGGACTTAGGGGTTTTGTAGGGTGGTCTACAAGCTGGGGAAAGAATCAAGGGCCAAAAAGCAAGCAAGAATATGGTTGCTGTACAAACCATCATGTTGGACCAGAATGAAGATGAGGTTGATTCACTCAAAATTTTCAAATAACATCCCTGGATTTTTGCATATAATGGAGTCATATGCTCCTACTGACATCCCATAATTTTGGTGGAAGCTAGAAAGAAATATTTAAATGAGTTGCACTGCAAAATTGCCCACTAGACCAGAGAAGAAAATTGGGTGTAGAGCTCAAAATATTTCATGAAACAAATATATTAATACACAAAAGTGATTTAGAGACATCACATGACATCTCCAAATTTTGGTTGGATTTTTAGGTGAATTTATCAAATGGTTGTAGTTCAAATATGGCCATCTAATTTTGGAAAAACTATTTTTCATGAAACTAAAGATCAAGCAATTTAATGAAGTAATTAGTTCTACTAATGAAAGAAAAGTTTTCCTTCAATTGCTCCAAGCTTGTCAAAACACCCTTTAGCTCCTCTTTGGCTTTAGAGGTCGCTTCTTGCTGGGACTTGATGTTTTCTTGAAGATCGGCGATTTGAGATTCTTAGATAGTCTTCTCGGTCTACAAAAGTTAGAAGAAGAAATTGTTGAAGTCCCAAGCACATAACAAGTTATGCCCTCGGCACTTGGGGGCTAATGTGGATTACTTTTTCAAAAGTCAGTATTTTCAAGTCCCAAGGCTCAATCCAGGTATTAAGCTTGGCATTTGGGGGCTAATCCACAATTGATCAATTATGAGTAAAGACAGTTAACACAGACAGAAAGTCCCGGTTTGTCTTCAAGAGACAAACCGGCCGTTGGGGGCTACTCAGTTGAAATATTCTTTATATTGAAGTCCCGGTTTATCTTTAGAAGATAACCCGGCCCTTGGGGGCTACAATGAAAGATATATACAGAATAGAGTAAAATTCAAAGTGTTGTTGAAGATTACCTCATAACGTTCCTTCATCAGGTTCACCAAACCGGCTTCAAAGTCCCGACTGGTGTAAAGGCGGTTTAAAAAACTGGAATGAAGTTCCTCGGCGCTAAGGTTGACGAAGTTGGATAAATCCGTCTTCCCTTTCCCCTTGCCCATAGCAGTGAATTCCTCCTTGATAGTATGTTTGGCCAAGACAACCGGATTACCAGGACTGGTGTGAGCCGTGCCAGTAATAACAACGTCATCATCATCACCTCTTGGTGGACTTGGCGGATTGACGGTACCTCTGGTTGGACTTGGCGGATTAGTAGCCGGGCTCGGCAAATCAGCAGCCGGGCTTGGAGGAGTAGCATGAGGGCTCAATGGATCACTATGAGTGGCCGGGTCAGCTTCCAGCGGATTAGCTTCAGTGTTCTCGCCTTGTGGGGCGAAATCATCTATAACATCAGTATTTCTACTGATGCCCTCAGGAGCCCTCTCCGGTTCAACTCACCAATAGGGGTACTGGTTTTAGCCTTCTTGCTCATGCGGGCTTTGGCACTGTGATAACAAAACAAAATATTAGCACGGTAACCCGAAATATGAAGGAAAAATATGAAGGGCAGTTTAGTTACCCAGGGACGGTTTTAAGGGGAGGCAACTGAGTGGTTGATGAACCGCCAGGCAAATTGTAAGATGCCTGGTAATTCGGATCAGACGGATTAAGTGGGTATATGAAGAAACCCTTCAAAGGATAAAGTTTTTCGGGAGAACAAGTAACCTCTGGACGACGTTTCCGAGGTTGTGTATCCGCTAAACCGGAAGAGGTGATTTGCTAGCCACTGTGCCAGGTTGTGTGATGCTCTTCAGCTTGCTGTGTCTTCAAAGAAAATTTTGGATCCAAATAAGCAAGAGGGTGAGAGTATTTTACTTTCTGAACTGCACGACGAAAGCTTTGAACCGGCACAAGATCTGAATCGGAGGAAAGAGAGATTACCTCAACATGGTCCGCACGGCTGGCCTCTGCATCAACTTGGGAATAGTCATTGTCAATAAGGCATATGAAAAAGGAACCAAGCGAGTCAAGTTCTACCTCTGGATCCGATTCGTCAATATCTTCTGGCGGATCAGAAGACTCGGTGGTTTTCTTGTTGGCAGCTCTCTTGGTGACCTTGCTCTTTGCACGAGGAGCCCTAACCGGTTTATTCCGCTTCCAGAAGGAGCTATTGGCCTGTGAAATTAAAGCAAAGGAGTGTTAGCACATTATTAAAGCGGAGGCGAATCAGTAAGCATTAAGTTAAACTTTACCGCTGGCGGTTTGTTGGAGGCATAAAAAGGTGGCAACCCGATTTGGCTGCATGCGACGATCGGTTCGTCAAGCATCTTCTTCACAGATTCAGTAACTTCAATGTCTGTCATTACTATTTCATGATATCATTGAGGATCCTTGACGTTGCCAGTATATTCATGCATTAATCCGGGGCGGCGACTTAAAGACAGAATACCCCAAGAAACCCAGCAGCGGACGAGATCAATACCAGTTAAACCGTTGTCCAGGAGAGCCCGGAGCTTGGCGAGTTGAGGTGCCTAAGTTTTCCATTCTTTGGCAGTCAATCGTTGAGGTAATGGGTGGCCATTGCTAAGTCGGTGAGGGTGGTAACCCGACAAAGGATTTTCTCCAGCAGGGGCAGTATTATGGCAATAAAACCAAGTTTGGTTCCAATCTTTGGGATGGCTGTGGTGTTTTGTGTGAGGGAAATCAACTTCTTTTCTCTTATGGATTGATACCCCACCAAGTTCCATGTTGGGACCATCAGAGAACTCCGTGCGGCGGTTTAAATGGAAAAAATCCCGGAAAAACTCCACAGATGGTTCTTCTTGAAGGTAAACTTCACATAACACTTGAAAATTACATATATTGGACACGGAATTCTGTCCAATATCTTGTGGATGGAGTTGAAAGCTCGCAAGGACATCCCGAATTTTTTTTTATCCGGGCGGGCTGTATCCCCGGGCTAAGTGTTGCATAAATACAATCACCTCTCCGTCTTGAGGCTCAGGAGGGCACTCGGGGCCCGGGCCTCCGTCTAAAGTGCTAGTGGTGACATATCCATTGATTTGTGTCTTCGTGATCCGGGACGGAACCCAGTTGCAAGCAGAGAATAGTTTGGTCATCTTGGAAAGCAAACTAAAAGAAAAATAAAGGCCGGTTTACGATTAACAGTTCAAGTGTGCACTAGTCGGTGTTAAACCGGGAAGTTGATCAAAGCATACATGTGAGGTAAACCGGCCATTACTATTCAAGTCAAGATGGCGGTTTAAGTGAGGTCTAATGGCATATGGCGGATTGTCAACTATTAAAGGTTAAACCGCCGTTAGGCGGAAGAGCCAGAGCTGAAAATCTACTAAGTGTTTATAGAAACAGGTTTCACAATATGGCAGTATAATTTTGGATCTACCGTGGTTAAATAAACAAAACTTTCCTGAGCCCTACAATGGCGCTAAGAGGAACAGAGAAGATCCAGATGGAGTCTGTACAGGAACAACAAGATGCTATGGTATGGTGAACTAAAACTATGGATCTAGCCGCAGATCAAAGCTATCAGGCGTATATAAACTCAGTAAAAAGGCTAAGAGAAGGGCGGAGAAGCACTGATGAACGGCGATGAACACAGATGAACTCGAAGCCCTAATGGAGATCTAGGGTTACAGGAAAGAGAACTTACCAGGGCCACTCAGCGGCGGAGGAGTGTTGCAGGGTTTCTGGTACAAACAGGGTGATGCAGCGGCCTTGGTCGGTGCAGATTCGAAGGTCGACAGCGGCGGCGGCGCTTGGGCTCTTCGGGTCGCGAGGAGGAAGACGAGAACAAAGGGGAGAAAATGGAAGGACCCTTCGGGCTTATTTATAACGAGGCAAGAAGATAAGCGACAGGCGCGAGAATCGAGGAGTCCAAAGCGGCAAGGGGCGCAGCTGTCACCTCGATTTTCGGGATACCATTAATGAAGGGAATCTTTTTAATTGTGTCTGTGTCCAGAGGATGAAGTCACGGTGGCTTAACAAAGTTTATAAGAGAAGACATCATGGCGGTTTACGAGAAATGAAGGAAGATGTTCACAGGATTTTTCTAAGTACTAAGATTGACATGAACAGGTTCAAATCAATCTGGGGCCTAATGTTGGGGATATAACTACTGAGTGTAAACCTCCCAGGAGGGGCCGGTTCACCCTCAACTATATTAAAGCCCACGAAGACCCATAAGATGGCGCTTTACTGATGAAGCTTAGAGGCCCGGAGCCCAAAGGCGGATTAGGGCCCATAGTGGTAAACCGCCATAGTCATGTAACTTGTATTGTAAGATAAGGAAAGGAGAGAACGAGCGGGACACTTGTATGAGCCGGCCTTGGGAGTTCGTCAACCGGCCGGGTGTCAACCCGTGTATATAAGGGGACAACCCGGCAGCGGTTCAGGGACAAGAAAACAACAACTCGAGAGCCAGGAATAGCTTGTTTAGCTCCCTGGTTATCTAGACCCTAATAATCTCATCACAACTAGACGTAGGCCTTTACCTTCATCGAAGGGGCCGAACTAGTATAAAACCCCACGCGTCCTTTGTCCATTTTAACCCCTTTAAGCTAACCCGTCGCGATGGCTCCACGACTAAGTCCTTTCACGAGGACATCTGACATGATATTTCCACGACAGGTACAATAGTGTTCCTGGAGTGGATCACTAGACAACGGTCAAAATTATCCTTAGAGGACTAAGGCAATGTTTCTCGGTTATGGAGGTGGTAAAGAGTTCATTGTAAAGAGTTACATCGATGCAAGCTTTTACTGGATACATATTGAAAGTGGGAGAAATTTGCTAGAGTAGCTCCATGCAGAGCATTGTAGACATAGAAAATTGCAAAATACATACGGATCAGAATGTAGCAGACCCATTGACTAAACTTATCTCACAAGCAAAACATCAACACTCTTTGGGTGTTAATCACATAGCGATGTGAACTAGATTATTTACTCTAGTAAACCTTTTGGGTGTTGGTCACATGGCGATGTGAACTATTGGTGTTAAATAACATGGCGGTGTGAACTAGATTATTGACTCTAGTGTAAGTGGGAGACTGGAGGAATTATGCCCTGGAGGGAATAATAAAGTTGTTATTTTATATTTCTTTATATCATGATAAATGTTTATGATTCATGCTAGAATTGTATTAACCGGAAACTTGATACATGTGTTGATACATAGACAAAACACCGTGTCCCTAGTAAGCCTCTACTAGACTTGCTCTTTAATCAAAGATGGTTAAGTTTCCTAACAATAGACATGTGTTGTCATTTGATGAATGGGATCACATCATTAGGATTATGATGTTATGGACAAGACCCATCCGTTATCTTAGCATATTGATCATGCAGTTTTATTGCTACTACTTTCTTCATGTCAAATACATATTCCTCCGACTATGAGATTATGCACCTCCTGGATACCGGAGGAATGCCTTGTGTGCTATCAAACGTCAGAATTTAACTAGGTGACTATAAAAATGCTCTACAGGTATCTCCGAAGGTGTTTGTTGGGTTGGCATAGATCGAGATTAGGATTTGTCACTCTGAGTATCGGATAGGTATCTCTCGGCCCTCTCGGTAATGCACATCATAAGAAGCGTTGCAAGCAAAGTGACTAATGAGTTAGTTGCAGGATGATGTATTATGGAACATGTAATGAGACTTGCCAGTAATGAGATTGAACTAGGTATGAAGATACAGAAGATCGAATCTCAGGCAATTAACACACCGATGACAAAGGGAATAACGTATGTTGTCATAGCAGTTCAACTGATAAAGATATTCATAGAATAAGTGGGAGACAATATGAGCATCCAGGTTCCGCTATTGGTTATTGACAGGAGAGGTGTCTCGGTCATGTCTACATAGTTCTCGAACCCGTAGGGTCCGCACGCTTAACGTTTGATGACGACTCTGTATTATATGAGTTATGTGTTTTGGTGACTGAATGTTGTTCATACTCCCGGATGAGATCACGGACATGGCGAGGAGTCTCGAAATGGATGAGAGGTAAATATTTATATATAGGATGATAGTATTTGGAAACCATAAGTGTTCCAGAGGGTACCGTGTACGTATCGGGTCACCGGAAGGGGTTCTGGACACCCCCGTCAAAGATATGGGCCTAATGGGCTAAGAGGGGAATCACAACAGCCAGGAGAGGCTACTGCGCCCCCCATATGGGTTGCTCCTGAAGGGTTAGGAAAGAGGGGAAGAGAGAAAGGAAGGGGAGGGATTCGGCCTCCCCCTTCCTTCCCTCCTCTCTCCTCCTTCCTTCCCCCTCCGGTAAATAAGGAAGGGGGGAGGCCGAATTGGGGGAGGCACCAAGGTAGGATTCCTCCTACATGGGGTGCCTCTTTCTGCTCCACTCCCTCTCCCACCTATATATACACGGGGAGGGAGCACCTAGAAGATACCAACAATTGTTAGCCATGTGTGGCGCCCCCCTCCACAGTTTACGCCTCCGGTCATATTCTCATAGTGCTTATAGGCGAAGCCCTACGCAGATCACTTCATCATCACCGTCACCACACCGCCGTGCTGAGGGAACTCATCTACTTCCTTGACACTCTGCTGGATCATGTGGCACCCCGGTTCAGAGAAACCGGAGCACCCCGTATTCCAGCCCAGTGATTGAGGAGAAGTCTCTGGAATACGGCACTGCTTGACATAGAACAAATCAGCTCTTATTAGAAGAATAATAATACAAGAGTCTGATGTAACAAAGAAGCACATCAGCATGGCGACACTGCACCTGCGATACTACACTTGCTCTATGCTAGTAGCAGAACAACTCGTAGCAGCAGAAATCTTCTAGAAGCGGAATAACGACGAAGGTAGTGAACTCCACTCCGCAGGGAGTCTGGCTGGGACATGATCTAGCTCGCACGGACGGAAACCACGACAAGCAATCAAGCAACCATGGCATCACCTACAATCTGGCATGACACGCCAGGTCAGTACATTGAATGTACTTGCAAGCTCACAACAACCAAAAACATCAAGGCAAGAAAAAACATAGCATTAAACAGGTTAATTAAATTAATAGCTACCATGATGAAGCAACTAATAATCACGATATGAACTACTAGAATACTGATAAGCCATCATCTCAGATCTCAAGTACCACATGAACCATCTCACACTTGACTAACCGGCCAAGCAATATACCATCTCGATCACCTCGTGACCAAAACAAAATGGTGATCACTCGGATCACAAACGGAACATCCACATGATCACCTCATGACCACATCACAAACTGAATGATCCTTCTCAAGATCATCCCAACATCATCATCATCATCATCCTGCCAAACTGTTAAAGCTCACAATATTAACATATACATCACCTATGAGTCATTCCATCATGTGAGTGTTGATCGAACGATGTGACCTAGTACGAACTTATGCCCATGACCAAGGATGCGGCTATCGATAGATTAAACACACACACACTCTACAGAGGTAGCGCACTATACCCACACCACAGAACCCATGGCCTCGCACTCCCATTCGGGTGGACCAACGATGTTCCGACAAAACCGATCTACTGCCATGACACTCGCCCGGCCACTCTGACTAACTCCCCATTGGGCTCAGTCATGGGTGGCCCCGTGTCTACCCCAGACACCAATGACCACCGCCGTGGCAAAAAAAAAACGGTCCCAAACGGGGACAAGAGCTCGCAATACCAACCACGGGTACAAAAGGTTATGTGTGCTTACCGGGCCACTACCGCACGCCCATAACCTTCCCTCGTTGGAGGCACCGGCGAGAGGCATCACAATAGCATCACATTAGGGCCTTCCCGTAAAAGGCAAATGTGGCTGCACTAGAAAAGCTCAGTTCGGTGGCACCTGACCAACTTACTGACGGAATTTATCCCCAAAAAATATAACTGTGATCACTGATACTCCGATATCAACTATTAAACTGTAATCCTAGTCATAGCAATATCCAACAAATAATCTAAGCATAATATCATCATACCAAAATACTCCAAGGATAACACTACTGTCATGATAAATCTGAAAACAATAATACTACTACTTGAATATGCAAGCACAAGCTATCCAGCTGAGATTCACATGTAAACATTATCTCCGAAATTAATACTCCAAGCAATAGTACCAGAACAGCAACTAGCATCATGAAAATAATCCTACTAACCACTAATAATCCAAAGGCAGCATGACATCCAAAGTAATACTCCAAAATATAATAACAGATATCATCACGAAAACATAGATAATATCAAGCACTACTACTCCAATGGCAACATGATACTCATCAGCTACAAGCATAACCCTAGTAATCCAAAGAATAGCATGGCAACAGCAAGATAAAAAACAATACTCCGAAAAAATGCCATGCACAAAGTCATGTAGCTAAAGCAATATTTTAAACAAGTTCAAATAGATTAAACCATGTCACTGCATTACAGTGATGCAAATGGAGGGTGTGGCTTTCCTGGGGTGGAAGCAATCACCGGGAGAAAGTGCGAGAAACTGGCGGAACGAATCGCCGGAAATCATACACTCTCGGAGGGGTCTGAATAAGGGCAAGGGTATAATGGTGATTTTTATAATTTTAAAACATGGTGAAAATGGTTCCATACGAACGGGCTCGACGAAGCAAAGAAGTGGGCTTTGGAATCACCTAATTTGGAGCTACGAGTAAAAAGATATGATAGTTTTTCTGCCAGGGACCTATTTGTAAAGAAATCATCACAAACAGGCCCTCCGCTAGAAAAACAGATAGCGCATTCAAGGAAATACGCTTTCGGTGGATGAAAGCATACACGGCAAAAACCGTGTACACTTATCCACGTCAGCAGTGGGCAGGGCCGTGGCTTGGGTCGCTGACGCCTGGGGCCCGCGGGGTCCACTGCTAGCTGGAGAGGAGAGGTCGTCGTCTTCGCCTTCTCCCTGCACCCGCCCGCGTTGCAGAGGGCTGGGCTCGGCGCTGGCGAAGCTTTCCGGCGACTCCGGCCACCATAGGTGGCGCCCGACCACCCGTTGGACTCAGGAGGCCGAGGAGATCCCATCCAGCTAAGATGCAGCCGCGGGGGAGAGTTCGGTGGAGCGGGACGCCAGCCGCCGCGGACGGCGGTGTCGGCCGAAGATGGGAATGGTACTCCAGTGACTAGGAGGGGAGGATGAGCTCTGGGGAGACTTGGAGATGACTGGATAGGGCTCTGGTGGAGGTAGGAGGTGGATAGGGGACGCGGTTTACCGGAATCGAAGTGGACGGGGGAAGGAGAGCTCCTCGAGCTTGTTTGAGATGACGGGGTCGCTACTGGGAGTGAGGAATGACTGCTGGAGCGCTCGGAGGGCTCGGGGAGGTCTTACATAGGCGGAGGAGTAGGGGTCAAGCTGGCACCGCCACGGACGCGTGTCTGGCGCTGCGGACGCATGCCCACGCTCGCGAGCTCGGAGGTAGACAACGCATGAGGAGCATTGGAGGTTCTCACAGGGAGGAGAAGGCCAATAGAGCACAGGGAGGAAGAAGACAGCGATGAGGAGAGCCAAATCTCTACTGTATGTCTGTGGGCACGCGGCGGTTTGCATCGGTGAGGAAGCTGCCGGAGGGGGAGAGGGGTCCAGGGGAACGGCGAAGACGAGGTGGAGCCAAGGGACACGGTCACGCGCTCGAAGACGACAAGAGGGAAAGAGGCCGAAGCACAAACAGCGCTCTAGATATGCCACAACGCATAGAGCGCGTGCAGAGGCACGCCATCATTGTAGTCACCACATGAACTGGGACATTCAATGCTCTACAACACCCAAAACATTGTCTAGCTGATACTCCTTCCAAGATAGAGCATTGCTGAGGCCATGGTTGGATCTCGGGTGCTATGGTTAAATGGTAACTAAGCTCTGAAATTTACTGCAGTAAACTTGAATGTGCACTAGTGATCAACAGGAACTTGATTGGAGCCAAAGATTTGTGTCTGGGAGGTTTATCTATCGATGTACTATGATCCTGGAGGTTTTGGAGCACAATGGAGCACAAACTAATATAGTTGCTGTGTAACCCCAAAATTGGTCCAGAATCAAGATTTAGATGATGCACCCACATGGAGTTATGGAATGGGGTTCAACTTGGCAAATCCTCATTATATGGACATATAAATATGTTGTGGAAAGATCATGCCAAATGGGCAAGCCAAAAGGGCACTTGCTTCACAAACATCAATTATGTCCAAAAACATGGAATAATTTCGGTGGTAAAATGGCTCATTGAAATGATGCCAAATTGGGTGGAGAGATGTTTTATGGCTAGGAGCATGATCTGGTAATTTATCAAATTTTTTGAAGCAATATAAAATATACTTGCTTCACAACCTGAAAATATTGCCAGAATCAAAGATTTGATCCTGTGCTCACATAGATGATTGGATAGGGCAGAAAATTGGTGGAGGGGGTTAATATTTTAAGGAGTGTGCAAAAGTACAACTCATATGGATATTCCTAGCTAGAACTTCCTTCACAATGGCTTCTGTTTGACAAAAACTTTGAAAAATTGCTGAGGAAGATTGGCTAGGCAAATAAAGTTGAACTTGTGCATGAGGCAATTATTTGGACATATAAGCATGCCCAAGGAGTTTGGGAGCAATCAAGAAAAGATAGGTGGCACTTCCTTCACAGAAAACCACATTGGACATAAATGAAGAATAATTCTTGGGGAATTATTTTTGAACTGGCTAAGGAAATGTTTGGGCATATTTGAGCTATATATGACCCAAAGGAATTATGAGAATTATTTGGCAATTTTTGGATGGACAGAAATATAGGTTGGTTCACAACCTAGGGCAAATAGGGTCATTCCTTTAATGAAAAAGGAATTTTCGCTAGAAAAGAATTTTAGGGTTTGGTCAAGGAGTGAAGTGACATGATCTTGGCAAGGTTTTGAGATTGATGAGCCACTTGGGAGGGGAGTGAGGATGATTTCCCAGGTGGCAAGGCCACAGAACCACTCCAAAAAGAAAAACAGAGCAAAAACCAAATAAATCAAAAGAAAAAGAAAAGGGCCAAAATCCAGGCTGTTACAGATCAAGATTTCGAGGAGTCGTCGAGCTGAACGTGTGCAGAACTCGGAGGTGTCATACATTCAGTACTTGATCGGTCAGAACGAGAACAAGTTGGACTACATCAACTGCGTTGTCAAACGCTTCGGCTTTTGATCTACGAGGGTACATGGACTCACTCTCCCCCTCTCGTTGCTGTGCATCTCCTAGATAGATCTTGCATGAGCGTAGGAAAAATTTGAAATTGCATGCTACATTTTCCCAATAGGAGCATATCCCAACAAATCTCCCCCTCCGATTCATGAGGGGGCACCGCCATGCTCGCTACCATGCGAGATGATTGTAGCTTCTCATTTGACAATATCTTGGTCATCATATCCATACCATTGTCGTCGGTTTGGGTCTTCCGAAGTTATTGCAGCTTGGAACTCACATCTCGAATCTGATGATACCTCACATAAATGTGCTTGTTCGGGAGTGATAGGTTGAATCCTTGACAAGATGAATAGCAGTTTGACTGTTGCAAAACAGAAAATACTTCTCTCGCTTCATGCCGAGCTCTTGCAAGAATTTCTTCATCCAAACAACTTCCTTGCTAGCGTCAACCGTTGCGTACTCACCTTTTGTAGTTGATGTGGAAACACATTACTGCAATCTTCATTGCTATGCCACTACTACCCCTGAATGTGTCATCATGGTATCGACATGTGGACTTCCTACAATCCTTATCACCTACATAATATGCATCTGTATATCCCTGCAATATAGGATCGCCTCTTCCAAAACATAAACAATATGTAGAAGTTCCCTTGAGATACCTGAGAATCCACTTCAATGCTTCCCAGTTAGCTATAACAGTTTTGGTCATGAACCAGCTAACAACTCTAACTGCATAGGCAATATCAGACCTAGTACATTCTGTGGCATACATCAAACAGTGCACAGTAGATTGGTAAGGTACGTTCCTCATTTCTTCTTTCTCCTTCCTGCTTGTCAGATATTGTTTAGAATTCACTTGGTGATGGCCTGCAAGCGAAGAGATAACAGATTTTGAATCTTTCATAATGAACCTTTCAAGTACCTTCTCAATGTATCTTTCCTGTGAGAGCCAAATCCACTTCTTTGATGTATCACGGGAGATCTTCATGCCAAGTATTTGCTTAGCTGGTCCTAATCCTTCATGGCAAATGATTAACTAAATGCCTTCTTGGGCCGAGCAATTCTCTTTGTGCCATTTCAGCAATCAACATATCATCAACATACAACAAAAGTATAATGAAATCAACCTCGGCATACCTCTTCATAAAGATATAATGTGCTTTATGGCAACCAAGCCCAGTCATAAAAGAGTCAAACTTCTTGTACCATTGTTGATGATCTTGTTTCAATCCGTACAAGCTCTTCTTCAATTTATATCACCTCCTCTAGGTCACCACAAACTAAGTGCTCCTTGCAACCATGAATCTTTCTGGCTGCTCCATGTATATCACCTCCTCTAGGTCACCATGCACGAATGTAGTCTTCACATAAAGTTGTTCAACTTCGAAGTCCATGGTTGTAGCCATGCAGAGCATAACTCGGGTGGAAGACATCTTGATCACCGGAGAGAATATCTCATCATAATCGCTGTCCTTTTCGTACTAAAACCTTTCACAACAAACTGTCCTTGTACCTTGGATGTGAGGCATTTTCTTCAGTCTTCCATCTATACACCCACTTGTTCTTCAGTGCTTTCTTGCCCTTTGGCAGATTCACTAAGACAAAATTGGCATTCTCATACAGGGAATTCATCTCGTCCGGCATGGCTGGCCATTCTTCCTTGTTCTCATCAGACATTGCCTCCTCATAGCATGAGGGTTCACTTGCATCTGCCATCAGCACATATTGATGTGGTGGATACTTAGAAGAAGGAATGTGACCTTTTCCCCTCTTTTTTGTTGTTGCACTGGTGGTGAGTCCGGCGGATGCTCATTGGCATCATCATTACCAACTTCTTCATATCATCACTTGATGGATGCTCGTCACTTTGATTAGTCACTACAAAACAAATACACTTCCGTGATGATACATGTTTGTCACAGCAGGTCCCATTTTTGTCATGCATGTACATCCATGACGATTTTATGATAGAATCAAGATAGTCATACCTATGTTGTCGTACAAGTGTTCCATGACATTACCAAAATTATCATCACGGAAGTGTCCACTTCCATGACGATAAATTGCACGTCACAGAAGTGCTTTTGCCAAGGGTGACCGACACGTGGCATCCACCGTAATGGAACACTGTTAAGCTATCGGGTCCGGTTTTGGATCCGATAACCCATTAACAGCCCCGACCAATGGGGATTTTCCACATGTAAAATCATCATTGCCTAGAGGAAACACGTGCCAGCTCACCATTGGGACAGATGTCATCCACTCATTGGACAGAAGGCGCCTATGATATATTGACACGTGGCACGGCCCAACAGAGGCCCATTCTTGTGAAAAGGTCGGCCCATTTGACTTGGCCAAAAGGTGGCAGGCCGTCCCATGGAAAGCCTATTAACGACATGTTTGCATATATCCCATTTACAACCAGTTAACCCAGGGCCCATTACGACCTATCCGAATTAGGCCCAGTAGTGTCATCTGGGCCGTCCAATATGATTCTAGCCCGTTTTAATTTCTGGCTCATGTATGGCCCATGACGTCTTTCGGCCCATATAAGGCCCTTTGTAACTCTTGGCCCATTAACGGCCCGTTGTGAAACTGGCCCATAATGAACAGTGTATCGCTACATACCCATTAATGGCCTGTGGTGAAACTTGCCCATAATGAACAGTGTGTCACTTTAAACCCATTGACGGCCCGTTATTCCGTTGGGCCGTTTCCAGCCCATGTTATCTTTCGGCCTTCTCAGGGCCCATTTATTATTGGGATGATTTCCAGCATTCGTTTACTTATGGCTCATTTCTCTCATTTTCTGCTTGTGGGCCAAATTTAGCCCGAGGTTACAGTCGGCCCATTTGTGGCCCGTTAATACGTTGAGCCGTTTTCATAGCATCATCAAATACGGCCAATTAACGACGGCCATTTATGGTCGGCCCATGAACGGGCGATTCCAACTCTAGCCCATTTATGGCCGTAATGCGGTATGTTATTGGCCTATTTTTGGCCATCGATCATACGGCCCGTAGAACGCCCATTGATGATACGACCCGTAGAAGGCCGATTGTATCTACGGCCCGTATAAGGCCCATTGTTTCTATGACCCGTAGAAGGCCCATTGTTTCTATGGCCCGTAGGAGGGAAATGGTAACTATAGTAAATATGTAGCCCATGGTTATTGTGGCCTAGTTTTAAAAAATAGGTTGTTGCGGCCACTAGCAAACCGCGTAAAAAGAACTGCACTGACTACAAGCAAAGAAATAAACAAGACAATAAGGAAATAAATAAGCAAGCAACTTACGCTAGGCTATCACGGCTATTACACATATTACATCAACTGGGCATCAAAGTTCGCCACCAGTGAAAATATAGGGAACACAGCAGCATATAAACGCCGTAGAAAAACAAGTCCAGAACTAAAACCACATTAGAAGAGCTCACGAACCAATATCCTGTGTACCCATAATGCTGGCAAGATGCTTAGCAAGCTTATTAACTTTCTCTTGTTTGGCGCTTAAATCCTCCAGCACTTGCTGTTGCACCAAAAAGTAGGCATCTGAATTCTGCAGGGACTTCCTCAGTCCTTCAGCTTCCTGTTGCATCACATCTGATCAAAGTCTTTCAACTTGAAGTTGAGACTCAAGAAGCCGAACTGATTCAGGCAACGAGTTTGAAGAGCTGGTGCCAGTTGTAGTAGCCAGTAACTCGAACACTACATCAAGACAGGACTTTGGGGTTGTCTCAATGTCTTCAATATAGTTTTTATCAGCTTTCTTGGAGACCAACAGGGATTTCTCACTATCTTGAACCTTATCTGCATTACTTCCTTTACCATTTCATAACGAGGTACTCTTCTCCAATATTTTATCCGCGTTCGAAAAGAGAAACAAATAAACACATCACAGGTTTACAATGTAGTATATGAAACTCATTTTGGTAAACCAGTTCAGTAGTAAGGTGGATAGGATAACAACATGAAACAAACATATATCTATGTAATATGGTCACTATATTGTCTATATCATTCTAGTTTATGTTTCCATATCAAGATAGATACAGTTTGAATCATATCTATTTAAGACAAAGAAGCATAGACAGAATATAAGTGTGGGAAACTACACAACAATAACAACACTTGTAATGTGCATGGCATGAGAACATAATTGTTTATTCAATTGAAACTGAAATCAACATAGAGCAAGTTACAACAACAAACATATTAAAGAAACGGGTTTAAAACATACCTATTGCACCATTGGAGTTTCAGTTGCATCCTTCAAATTCGAAATTAGTTGGTATGAGTAAATATAGTGGTGCAAGATCAAAGTAGTATGAACCATAGCTACGGAACCTGACCTGAGAACAATTCTTCTTCTGCTTTAAGCGTTGACTTGGGGTTCGGAGTGGTGTTCCACGTGCTTTGGGCACTTCAGTTGCCTTACTAACTGCTCTGTGGTGCAGACGGTGCTGTGTCAACGGGAACTGGGTCACTATCTGTTGGGGTTGGGGTTAGAAGGGGTGTAGCTGGTTCTCTGTCCAACTGGGTAGGGGTACAATCTGCATGAGTCTGGGTTATGTGTGGTGGGGCTGGTTCTTGGGCAAGTACAACCGTGGTTCTATCTGCATCGACACATAGCACGATCTTTTATGAAGACCGTGTTTTTACTCCCACAGATACTGCCATCACCTCCTCCAATTGAAATGGCTGATAAACAAGAAAAGTAATTGAATGTACACGTAGGGAAGAAAACAGGGCATGAAATAATTCACATTTATGTTCTCTAACCAAACAGAATAGCAAGACATAATTTCACATATATGATGGCTAATTAAACAGGATAGCATGAGACAATTTCACATGTATGATGGCTAACTAAACATGATATAATGACATACTTCAAAATATGATGACTTTATACACATGATGACATGATATAGCTATACGATGTGTCTATTAAAGTGGTTGGCATTCCATAAATCACAAACATGTCGTCGATGGAAACATGATGGCATGATATAATTCACGGATAGAATGACATAATTTAAAATATGATGACTATGTAAACGGGATGAGATGATATAACTATATTATGTCTTTAGAAAATGGGTTGGCATGCCATAATTCAGATACATGATGTCTATGTAAACATCATGGCATGATATAATTCAAATATATGATTTATATACTAAGGAAGTGAGCAGAGGGCAATCACATATATGATTTATATACTGAGGAATTTGACCGTATGTTTCCCCGGTAAAAAGAAGAAGATCGGCGCGACATGTGGAGGTGACCACATCGGCAACCGAAAAAGGTAATCTTCTTCCCTTATTCGTGCAAATCTTACGTCTCTGCTTGCACGGTATTCATCCCACAGAAGACACTAGTTGACCGCTTCTTCTTGATACTAGATGTTCCTAGTAACTCGCGATGCACAAGCTTTCTCCTCATACACTATTTCACCTTAGCTAGAGGTCCGTCGCCCCCCTAAATTTCAATTTCTTGCCAGTTGATTCCCAATTCACGGATGCATTCCCCGGTGTAACAGGCCCCAGTATGCCTATTACACCGGGGAAGCAGCGCCTTGGTGTTTATCTTAGGTACGTGTGCGGCCTAGAGCTACTAGCGCCCGATCTGGAGGTCAGCCGGGATTAAAGGGATGACCTGGGGGCACTGCCAAGCATGGTGGTGGTGTGAGGTCGAGGGTAGGGCGCGGCGGCGGAGGCAGTGGTCTGGGCCGGTGGTCGCTAGCGGTTCGAGAAAGATTGTCAATAGTGACTGGCGGGAGGTAGACGAAGGCCATCTACCCGTTCCTTATAGATCGGACGGTTCATTAAAAAAATCGACTGACCTATTTATTTTCAGTCGACTGTTAACTTAGATATTGCCACATGTGGTGGTGTGTTGGAGGAGTACCTGCATTTCCTGTGCTCATATATTACAAAATCATACAGAGTAGAATCTAATTTTGTTTGCCATGCAATGTTGTAGAGCTACTATATGTCTCCTGTCATTTATTTTTCAGCCACCTGCTGTCTGCTACTTTTACGGTGCACTAGTTCTGCACACACTTCACCCATACTCTCACTATTGTGTTTTTATGCAAGGGTATTTCAGAGTCTGCTGAAAGAGAAGCATCAAAGAAAAGAGAGAAGTCACGCTAGCTTTCTTCACGGGTATGCACGACACGTTACAATGTATAAAAAGCTGGCACGACTTCTCTCTTTTCTTTCCTGCTTCTCTTTTTACCGGGGAAACATATGGTCAAATTCCTTAGTATATAAATCATATATGCAATTGCCCTCTGCTCACTTCCTTAGTATCAAACGCCCGTCTTTGACACGGGAGAATCCAGCGAATGAGCATGACCTGGACCACCTTGACAAGCTTGATCTTCTTGTCCCTTATATTTCTGAGACAGGTCTCGAGTCCGGTCAGCTCCGTGGGTTCGCCCCAGGCCAGGCCCTTCTTCTCCCAGGAGGTGACCCGCGTGGGGATTCCGGATCTGAATTTGGGGGCCGCCACCCAGTTGGCGTCGCGCGGCTCGGTGATTTAGAACCACCCTGATTGCCACCCCTTTATGTACTCCACGAAGGAGCACTCGAGCCATTTAACATCGGGTATTTTGCCCACCATGGCACCTCTGCACTCCGCGTGGTGGCCGCTCACGATCTTCGGCTTCACGCAGAATATTTTCAGCCACAGGCCGAAGTGAGGCTTGATGCGGAGGAAGGCCTCGCACACGACCATGAACGCCGAGATGTTGAGGACAGAATTCGGGGCCAAATCATGAAAATCTAGCCCGTAGTAGTACATGAGCCCACGGACGAAAGGGTGGAGTAGAAACCCTAGTCCACGGACGAAATGAGGGAGAAATACGACTCTCTCCCGAGACTTCTGTGTAGTGGTAATCTGTCCCTCTATTGGAAGCCTGTGCGTGATATTAGCGGCCAGGTATCCGGCTTGCCAAAGCTTGGTAATGTTCTCCTCTGTGATAGAGGAGGCCATCCACTTCCCTCCCGCTTCGGACATGCTGCGGTCTTACAGAGAAGGTGAGAACTTGGGCGCTGGAGCTCGAGGGTGCGAGAACGGATGAGCGAAGGAAGAAGAAGGCGTGGGTGGAAATGGGAGGTTTCTGCCCCTTTATAAAGGCGATGTGAATGTGCGCCTCCCCACTTGTCTCTGAAAATCTCTTATTTTTCCAGGCGCCTCGATTACTGGCGCTGGTTGGGTTACCCGTACCCGCATTAATGGAGATCCCATGATAAGGGGACACGATCTCTGCTTTGACAAGACTTGCCAAAGAAACCGCCTCGCGATGTGTGCGGAAGCAGGTTGTAGAAAATGGTTCGAATAAAAACCGGACCGTGGCGTGATGTCACTTTTTCGAAGAATTGTCAGAAGATTAGATTTGTGGATTATTATTATTCTCTCTACAGTGGTATATGGAATATTATCTTGTAGAGCCGGACACGGTCCTTGTGTTTGGAATTAACTTTGGAGTATTCGGAGATGGAACCCGCCTCGCAATGCCGAAGACAATCTACGCGCCGGACTCATCATCATTGAAGCCTGGTTCAGGGGCTACTGAGGGAGTCCTGGATAAGGGGGTATCCGGACAGCCAGACTATATACTTTGGCCGGACTTTAGGACTATGAAGATACAACATAGAAGACTTCGTCCCATGTCCGGATGGGACTCTCCTTGGCGTGGAAGGCAAGCTTGGCGATCCGGATGTAGATCTCCTCCTCTGTAAACCGACTCTGTGTAACTCTAGCCTCCTCCGGTGTCTATATAAACTGGAGGGTTTAGTCCGTAGGACTCATCACAATCATAATCAACAATCATACCATAGGCTAGCTTCTAGGGTTTAGCCTCTCTGATCTCGTGGTAGATCAACTCTTGTAATACTCATATCATCAAGATCAATCAAGCAGGAAGTAGGGTATTACCTCCATCGAGAGGGCCCGAACCTGGGTAAACATCGTGTCCCCAGTCTCCTGTTACCATTAGCCTTAGACACACAGTTCGGGACCCCCTACCCGAGATCCGCCGGTTTTGACACCGACACCCCCCTCCCCGCTACGACTGGTTCTTCCTTAACTCCGGCGAGCCCCCCCACCACCTAAAAATCGACTGACCCAAAAGTCGATTCAGTCGACTGAAGTGTAGCTAACTCGGGGCAGCATCGCAAGCAAGAGCAAGAGCGAGAGCAGCACCGCGATCAAGAGCAATAGCAAGAGCAGACCAGGCAGGGGACCGAGAGCAAGAGCAGAGTAGTAGCACGAGTGAGAGCTAAAGCGGCAGCAGCTCGTACTGATGTGGACGTCACCGCCGAGGGAGCAACGTTGTGGAGGAAGTGGCCGGTGACGCCACCGTGGATGGAGCCGCGCCGTATCGGCTTGGGACCGAGCGCCGGCAGCACCGTGAGATCGAATCAAGAAGAAAATGTGGCGATTAGTGTAGAACCTCTTTGGTGGCGCCGATTAGGCTGCAGCTTAATCCAAGGAAACGGTTATGATGATGCTCTTCGGGTGGTGCAGGTGAAGATGGCGTTGTGGCAATGGAGGAGGCGCAAAAGACAAGGGGAACGTCGGGGCAGCTCCTTGGGGGTGGAGGAAGTCTGGCTGAACCGGCGGGACGACGAGATCGATGACGGATCGTCATCTAGTACGGTGGATGTGGGATGTCGAGGTGTTGTTGTGGACGACATCGTCGAGGAAGAGGCTCCGGCTGGGTGGCGGACGGAGGAGGGTGTGGGGCTTAGCGGGTTTTCGCGCCCTCAGTGTATGAATGGGTGGGCGGATGGGATGGGAGTGAGGAACCATGGCTTAGGGACGCGCTTGTCCGAAATGTGGGGTAAGTTATGAAAGTACCCCCACCGATTTGACGCGGTTCTTTCGGTTCGGGGTACCACTGGCATTTCACGTGTCGGGATTTCACAGGAGGTGGGAGTTTTTGCGTGCGTTGTAATTTTGGAATAGCAAGGCACGGATTGAGATGGAGGGAGTTGTCGGATCACAACAAGACAAAGATATATCTTAAATATTTTGGGGTAACAACGCGCGGGTTGAAGAGGCGGGAGTTACACAACACGATAGATAGAGACGCTAGCTTGAAATTTTGGCATAACAAGGCGCGGCTTGAAATTTCAGGAGAACAAGCTTAACTTGTACCAAAAAAAGACAATTTGCACCTCAACACACACAACACACATACACACAAACACCATTTAGACTAGTAAGGTACACGTGCATTACACGCATGAGATTTGGCAACCAAATTATGAATAAATACCACATTATAGCATGTAAGCTTTGAGTCATATATGCATGATGTAGATGTTCGTTTAATTCTTATAGTTCATTTCATTCAAAATCATCTAGTTTTTATAATAAATCTAATCTATTTTAAGATTCATGGAATTGTGCATTGTAAGACATAAAGTAAAAATTAAATAATGGCAAATCATGTAGAAAAACATTTGGGAAATTCTGATACGGAAGATTCTAGAACAAAGAAGAAGTGCTTGTATTTTGAGGTTTGTGCATTATGCTTAAGTTCAACCATGGAGTCTTCTAGATTGTAAATGTGGCGAAATCTGGTGGAATCTGGATGATATCCAACGGCCAGTAGTGCTCAAATTTGCCATCTCTACACCATCGGATTCGCCTCATCCAACGGCCATCTTTCAAAGTTAAAGTTACCCACACACAATATAAAAAATATAATATATATATATATATATATATTATATATATATATAGGGGTATAGATATAGATATGTGATGCGAAAGCCACCCATCATCTCCAACTACAATAGTGTGTCCATGCACGGAGGCAATGTGGACAAACGATGTCTGCCATCGGTATCTCAAATTCAAATCAGTCTGACCTTGTTCAATGTGTATGCATTACAATATGCTTGTTTCCAAACCTAACCGTGCAGATCTCTATTATATTCATGCATGCTTGGGTTTCAAACATCATGATCTCTTATTCAAATATATGGGCCTCCTTTGGTTCATAGGAAAGGAATGTTATAGGAATAGGAAAATCATAGGAATTGAGATGCATGCCATCTCACTTCCTATAGAGAGAGGGATGTCATTTGATGAATAGGATAAGAATTTGTCCATTGAGTCTAAGCTAATTTTTTTCTCCAAAATGTGAAGGATTGATTCCTATCCTACATAGGAATAGGAATTCATTCCTACAAACCAAATGACTTCAAAGGAAGTTTTCCTCTCCACATCCTATCCTATGGAATTCCTATAAATTTCCTACAAACCAAAGGAGGCCTAGAATTCAACTTTACATTTATTATGACCTCACCTAGTCTTTTACACCCACACAGTCGTCTTCTCTTTATAATTGTACCACTAACTTTCTCTCATGCATGCATGCACACACACTACGAGTCGGCATTATCCATCGCACACATGCAATCTTTTTCTTCAGGTCGGTCTCCCATGAAGGCACACACCCACACACATCCCCCTCTCCATCATATAGGGCGTTCTTTATGTCCCATGCGTGCATGCACAACGATCGATGTTCCTCTATGTGTGTGTGTGTATAGCTAGGTCTTTCGTAGTTTTCCACACAAACCGATCAATGTATATATATAGGATTACAGGGTTATTTGGTTTGAGACTAAGTTTGCCAAAGCTTGCCACACCTAAGATTAGGCAAATTTGACCAACTTAGGTGTGTTCTTAGTTCAAGCAACATCTTAGGCAAGGCACACTATGATCCCACATCACATACACACAACAAGTGTGGCAAGATTCCCTTAGGCTTGCCAAATTGTGGCTCTCATTTTGAAGAACTAACGTTAGGCATGTTTGGCAACATTGTATGGCAAAGTGTGGCACTCCTAGGCCTAGAACCAAACAACCCTTCTCATTAATTATATAGCTAATACACCCACATTAATTATATATCCAATGCCCCCCTCTCATCATACATGCCTTTCGCTTCATCTCTCAGATGCGTGCACAATGGCGAAGACAGGGGGCAGCAAGGGCCCTGCCCCCCCTAACATCACTATACCTCAAAGCTAATATGCATCTGATCATTAGAAAATTGCTGGTAAAAATGCTTGCCCATAGCTCATTTATTTTTCATAGCTCCGCCACTGCGCGCAACAGCGCACGTTCTCGCCCCCCCCCTCTCTAAATATCGATCTCGCACTTGTGCACTCCTTCATAGTCTCCCTCCACTCAGCCCCTCGCACCATTTTCTAGTCCCCCACAGGATTTTGCCACATGTACAATCTAGCAGACTCCATGGTTGAACTTAAGCATAATGCACAAACCTCAAAACAACACTGGCTCTCCTTTGTTCTACAATCTTCCATATCATAACTGCCCATACTTTTTTTCTAGTTTAATTGCCATTATTTGTTTTTACTTTATGCTTTACAACACACAATTACCTGAATCAAAAAATAGATTAAGGGCTTCTTTGATTCAAAGGATTCTCAAAAGGAATTTTGGAGGATTCTAATCCTTAGGAATTTTTCCTATCTTGGTTGTTTGATTCGTAGGATTGTAAACCATTGGAATTTTTCCATATGATTCATTTGCACTAGATTTCATAGGAAACATCCCATCAACTCAAACCTCTTTGAAAGAATTATGTATTTTTTCTATGCACAATCAAACACTTGTACAATCATGTAGGATTCAAGATGACATTCCACTATAATCCCATGTTTTTCCTATTCCTGCATTTTGGAAATCCTATGAATCCAAGAGGCCCTAGCTTTTTATAGAAACTAATTGATTTTGAATGAGATGAACTATAAGAATTAAACAAAGGTCTACATCAGGCATATATGACTCAGAGCTTACATGCTATAGTGTGGTATTTATTCATAATTTGGTTGAAAAATCTCATGCGTGCAATGCACGTGTACCTTACTGGTACTTCGAGTATGTGCAAAACACGTAAATTAGAATTCCAATGGAACGCTACACGGTGTCTCTCTTGCAGTTCATGAAGCCACGTGGCACATGTGGAGGCGTTGTCGCGACCTCCTTGTGTGGATTGATTACAGTGACGTGCTGCTGGTTCCAGAAGAATGTACTCGTCCTCCCTGATCCATACTTTCGGTACATGCACGAAGAAAAGATGTGCACGCACGCCATGCACACCCACTCATTCCCTCGACGCACACACGGGTACACAGGCGAACGCGATTTTGTACCAAGATCCACCCCATGTGATAATTTGACGCGTGTAAATTCGTTTACTTCATTGATGGTCAATTAATACAGCGCATGCAAATTGAGTGGACGTGAGGGCGGAAGAAAGACATTACTATTCCACTACACGCATGCGAGTAGTTAAACCATGGGTTGCTAGTAGTACTTCCATTGGTCTCCTTCATATTGTGTGCCAATTTTTAATAGTAACATTATATTTAAGCATTTGAGCAGTGTAGTCTGCTTGAAATTTATGTTCCACTAAATTCATCGAGAGCCGTTTCTGGCCTTGAAACCAAAACCATCAATTAATCTTTACCTTGTTCCCATCACGTTCGAAAGCCTGTTCACACCTACTAGTACGTACCAAACCTGAACGTGTTCCCACTATGCAGGTATTAGTACAAGTGCTAGTATTTAGGTTATAAAAAGGGGAACTTCCTAACCGAAAATTACTCTACCTTTCCTCCTCATAAGTGCTTCTTTTTCGTCCGTCCTTGCCATGGCCGGTGAGCAGAGCTCTAGGTCGAGAACTACTCGTAACAAGGGAGCGACAACCAAGGCTGCGGAAAAAAAGAGGGCTCGCCGCCGCGTAGAGACCTCGAAAGATCTCTCACGGGCAGGCGTTGACTTCCAGGAGCGCCCTAGCCACGGAGGCGAACATGCCGAGCCGGCGGTGCTAGAGTCGTTATCTCTCGATGGCATGCCCGATCAGCTCAATAAGCACCTCCATAAGCAGAAGGAGTTCATCCGTGGCTTGGTGGAGCTGCTGAAGGAGAGCCTCGATGGCATGCCCGTTGGGCTCAATAAGCAGGGGGGGTTGACTGTCGGCTTGTTGATGCTGCTGAAGAAGAGCATTGCCTCGGAGAAGAAGGCGACCGGCGAAATCCTACAACTTCGGGAGGACAAGGCGAAGCTCTGTCATGAGCTCGACCTGTTGAAGGAGAAGAACACTGGATGGAAGAAGCTGCATGAGAGTAGTAGTTCCTCGATGAAGATGCTGCATGCCCTCGTCATGGAACAGAAGGAGGAGTTGGCGAAGCTCCGCATCAAGCACTCGGCTGCTGTCAAGGTACGTAATGCGGCCGTGGAAAAGATGATGAAGGCTCGCGTTGAGAAATCCCGCGTCATGGAAAGAATGAAGAAGATGGTGGAGGAGACGCGCAAGGAGATGGAGGTCGTGGAGGCGATGAAGAAGTAGTTACGACTCCGCGGCTGATTAGAGTATTTGGGGTGATAATCTTCCTTCTTCTTTTGCTCCTGTGTTTCATCTGTCGCTTCAGGTGTTTCACCGCACGTATCACGTTCTCTGCGAGGCATGAATAGAACAATGCTAACAATGAGATGACTATCAAATTAAATCATTTTTTATCACCATATGGCACTGAGCTGCTGTGTTTTGTGCTCCTCCGTTGTAGTACTAGTCCAGTGGAAAACTTGAGTATACCGCACTTTCTTTGCTTCTCCTCAGGTCATCGGCACATTTATACGAGCAGTCAAATCACAAGGCCCCGCCTTCTAGCAGTAATGAGCTGTCAAATAACAAAGGCCCTCACGTCTCGTGAAACCAACCAAGCTAGTCTGCCCCGCCCTCTAGCCTTTTAAAAAATGTATACTTTTGTACAGTAGTAGTATCGATGGATTGCGCCATGGAGCAAAACTTGAAATTAAAAAAAGGTGGTACATATAGAGAGCGCTCGTCACCAAATTAGGCATATAGTACTATTAAAAAGCTAGTCACAATACTGGTGTCCAGCAAAACCCACCCCTCAAATAAAACTAAGCACCCTGGAATTCTTTGACAAAACTAAGCACCCTAAAATTCTTTAACAACTAAACTACTGGCTATATGATGTTGGCCATATATATTGTACGTATATAATGTGAAGAAATGAGTGGTAGTACTATACCAACTAAAATATGAAATGTAAGAAATACTAGTATGTACGTACTAAAGATTTAAAGTACTGAGAAGAAACATAACATAGTTCAGCTGGGGCCTCAGCACAACACACCCCTCAAATTAAACTAAGCACTCCTAAAATTAAACTATGCAACTAATCCGGTAGACACTGCATTAGAACCACCATGAGCAACGACACTGCCACTTTACTTGGAGTCCTCTTCCACGTCCTCGACTTCGTCCTTGTCCCTCTTCCTCTTGGTCGATACTTCTTTGCTTGAACCGCACACTTGGCTCTTGCTCTTCATCCAACCCTTGTAGATATTGAAACAAAGGTAGCCATCCATTGCAGCGTAGTGGATGGGGTCTATATCTAGTACATTCTACTGCCATGCATGATGATGAAACGTGTAATGAGGTTTCTCAAGTTTACCGTATGAAGGTTGAACCATGGCTCCTGCCAGGGTCAACATTGAAGGCTGACCACTAGGGCAGCAATCGATTCTTCTGGAGCTCAAAGGGGTTGCCTACAACGAGGCCTATCTGACCCAGGACTCTTTCGTTATTCATAAAGTCTACAGTAACGAATTTGACTAGGTCTCTCTTGAGGAAGTTCTTAAAATCCTAGCATTCAACATCGGCATTGCATATGTGGTAGACCAAGCATAAGTCATGCACGCAAACCTGGATCACGGCGGGCTTCTTCCTCTCTTCCTCCTTTAGATCCTTCTCTCGTCCCAGGACTGTGGTGTACTAAATATCTAGCCCAGTGACCCACTCATCATTTGAGCTTTCTAACATGCGTCTGAAGCGAGCAAGGCAGCCTTTCACCGTCGCGGAAGAACGGGTGTAGATGACGTCGAACTCATCACTGGTGATGGTTCTAACCTTGTACTCACCGCCGATCATGGAGATTTGGGACACCATGGATTTGGGAGGAGGGTTAGGATTAGTGGAACTATATTAATGTGAAAGGACGGGACGACATAGGAGCGAACCGTCGTAATATTAAAGGACATGCGGGGATGAGTTGGAGCGAACTGCCAGCGTGCGAACGACAGTGTATTGTCTTTCCATTCTCCCATGATACGGGCTTCCGAGAGCCCTTGGATCTAAGATCGAACGGTTGCATGGCGTGATTCTAGACCTATGGGTGAATATCCTATCCCGGAGGGTTATTTTGCATGTTTTCAACAACTTAGCATGCGACCGTTCGATCTCAGATCCAAGGGCTGCCAGCAGCCCGTATCATGGTCGCGCCTACCACGAGCGTTGTGTCGCTCACGCGGTCGTTCCCTTGGAGATTTAACATGGTGCGTTAGGCTATCTGATGTTGGCATGTCATACATAGTCATCACTTAGTCACTCATACTACAACAAGGTTAGCTATAAGGTTGGCTATAAGTGTATTTTTTTACTTCTCTCTACCTCTTTCTTCATACTCCCTCCGTCCCATAGTATAAGAACGTTTTTCACACTAGTGTAGTGTCAAAACCGTTCTTATATTATGGGACAGAGGGAGTAGTATTTATTGCATTTGCGAAGGAGTGACCTCTTCCAATGAAACGGTGCTTAGATGAGGTACCAAGGGCATTAAATGGCTTAGCAATCAAGTCCCCAATGCATAGGTGCTTAGTTTTTTGTTGCTAAGTTTGCTTCATTTAATTAGCTATGGACTCAAAATTCTCTTTTCACCTAGGTACACGCGCTTAGCACCGTTTCTTCCTTGGGTCACCAAACTAGTCTCTCTCTTCTTAATTAACTTGCCACATCGAACTTTATGCCTATGTGGCAAGCTTAGCACCTGTAGGTGCAAGTAAGTACAATAGTGGGCTATAAGCCCGCTTTACGTGGCATTTTTGCATATGTGGAGGAAAGAGGCAAGGAAAAAATGTAGAAGTGGGCTCGCATGCAAGAGCCAGCCTCTACATATATGGTGGAGCATTGGGAGAGGCACCTGTATGGAGTTGGTCAGGAATCGGGAGACTCACGCCGGTCATAGCGCTGTAGTTAAAATGATAATGGCAAGTCAAATCACGGGGCCCCACCTGTCCAGTAGTAACTCGCTATCAAATCACACAGCCATACGTTTGTTTTAGCCTACTCCATCATCTTCTCGGGTCTCTGTCGAACCGACTACGACTAGGCGGAACTGCCCCACCTACCACACAGGAAAAGCCCCGCCCTCTCGTGTCTTTGTTGAACTGACTACAACATGGATTTCTCCATGGAGAAAAGCCTCAAGAAAACGGCAATACACATGTACGAAGTATACAGCACGCCCGTCGTGTTCGCATCGCACCCCAGACGGACGGTCGGTCTGGCACGCTACTCTCTGAAAGGAACACGCGTCTATATATCATACAGGCTGTGTTGTACATGGCTGTAGTTCTGGTGAGAAATCTAAAAAAAGGTTTCTTGTCATCTCGCAAAATTAGGTGTCATGTGCTTTGGATCACTGCAGGGGTTAAACAGCGACAACTGAGTTGGGATAGTCATTGGGGGCACTTGCACGAAGACTACTCGGCTGCCGTCTAGGTCAAGCCGGCTATGTTAATTGGGATATCTATCGACGGACCCCTTTTCTACGAGTTTATCTTTAATTTGAGCTTCGATCCTCATCTAGTTTGTCCATCGGGATTCATGTTGTCTCCTTTGGGCAGTGAGGTTATGATTTCTTGTCATGTGGCATTTTTTCGTGTTATATGTTATAATTCGGTGCTTCAGATCAAAATGACGACAACTGCGCCTCCGGGCCACGTCCATGAAGACTTCTCGACAGTCATTGACGAGGTCAAGCCAGCTCTGGTAGACAAAAGAAAACAAGTACTCCACTATATAGGCAGGAGCATCCGCGGTTGCTTGCTAGTGTTGCTCTCTTCACAATGTCTCGTCCTCTCTAGATCTAAACACGACAGCGGTGGCCACACACTCTCTCTCTCTACTCACCGCTAGTCACAGATCCAGCCAGATCCTCTCCGCCGCGGAAGATGAGAAGGTGCAATGTTCACACGGTCCTCCTCGGCGACGACTCTTACCCACTGCCGGCGAGTCCCGATCAGTGTGCCTTGCCGTTCTCTCCCAAGCACCGCTGGCGAGGGAGGGCCTCCGACCCCTTCTTCCTCGCTGCCATATTGTGGGAAGATCCGGCCTCCCGCCGCCCACCTAGTGACATCCCGGCGACCCTCAGGTATAACTTCCTTCGAAACTGGCCTTGCTCTACTTCCTGAGCTCCTGACGTCGCTGCATTTGAATCTTGTACTATTTCTCAGGCCTCCTCGTAGATAGGATCAATCGGCTGTTTGAAAACCACCTAAATTTTTATGGTTAAGAGGTAAATCTAGTTCATGCACTCGAATCTAGTACTACTTGGTTCAAACAAAGAAGAAAGGGGGTGGGGGTGGGGGAAGATTTGTTACCTGAATCTAGGACTTTGTCAAAAGAGGAAATAATGGGGGCGAAAAGTAGCAGAGACTGGCTATCCAACTGGTCTCTAGGTCTAATAGGGAAATAAAGGGAAACACAGTACAAACTCAATACAAACCTGATCTATTGGTTGAAAAAGGAAAGAAAGTGGGTAGTGGGGGACAAGTGAACATAGTAAGTCCAGCACTAGATTTGCTAGCCTCACACAGTATAAGGTGGCTATACCGAACAAAAATGGGATCAACCCAGATATCCTGTTCTGATGTTTGTTGCTCCGAGCCATTCTTATGTAATGCCACTAGTAAAATGTAGCAGTCGCACTGTTAAAAGTAAGGACATGTTAAACCAATGTTGTTTTCAATGTAATGCCTCCAGTAATATGAACGAATGGCACTTTTTTGCATTTCCAGCTAAATTTCCCATTAAGATAAGTTTCTTCTTTTCGTTAGAAATGCAACTGTCCTGGTCCGCCTACTCTCCCGTGCCCAAATACCGACTCTATAGCAGCTATTAATGTAATGTTGCTAGTAAAATGAAGCAATGGCACCATTAAATTAATGTCATACTTAACGGTTGTCATAGTTAATCCTAATGCCCACACTAATATCTAGCAATGATGCTTCTTTAGAAATTTCTATTGTCCTTGTAGGATTGCCATACAGATAAGGAACATGCTTCTTTTCATTTGATGCATGTTTCACCACTTGTTAGTCACCCTCCTTTCCACCTTTTTTGTGCAAACAGAGATATACATTTCACGCTCGATCTTAGTTGAACTGCAGAAATGATATCCAAATTATAGTTGAACATTCCAGGAGCTTCACAACCAACCTTGATGTTGCTCAATTGTTTTGCAACTAATGAAGAAGAAACTCTGTGGGTTTCGTTTTCTGATGGAAATGGAACCGGGGCTGGAGCCCTTTTCTTAAAAAATAAATGAAGAAGCTGCTAGCTCACGGGACATTGCTTCATTTTAGGTGAACTGCACCAAAATGTCCCATGAATTGAATCATCCATGTTGGTGACTAAAAGAGCCAGCTTCAGCATCCCAGTCTAAGCACCCCGTCCTCCATCCTTGTGACGCACGGTACACCTCGTTTGCCACCTGCTCGACCCTAGTGTCACTGATAAAATGAAGTAATAATACATTTAAAATAGAGCAAGTGTCCTCTCTATCACTTCATTTCCAATGTAGATAAAGAAAGTGCTTCTCTTTGTTAATGTATGTTTCATCAACTAGTCCTATTGTTAACGTTTAAGCGTTTCTGCAAACTGGGGTGCTTAATTTTAGTTGATCTGCACAAAAATAGAGATTTGAATGTCTAAAGGCGCGTCCTTGTACTACCGTTGTACAGTAATGTTCATCACTAGAAGAAGGTGTATCTGGGAGACTTGGGACGACTTCCAGTATGAGGCGTACCGTATGAAGCGTCGCAGGGTTCATATCGCCCTCGCAGCATGGCATACTATGATACTATCGCAATATTTTGTTCTATTTATTTTGTGTGTTTCATCAATTAGTGCCACTATAATGTAATCACGCTTTTTCATTATCTGTGCAAACAGGGTTATTCAGCTGTATTTTGGTGGAACTGCACAAATGTACGTATGGAATCGACATATATGCAGAGTGCGAGGTGTGCCAAGTAAAAATTACCGACACCAACCATGCTCCATGCACGAATTGGCATCCACCACCACTAGTGGGATGTGGGGCGCTCTCTGTGGATGGATATTTCTCGGCAGCAAATCCTCTAACCGAATACTAGTAGCTTATATTGGCAGTTTTCTAGGGAGTACTCTTTTCTAAAAGAAGCACCAATCTATTTTTCTTTATTTGCACACTATATCACAACTTTGACCCAAAGGTCCAGAGCTATTTTAGGGTGATTGGCGTAGTACCCGGAGACAAATTGTAAGCATGATTCTCATTAGCTGTCACACTGATTGTAAGCATGAGTAGGTGGAAGATTAGGTATAGCTGTCACACTGATTGTAAGCATGAGCAGGTGGAAGATTCGGTTAGTGCCAAGCTTACCTTAACCCTACCGCCACCGTTGAAATGAGGCGAGCATCGAGGGAACCATGGAGAACGGTGGGGAAATGACGTCGCGCCATCCGGCCTCATCTTGTGGTGGGAGAACGAATACTCCTGTGGCTCTGGTTGGCTCTGCACCCTCACGAACGGTACACCATACTCGATCGATTTGTTATCCTCTGGGTGCTCGACCTTCAACCTCTACACCCACCACCTCCGCCTGACTGTCTCCTCGGGCGAATATGTCTCCTCCATCACCCAGAGGAGATACTCGATGAACTCGGAAGAATACAGCGTGACTGCCGCCAAGGAGTACATGTACATCGCCGCCCTCATTGCCGCCGTCTCGCTCTTTCTCATCCATTTCCACATGGCCCTCATCATCCTCGAAATCTCCCACTCATTGCTAAGCCAAGTAAGGATCTCCTTCAACCTGGCTAACTTTGCCTGGTCGCCACCGGCGATGTGCCTGACTCGCTGCTGCTTCCTCTCGATAGATGTCCTTCTGAGTGGTTTGGTACTAGCTTTGGAAGATGTGAGGGTGATTTAGGATTGGACAAGAGGGCCGGCGCGCTGTGACTGGATCAAAATCAAAATCAATTTACCCTTCAATTAAGAAAGCGACCCCACATTAACTAGTCTCC
This sequence comes from Triticum aestivum, assembly GCF_018294505.1. Lineage (NCBI taxonomy): Eukaryota > Viridiplantae > Streptophyta > Magnoliopsida > Poales > Poaceae > Triticum > Triticum aestivum. The sequence goes on along the minus strand of NC_057801.1, from coordinate 45,743,897 downwards.
CTTTTATTCTGGGTCATAATTGACCATGATTTTAGCAAATAAAATACATGTTATACGTTGCAAAAATAATATAATTTGAAAGTACATTCAGATACGAACCAAACGATACAATTTTTGGTGACATGCATTCACATTTTGCTTCTCAAATACAGTACGTGGTCAAACTTTGACCTAAAATATGCGAAACAAAAAAAATACTTCCAAGACCAGCGGCGCTCTTCTGCTCTTCTCCTCTTAAACCATCGCCGCTCCTCTCCTGCTCCAATCTAAATCCGGCGCCGCTCCTCTCCTCTTCCATTTCAAAACCACTGCCCCTCCTCTCCTCTTCCAATCCAAAACCAGCATCGCTCCTCTCCCGATCTAATCCAAAACCAGTGCTGCTCCTCTCCTCTTCCATTCAAAAACAATCGCCGGTGAGTGAAGGTGCTGTGGAGAAGTAGATCGATGGAGGAGTACAACCAATACGTGAGGATCACAGACGGAGACCCTGTGAAGGTAGCTAGGATGTTGGAGATACAGTCTTGGTTTGACAATAAAGACCAACTAGCAGCGACGGTGACATCCATGGCCAAATACTGCAACAGAGCGAAAAGGCGGCGATACTCCCGGAGGAAGTCGCGCGGGAGTACATAGAGCTGCTCCTATAGGCCATGGAGCAAATAGAGTCACCGAATCCGATCGTGAGGGAGCGGTGGTGGGAGTATCAATTCCAGATGGAGCATCCACCAGAGATTGAAGGATCGAGCATCTACAGGGTTCCGTTTGTGAGGGTGTCATGCTAGAGCGAGTCGGTGCAGTCTTTGTCGACCGAACCCAACTGCAAGAGGAGAAAAGCAGTTGGCCCAACGACGCTTCCCCGCCATCCTCTCCCTCGCCGTTCACACCGTCTTACGGGGCGACTGTCTGCTGCCGAGGAATAGGAGGGGACTGCCCTCCCCCCCAGACAAATAGTCGGGCAGGTTGTGAATTGTCAGGAGGAGCTTAGGGTTGTCAGTATTTGCAAGTTGTGAATTGTGTTTTGTGTTGCGTATTTTGAGAGTACTTTCAGATATGAATGTCTTTTGAATTTCAGATTTGTAGTATTGAGCATATGAAGTATTTTATGAATTCTAGAGATCTATTTTTAGCACTTAAAAAATGTAGTTTCATAGGAGTATAAAAGTGCAGAGAATATGATTCTCAAAGAAGAAACTGCAAGTTTCAGTTTCAGATAAGAAACTGCAAGTTCAGTTTCAGATAAGAAACTGCAAGTTCAGTTTCAGATAAGAAACTGCAACTTTCAGAGGCAGAGCATTTATATTAACACGGCCTTTTCAAATAGGGTTAACATCGTGTTGGAAGTTTTGTTCATGGTCGAAAATAGAAGTACCAGCCAGTTAACATCATGCTGATCAACATTCATGCATAACACATCTTCATATGATGCACAGTCAAAAAGATATACTATTTTCAAAATGCCCACACAATGTCGAGTGTGCGAAACACAGATAAAATGAGGGACAAAGTTTTGGCAAGTGTTGGACGTGGTGTGCGTAGATAACAATGGGGACCCACATGTCAATAAAGGCAGAGGCAAAAAATTTGGAGATATTTTCCCTGCATAGGTGGAATCGAACACGGGCGGAACAACTGTCGGGTAGTGTCACTTGGCCAATAGGCGTGTTCAGTAGTTTCGTTAATAATAAGGCACTTCCTCAGGTGGTCGGATCCCCTCCCGTGCCTTTGTGCCCTCGCCGCAACGCCGCTGTCTTTCATTGTGAACATGCTGAAAAAATGAGAGGAATCTGGAGAGGACTGTACGTGGAGAGGCGCACAGTCGAAACCAACCAAGTCTATGGCCGTACGCAAGCATGTGCCTCATCGAAAAAATACTTCCTCCTAATGCTATACTGATGTTGGGGCCCACGGCTTTGCCAACATAGTTACATTTTTTAGGTGCTTCAACGTAGTTACTATAGGAGATAAATTCACAACAAAGCCGGGGAGTTGGCAGGTATCGTTTATTATCACTGGGGCAGCAAGTATCAGCTGGGTTTTGGGCTGCCCTGTCTAGGCTTTCTTTTTTAACATGCACAGCCCACGACCTCGGATGGGAGGTCCATAGGCCTGTTTTTATTTTCTTGAGGGCCGTCATGATTCGACCGGCCTATGGACCTCCCATCCAAGGTTTTATTTTTCCTGAAACATCGCTAGCCTAATTTATGTATTTTTTGAAGAAAACGCAGAAGTCTGTTCTATTCTTCTATATAAGAATAGGAATGCCTGGTCCAACTTATGTTTCCCTTCTAACTATATTATATATATTTAAATTATTTGATATGTTATTATATATTATTTCTATTGTCATCATATATTCAACAGATACTTACATATGTAAGAAAACAATATCCCACATCTTATTAACTTATAAAAACTAGCGGAGTGACCCGCGCATTTGCGCGGCTAAGTTGTAATTTGCTATTAATATATGTCACTTGTTCAACTGCATACATGAATGTCGAAGGGACTACCATGTGTTGAGAAAAAAAATTCATCATCCTTTTTAAGTTAGCCTAGCTAGCTTTGGCCTATGCGAAGCGTGCTTGGCTTGGACTTTTTCATCATAGGCAAATATACGTGGCAGACTTGATATGTCCAAAATAATACATGTATATGATATTTGTATGTAACGTTTACATCTTTAGATCTTTACTGTTTATATCAAAAATTAATGGTCAAGATAATTTAATCTGTGTGGATGAACGTGATGGCTTATTGGACTTCTGTCTTAATTATATAATAGATTTAGTATCTAGCCTTTTCCCCAAAATAAAGTACACAAATATATAGTTTTCCTTTTATTTTACTCTAAATTTTTTCTAATAAATATTTTTTGCAGCGGCCGATGATGTAGAATTAATTTCCACATTTAGCTATTCATGGCGTTCACACATAATTCATGGAGTTAATTTTCCCAATGATTATATATTTATGTAGTATAAAAAAATGATACTAAATCTGCCCTTGTAGTGTTATAAAGTATAGCCATTTTCTTACATGTAACCGAAAAATGCCAAATTGTTTGTCAAATCGGCAGAACATAATATTAATTCATTGGTCAAATTAACACTACACAAAATTGAACTACACCAGAGTTCATCTTGATTAACTTCATCGCATACCCTCCTTAAGGATGAACTATAGTCATATCTCCGAGTAAAGGCCAAATAATATGCGTGCTAAGTAGTATCATTTCTCTGTACACAATATAAATAGAATTAGAATCATGTATCGGGTGATCTTAATTGTTTACACAACATGACTGTCATCAAATTTAGTAGCAACCTTATGATTGCATTTTCGTGAAGACAATTATTTGTATATTGAAAATACGATCACAACTTCACTATTGTTGCTTGAAGAATACATACAGTATACCTTTGATTTGAATTGCCATTCTTCCTTGGTGTTCAGATCCTGCGTTTTCTTATTGTTAGATGCACTTTTCTGACCAATCACTGCATCGATGTATTGTTCCTATAAGTTGTTCTTACTAATAAATTAGGAAGTGGATGATCAAAACCTGAAGGATAAATACAAAACCATCCATCAATATACTTGTTATTTCTTCTTGCAGCAACTCCTAAGAATTATGGGAAAATCTATGCAACAATAACAAATATATGTCAAAATTATGGTGTTACCAAGAAAGAGCTCACTGAATGATATTTATCTAGATTTTCTTGAGATTATCAATGAACCGACATTACATTGTGTGGGTGAGATAGTATGTAACCTTAAGAATGCAATAAACTGCATAAGAGTAATGAAATCCAACCAAATGAATTCATTGTTTTAATTAGAAATAATACACAAATATGCATGCATCTAAAGATTACACTATTGAATAAAGCACGCATTGTATGCATGGGTTGGAAGTACAAACTATATTTAATAGATGCTTCAAGCTTAAAGCTTAAAGATGTCTTAATTTTGTTTGTTTACTTTGATATATGATAAGATTAAAAATATAAATAGTAGTACAATAATTAATCAAGGCTGAAAGGCACTGCCACATTATATATGCAAGCCAATGAAAATGGCACAATGCTGTTGTAAAAATACTCAAGTGCCAACATGATGCAAGTCACATAATTTATGACCTCATTTGCCAAATAGGAAAACCTTATAAACTAAATGTGAACGGATAAACTTGAGTTTGAGTCCAATCCTAACTAACCTTTCATGACAATTGTCATATAATTAATGGCAATCACCTGTAGAGATAAGGATTTCCACATAGCATCTTCGAGAAAAAAGCTGCACACGACACAACAACTACTTTAATTTAGTGAGTATAACATAATCTATAGGATTAGTTTGGACATAGAATTTGCATACAACATTATGTAGGAAGAAATGTGTGCATAACATCAGCTACTGTTACTTGAGAATATAATATGCGAAGTTTTGAAATAAAGGCTATGGCAAATTGTGGTGGAAACATTAGAACGCTAAATTGGTGATATAGCAAGCTAAATGGGCTAACAATGGAGGCTTAGCACGTTGCCTCTCCAAATGCTACGCCGCCAAGACACACTATATAAAACTTTCATAATATGTCATCCACCATATCCTAAATTTTGGACCTTTGGCATTGACTCGAAGGAGAAGTGGTTAGCTTTTACTTATAATTTTATCATATATTTAGCCGTTAGATCACCACAATCATACGAAAAGATATTACCATTGCTATCTATTTTCTTTAGGCGTTACCTTAAACACATGGCAAGCAAGTCCAACAGGTAGGTAGCCGGACGACGTATGAACGGAATTACGCAGAGGAAAAAGGAATGTTGGAAAAGTTTATTCTATTGAACTGGGAGGAGCATTGCTTGCAGCTGGGTATCAATTTCATACTCGTCATGTCGTTGACGACCAATTGAATCTGCTGCCGCTAGTAAGGTACATGCATGGTGGGTGTCTTGTCGTGGAGCCATGCCAAGCTTTCGTCCCTATATCTCGGTCCATCCATGGAAAAAAATAGCCTGCATAATAGTTATGAACATACGCAGAAAATGCATGCAAGGACCAAATATGGAAGTAGAAAATTGATAACCTTATGGTAATATGTTAACGTTAACTTATCAGTGCCACCTAGGAAAACCGTAGAAGTTAAAATCCAATGGATAAATTGGAATTTGCGACAAAATCTCAGTAACCTGTACATTCATAATTACTGAGACTCGCGTATAGAGATAAGGATTTGCACATAGCATCTTCTAAAAAAACTGCACACTGCACCACAACTACTATAAATTTGTGAGTATCAAATAATCCATAGGATTCATTCGCAGAAATAAGTATGTGCACACAACACACTTTAGAAAAAAATATGCAAGTAATATTAGCTATTGTTACTTGAGAGTACAATATGAATGCAATGTAACATAAATTCAGTACCTTTAGCATTCCTTCCAAGGATATGCTGTTAGCTCTCACAAATTTATATCCTGTTTTTGAACTTTTGTCCGCAATCATCGCAAAAGAAATAACCATTGCCTATCTCTTTTCCGTAAGCATTATCATCTCTCCACATTCATCTGAAAAGAAATAACCATTGGGTAGTAAGCCGTACCTTAAACACATGGCGAACATGTCCTAGTGTCCAAAAGGTATACGGTAAATGGATGATTGAACTGTTTGGAAGAAAAAGGCATGTTGAGCAATGAAAGCAGTTCCGGATCGATCTCGTACTCGTCATGTTGTCCAGGTCAAAGTGAGGCTGCTGCTGCTGCAGCTTGTAAGGCACATGCATGGTGGTCGTCTTGTCGTGGTTGCAGCTACGTGAGATGTGATGGGAAGAGTACATGATAAGACTGGTGGCTGCTCGCCAAGAAATCAGCGACCGCGAACAGACCGTAGAGACGAACATGGATAGAGGACGATGCTCACGGACCGCACCCAGAAAGACGAAGAGACCGATTGCGTTGGTAGCTGGGACTCCGGAGTCGGGATGGCAATTTTGGTGAGTCAAGGACCTTCTTTAGCCAGGGAAAGGAAGGAGCCACAGTCTATCTGTGGGATACAACGACGCATGAGGTCCAGGCTTGCGGTCGTCGTCCTGCGCGGCAAGTAGCGGTAGTTTTTTTTTTTTCTTAACAAACAGGCAACTTGTACATATCGACACAGCCATTGGTGTCTTTCCATGTTGAGCCTATCGGCTAAGTAAAGCTCTGTCAAAAAAACTTTAGTTTATTTGTGTCCATGCTTGCATATATGTGCACATGAACCTGACTTGCTGGTGTACATATACGTATATGTATTAGACTGTCTCTTCCTTTGCCTTGGCGTCTATGTCCGAGTCTTTTATTAGCTGGCTCGCAAAGTTTTGTGTAATCGATCTACACCTCGTGATTGCACATAAAAAAAACCTTTTTAAGTTAGCCTAGCTAGCTTTGGCCTATGCGAAGCGTGCTTGGCTTGGACTTTTTCATCATAGGCACATATACTTGGCAGACTTGATATGTCCAAAATAATACATGTATATGATATTTGTATGTAACATTTACATCTTTAGATCTTAACCGTTTATATCGAAAATCAATGGTCAAGATAATTTAATCTGTGTGGATGAACGTGATGGCTTATTTGACTTCTGTCTTAAGTATATAATAGATAATTTCTTAAAAATAAAATCCTGGATTGTTTTGGCACGAAAATCCTAGTAATTGTGTACAAAAGCTTGATAAAATTTAAGGACGAATGTAATAATAAATCACTTATTATTTACATATATTTATAGCAAAATGCTCAACCCTTGTTTATTTTCTGATAACATTGCTGGCCCAACCCAACATTATAATTAGAATCAGCCCAGCAAAATCGTGTATTTTGAAAAAGTGCAAATGGCCTGTAATTTTTTAGGAAAAAAAATAAATGGGCCGCATGGACGCTGCATTATTTGTTCACCGAGCCCAACTAATGGACTGTAATTCAAAAAAAATATCAAATTGACTCTAAATTCTACCCTGCAAAAAAAGACTGTAAATTCTTAAAAAATGGGTTGAATACATGCCACATTTTTGGAGACTGAAATGTGGGCCAATAGGTCGAAGCCAATGAAAGTCGTTGTCAACTTAATCAACAAATGATTCTGACATCGTTAGCCGTTGGATTTACATCCAATGACCGGCATCCATCTTCAATCTCTCGTCTTCTTCCTCCAGCGCCGCCGGGACCACCTCCCGCCTCCTGCTGCTAGCAGCTCTGCTTAGCACGCTTCGCTATGAAGCGCTACTCCACCGTTGGCCAGGCCAACCCTCCACCACTCCACACCTCCTGTTCTTGTCCACCGACTGCCGAACCACACCACACCAGAAACAGTTAACCCTCGTACACCTCTCCGTCTGCGACTCTACTCCCGCGTTTTCCCATCTCCGGCTCATTGCTGTCCGGTGCCTCGCCGTCGTCCACCACCTTGGATGCGCTCGGTGCGACGTATTCAACGTGGTCAAGGAATGACACCATCAGAAGTAGACTGTGTGTGGAGAGGCTGACAGCTGGGTCCACGGCTGCACACAAGGAAATGCCTCCTTACTAAGCGCAAAATAATGATTCCTCCACCTGACATCTGGGACCCACCGGAAGGGCCTCTATATTTCGCAAAAAAACGTGCCCCCCGCTGACAGGTCGGACCCACCAGCTATCTTTGCACGCAAGGAAGTGCTGTCGGATATCGGGCTCCAGAAAAACCCTTAAGGTCCGAACTCTGGGGTGCTCGCGGAGATCTTCTCCCTACCGATCCACGCCCACAGCCTCGCCGCGATTCTAAGCTAACAAGATGAACACCACAAGGGACATGAGGTTTATACTGGTTCAGGCCACCATCTGTGGTGTAATACCCTACTCCAGTGTGTGGTGTGTGGATTGCCTCTTGGGATAATGATGAAAAGTACAAGGGGAAGAACTGCCTCGCGAGGAAACGTGTTCTTGTGCTGGTGTGGTGTGGATGAACTGAATGATCTCTTTTTCTTGCTAAGGTGGTGGCTAGTCCTATTTATAAGGGCCTTGGTCCTCTTCCCAAATATTAAGCGGGAAGGGATTCCACAACGGCGGGGTTTGCAAGGGGACAACTAGTACAAGCTATCCTGACTAAAGGTGATCTTCGACTGCCAAAGGCACTGGCGATGACGCCATCTTGGGATCCACGGTGACCTCCATCCTGCCGTCCTGCAGGTCCTGGTCTTGTTGCACCGATATGCTAACCTTTGCTTGATGCCTTGGTACTCTGCGCCTGCGCTTGCCCCCTTTGCACCAAAGAGGAAACAAGGACACTGCGCTGGCCGGCGCCCGCCTGGTCTTGGTCGTCATGGCTTGCGTCATGTGCACCTCGCGAGGTACTCCTTGCCTTGATCTCTCCGCCTCCTCGCGAGCCTGCCTGGTGAGGCCGCCCCTGAGGAGGCCTTGCATCATCCGCCCCGCGAGGCTTGGCCCCTCGCTAGGGTCTTGAATTTGGGTTGATGAAGACGGGCCGTACTGGGCCACTGCTGAGCCACGCCGCTGGCCGCATGCAGGCAAGTCTGGATACCCCCATATCCAGAACGCCGATAGTATCCCCCGGGCCCAAGGCGCGCTCGGGCTTGGCTTAGCAGCGAAGCCAAAGGGCAAGTGCGGAGCGCCGCGGGCCCCAACTGACTACAGCCTTGGTCGACGCGTGGTGACTTGATTGGACGTAGGCGTCTTCGCTTCCCCACGCTGCCTCGGCAACTGCCCGATTTGATGAGTGCCTGCTGCATGCAAAAAAAGAGTCATCATTACCTTTGATCATGGAGGCCGATGGTTGGCCTCCTCTGGACTATAAGTATGGGGAAGCGTGAGCCCCACTGCCCATCTCTCCTTGCTCCGCCTACTTCTTCTTGCTAGGTCTTGAGCTTGCGTTGGTTTTCCTTTAAGAGGAAAGGGTGATGCAGCACAGTAGCATAAGTATTTCCCTCAGTTTTTGAGAACCAAGGTATCAATCCAGTAGGAGGCTCCTCATAAGTCCCACGCACCTACACAAACAAAACAAGAACTCGCAACCAACGCAATAAAGGGGTTGTCAATCCCTTCACGGCCACTTGCGAAAGTGAGATCTGATAGAGATAATATGATAAGATAAATATATTTTTGGTATTTTATGATATAGATTGGAAAAGTAAAGATGCAAATACAAGTAGATTGAAAGCTTATATGATAAGAGATAGACTCAGGGGCCATAGGTTTCACTAGTGGCTTCTCTCAAGATAGCATAATTATTTACGGTGGGTGAACAAATTACTATTGAGCAATTGATAGAAAAGCGAATAATTATGAGATTATTTGGGCATGATCATGTATAGAGGCATCACGTCTGTGACAAGTAGACCGACTCCTGCCTGCATCTACTACTATTACTCTACACATCGACTGCTATCCAGCATGCATCTAGAGTATTAAGTTCATGAAGAACAGAGTAACACTTTAAGAAAGATGACATGATGTAGAGGGATAAACTCATGCAATATGACAACGCTTTACGACTTAGAATCGAGACTTCAAAGACGTTTTGAACGTCATGGAGCATATGAGATGTTCCAAGAATTGAAGTTAATATTTCAAGAAAATGTCCGAGTTGAGAGATATGAAGTCTCCAACAAGTTCTATAGCGACAAGATGGAGGAGAATAGTTCTGTCAGTGAACAGATACTCAGAATGTCTGGGTACCATAACCACTTGACTCAGTTGGGAGTTAATCTTCCTGATGATAGTGTCATTGACAGAGTTCTTCAATCACTGCCACCAAGCTATGAAGGCTTCGTGATGAACTATAATATGCAAGGGATGGAAAATACAATTCCCAAGCTCTTCTCAATTCTAAAGGCTGCAGAGGTAGAAATCAAGAAGGAGCATCAATTGTTGATGGTTAACAATACCACTAGTTTCAAGAAAAAGGGTAAAGGGAATAAGGGGAACTTCAATAAGAATAGCAAGCAAGTTGCTACTCCCGGGAAGAAGCCCAAGTATGGACCTAAGCCTGAAATTGAGTGCTTCTACTTCAAAGGGACCGGTCACTGGAAGCAGAACTGCCCCAAGTATTTGGAGGATAAGAAGGATGGCAAAGTGAAAGGTGTATTTGATATATATGTTATTGATGTGTACCTTACTAATGGTCGTAGTAGCGCCTGGCTATTTGATACTGGTTCTGTTGCTCATATTTGCAACTCGAAACAGGGGTTATGATACGTCCATGTTGCACCATGTTTTCCTACTGTTATTTATGTTGTTTTATTGCGTAATAATGCTTTTTGGAGTAATTCTATTGCCTTTTCTCTCATAATATGCAAGTTATGCACAAAGGAGGAGAATTCTGGCAGCTGGAAATATGGAGCTGAAAAAGCTACGTCAAGCTACCTATTCTGCACAACTCGAAATGAGCCGAAACTTCTCGAGGATATTTTATGGATTATTTAAGAATTATTGGAGCAAATAATTACCAGAGGGGGGCCACTAGGTGGGCACAACCCACCTAGGCGCGCTAGGAGGCCGAGGTGCGCCCTTGTGGGTGCTGCCCTCCTCGGCCCACCTCCAGTGCCGATCTTCTGGTATATATTTCATTTTGACCTATAAAAAATAGAGGAGGACTTTCGTTACAAAGTGCCTCCACCTCAAGGCGTAACTTCGGTAGGAGCACTTTTGCCCTTCGGTGGAGCGATTCCGTCGGGGGAACTTCCCTCCAGGAGGGGGGAAATCATTGTCATCATCATCACCAACAACTCTCCCATCTTGGGGAGGGCTATCTTCATCAACATGTTCATAGCACCAACTCCTCTCAAACCCTAGTTCATCTCTTGGGGTCCTGTTCATCCACCCCCACCGCTCACTATTCATCCACCCCCCTCCCCCCTTGCAACGCTCACTGTTCATCGAGAGGCAGCACTGATTGGCTTCAGTTAAAAGCCATTGTTCGATCGCTCGGGTTTAGTAACGCGTAGCCTGCAGTGCAATCGCTCGGGTTCAGTTAGAGCCCAACTCCTCACTCGGGTTCAGTTAGAGCCAACGCCTCGCACACATGCGCGTACGTGTACGAGAGAAACGCGCATCGCCCGACCCCGACCACCCACTGTAACCGGTACTCGCTGAAATTTTCCTCGCCCTCGCTTCTACCATGGTTTTTTCCGTCATGGACAGCCCAAACAATCTCATGGAGATGAGTCTCCGGCCCGCCCAGGACGAAAAGACCATTTTCTGTCATGATTTTTTGTCTTAGAAGTAGGAGCCCACCACATCTATGATGATACCGGGTTTTGTCATAATTATCATCATAGAAGTGTCATAAGTATGACAGGAAAAAAATTCGTTTGGCCCAAAATGTGACGGATGTGTCTTTTTTTGTACTGTGTACTGCCTTGGTCAGTTGTATCTCCACTGTCTTCAGTGTCATCATCTCCCCCATGATCTTCATGCATGGGAGGGAGACAGATTTGGTCCAAGTCAACCTAAGGTGTGTTGGTCATTGGCTTATCTGGTTTCCCAATATCTTTTATTGTTTCATCTTCAATGAATACCACACCTCGGCTTCTCACAATCTTCCTATTGGCTGGATCCCACAACCTATAGCCAAACTCTTCACTTGGTTGGCTGAGGTAGAAGCACTGCTTTGTCTTATTACCAAGCATGGATCTCTCGTCCCTTGGAACATGTACAAATGCTCTGCAACCAAATGTCTTCATGTGCTTGTAAGATACCTCCTTCACGGACCAAACTCTCTGTGGAATATTACATGCAGGATGAACTGAGGGAGATAGGTTAACCACATACATATTATTCAACAATGCATCAACCCAAAATGAATTAGGTAAATGAGCATGAGAGAGCATATTTGTGACCCTCTCTGTGAGTGTCATGTTTGTTCTCTCTGCAGGACCATTGAGTTGAGGTGTCTTTGGTTGACTCCTCTCAAGCCTGATGCCAAACTTCCTTCAATACCTTTCAAAAGGACCTCGGTATTCACCATCATTATCTGATCTCACACACTTCAATTTCATGACTATTTCTCTCTCAACTTTGGCATGGAACTCCTTGAAGGCTTCAAGCATCTGGTATTTGTGTTTCTGCACATACAAAAAAACCTTTCTAGAATGGTCATCAATAAAAGTCACAAAGTATAATTCTCCACCGTGAGATTTTTTCAGTCATGTAGCAAACATCATTGTGCACAATATGAATAAAATTTTTTGCACTATGTGGAGGGAGTGTTAGAAATGCAACCCCTATGTTGTTTTCCAGCAAAACAATGTGCACATGGTTTTAAGAATATACCTTCAACTCAGGGAGCTACTCCATGTGAGCAAGACCGTGCGGGCCCTTCTCACTCATATACCCAAGCCTCTTGTGACATAGTTCAACCGAGGTGTCTTTTTCAGCAATGTTCAACACCTCATAGCACAACTTGGTTCTAGTCACATAAAGATTACTTTGCCTACTTCCTCGAGCCACAATCAAAGATCCTTTGGCGAGCTTCCACTTTCCTTCACCAAAATAACTAGGATGTTTAATATCATAAAGGTTGCCCACTGCCAACAAATTCAGCCTTATGTCGGGAACATGCCTCACATCGTCGAGCACCAATCCACTACATGTGTTTGTTTCAATACATATAAAGCCCTTACTAACAATTACTAACAAACCACTATTTCCCATCCTCATTTGGCCAGTAACACCACTAGTATAAGATGTGAAATACTCCTGTGTGATTTGTTGTGGAAGGACGCACCTGAATTCACAATCCAACTCATGGCATCATCATGAATAGCACTATAGCATTCTTCATCTTCAATGACTAGATAGTCCTCATCTGTTGCGCTCATGGCTAAGCTGCTCTCACCCTTTTGCCTAGCTTTCTGCATGTTCCCCTTTGCATGCACTTTTTCGTAGTTCCTGCACTCACTCTTCATGTGTCCCGGATTGCCACAATGAAAGCAAGTAATATCTTTCCACTATTTTGACTTTGATCTCCCCATGGATTAACTTTTCCCTTGATGAAATCTTGTATTATTGCATCCACGTTCTTATTCTTTCCATGGGTTTCAACCACATATCCATCAGAAGAAGTGGCATCACCCTTTCCTTCTTTCTGGATTCTTCATTCAACAAGCTATTCTTCACCATCTCCAAAGTCATCTTCCCATCTGAAACTGAATTGCTAAGTGACACAATAAGCATGTTCCAACTATCAGGCATGGAACTCAACAGCAATAATGCTTGCACCTCATCTTCAAAGTAGATCTTCAAGGCTGAAAGTTGATTTATATTGCATTGGAAGACATTCAAGTTCTCAATCAGACTTGCGCCATCTCGGTGCTCAGACTTGCGGCATCTCGGTACTCAAGCTTTGCAAGTATTTTGATCACCAAGGCCTTGTTTATTGATGTCTTTCTCTCATACATAGACTCCAACTTCTACCACATCTCATACACAGTTGTGTCATTTGCAACATAGTGGAATATATTGTAGTTGATGTACAACCGAATCATACCCACTGCCTTTCCGTGCAACCCTCTCCATTCTTCTTCCGTGACACTTGTGGGTATCTTTTCTTTCACAGTTGGCTCATACAAATCCTTGCAATAAAGGATGTCTTCCATCATGGGCTTCCATAATGAGTAATTGCAAGAAACAAGTTTTATCATGCCGCTTGTAGTAGCGCTTTCTTACAAAGCCATTGTGAGCAGCACTTCCAGCAACAATCAAGCAACTGGGATTGGAAAACCTCTAAACAACCAAGGCTTTGATGCCACTCTGTTGGTAATTAGCACACAAATGCACTTGTGGTTAAAGAGAACTACAACGGAAAAAAAGTAATCTTAGCACCAAATCTTTTACTAACTCAAGGATCATTTATTAGCACGGAACGAAACATATGCATCAACACATATGGAGGGTAAAAAAGTGGGCCAAAGAGAAGGAAATATGCCCTAGAGGCAATAATAAAGGTGTTACTTACATTTCCTTATATCATGATAAATGTTTATTATTCATGCTAGAATTGTATTAACCGGAAACTTAATACATGTGTTGATACATAGACAAAACATAGTGTCCCTAGTATGCCTCTACTTGACTAGCTCGTTAATCAGAGATGGTTATGTTTCCTAACCATAGACATGTGTTATCATTTTATGAACAGGATCACATCATTAGAGAATGATGTGATGGACAAGACCCATCCATTAGCTTAGCATAAGGACCGTTAAGTTTTATTGCAATTGCTTTCTTCATGACTTATACATGTTCCTCTAACTATGAGATTATGCAACTCCCGAATACCGGATGAACACCTTGTGTGCTATCAAACATCACAACATAACTGGGTGATTATAAACATGCTCTGAAGTTGTTTGTTGGGTTGGCATAGATCGAGATTAGGATTTGTCACTCCGTGTATCGGAGAGGTATCTCTGGGCCCTCTCGGTAATGCTCATCACTATAAGCCTTGCGAGCAATGTGACTAATGAGTTAGTTGCAGGATGAAGCATTACAGAACGAGTAAAGAGACTTGGCAGTAACGAAATTGAACTAGGTACAAAGATACCGACGATCGAATCTCCAGCAAGTAACATACCGATGACAAAGGGAACAATGTATGTTGTTGTGCGGTTTGACCGATAAAGATCTTCGTAGAATATGGATGAGCCAATATGAGCATCCACGTTCCTCTATTGGTTATTGATTGTAGATGTGTCTCGATCATGTGTACATAGTTCTCGAACCCGTAGGGTGCGCACGCTTAACGTTCGATGATGATTTGTATTATGAGTTATGTGTTTTTGATGACCGAAGTTTGTTCGGAGTCGGGGATGATCACGGACATAACGAGGAGTCTTGAAATGGTCGAGACATAAAGATCGATATATTGGAAGGTTATGTTCGGTCACCGGAATGGTTTCGGAAAGGTTCGGACATTTTCCGGAGTACCAGGAGGTTACCGAAACCCCTCGGGGGATTAATGGGCCTTCATGGGCCTTAGTGGAAGAGAGGAGGCGGCGGCCAGGTGGAGGCGCCCCCAGCCCAAATTGAATTGGACTAGGGGTGGGGGGCGCGGTCCTTCTTCTCCTCCACCCCTTTCCCTCTTCTCCTATTCCGGAAAGGAAAGGGGAATCCTACTAGGACCAGGGAGTCCTAGTAGGACTCCCCACACTTGGCGCTCCCCCTAGGCCGGCCACCTCCTCCCCTCCACCTTTATATATGGGGGGGGGGGCACCCCAAAGGCACATTAATTGTTCTCTTTGCCGTGTGCATGCCCCCCTCCATAGTTACTTCTCCAGTCATAATGTCGTAGCGCTTAGGCGAAGCCCTGCGCGGAACACATCATCAACACGTCGCCACGCCGTCGTGCTGACGGAACTCTCCCTCGACACTCTACTGGATCAAGAGTTCGAGGGACGTCATCGAGCTGAACGTGTGTTGAACATGGAGGTGTTGTACCTTCAGTACTTGGATCGGTTGGATCGTGAAGACGTTCGACTACATCAACCGTGTTAACTAAATGCTTCCGCTTTCGGTCTACAGGGTACGTGGATACACTCTCCCACTCTCGTTGCTATGCATCTCCTAGATAGATCTTGCGTGATCATAGAATTTTTTTTGAAACTGCATGCTACATTCCTCAACAGTGGTATCCGAGCCAGGTCTATGCATAGATGATATGCACGAGTAGAACACAAAGAGTTGTGGGTGATAATAGTCATACTGCCTACCACCAACGTCTTACTTTGATTCAGCGGTATTGTTGGATGAAGTGGCCCGGACCGACATTACATGACCGCGTTCATGATACTGGTTCTACCGATGTGCTTTGCACACATGAGGCTGGCGGATGTCTATTTCTCCAACATTAGTTGAATCGAGTTTGACTACGGCCAGTCCTTGTTGAAGGTTAAAATAGCACACTTGACAAAAAATCGTTGTGGTTTTCATGCGTAGGTAAGAACAGTTGTTTGTTAGAAGCCCGTAGCACCCATGTAAAACTTGCAACAACAAAGTAGAGGACGTTTAACTTGTTTTTGCAAGGCTTGTTGTGATGTGATATGGTCAAGACATGATGTGATATAAATTATTGTATCAGGTGATCATGTTTTGTAACAAAGTTATCGACAACTGGCTGGAGCCATATTGTTGTCGCTTTATTGTTTGAAATGCAATCGCCATGTAATTGCTTTACGTTATCACTAAGCGGTAGCTACAGTCGTAGAAGCAATAGTTGGTGAGACGAAAATGATGCTACGATGGAGATCAAGGTGTCAAGCCGCTGAGGATGGAGATCATGACGGTGCTTTGGACATTGAGATCAAAGGCACAAGAAGATGATGGCCAAATCATGTCACATATTTTGATTGCATGTGATGTTTATCTTTTATGCATCTTATTTTTCTTAGTACGATGGTAGCATTACAAGATGATCCCTCACTAAATTTCAAGGTATAAGTGTTCTCCTTGAGTACGCACCATTGCTACAGTTCGTCGTGCCGAGACACCAAATGATGATCGGGTGTGATAAGCTCTACGTTCACATATAATGGGTGCAAGCCAGTTTTGCATGTGCAGAATACTTGGGTTAAACTTAACGAGACTAGCAAATGCAGATATGGCCTCGGAACACTGAGACCAAAAGGTCGAACATGAATCATATAGTAGATATGATCCACATAGAGATGTTCACCATTGAAAACTACTCCATCAAACGTGATGATCGAACATGGTATAATTCATATGGATCACGTGATCATTTAGATGACTAGAGGGATGTCTATCTAAGTGGGAGTTCTTTAGTAATATGATTAATTGAACTTTAATTTATCATGAACTTAGTCCTGATAGTTTTTGCATAGTGCTACCGTTCCCATGAATTTTAATGCATTCCTAGAGAAAGCTAAGTTGAAAGATGATGGTAGAAATTCCACGGACTGGGTCCGTAACTTGAGGATTATCCTCATTGCTGCACAGAAGAATTACATCCTGGAAGCGCCACTAGGTGCAAGGCCTGCAACAGGAGCAGATGCTGATGTTATGAACATCTGGCAGACTAGATTTTATGACTACTCGATAGTTCAGTGTGCCATGCTTTACGACTTAGAATCGAGACTTCAAAGACGTTTTGAACGTCATGGAGCACATGAGATGTTCCAAGAGTTGAAGTTAATACTTCAAGAAAATGCCCGAGTTGAGAGATATGAAGTATCCAACACGTTCTATAGCGACAAGATGGAGGAGAATAGTTCTGTCAGTGAACACATACTCAGAATGTCTGGGTACCATAACCACATGACTCAGCTGGGAGTTAATCTTCCTGATGATAGTGTCATTGACAGAGTTCTTCAATCACTGCCACCAAGCTATGAAGGCTTCATGATGAACTATAATATGCAAGGGATGGAAAATACAAATCCCGAGGTCTTCTTAATTCTAAAGGTTGCAGAGGTAGAAATCAAGAAGGAGCATCAAGTGTTGATGGTTAACAAGACCACTAGTTTCAAGAAAAAGGGTAAAGAGAAGAAGGGGAACTTCAAGAATAATAGCAAGCAAGTTGCTACTCCCGGGAAGAAGCCCATGTGTGGACCTAAGCCTGAAACTGAGTGCTTCTACTGCAAAGGGACTGGTCACTCGAAGCAGAACTGCCCCAAGTATTTGGCGGATAAGAAGGATGGCAAACTGAAAGGTGTATTTGATATATATGTTATTGATGTGTACCTTACTAATGCTCGCAGTAGCGCCTGGGTATTTGATACTAGTTCTGTTGCTCATATTTGCAACTCGAAACAGGGGTTATGACACGTCCATGTTGCATCATGTTTTCCTACTGTTATTTATGTAGTTTCATTGCGTAATAATGCTTTTTGGAGTAATTCTAATGCCTTTTCTCTCATAATATGCAAGGTATGCACAAAGGGGGAGAATTCTGGCAACTGGAAATCCGGACCTGAAAAAGCTACGTCAAGCTACCTATTCTGCACAACTCCAAATGAGCTGAAACTTCCTGAGGATATTTTATGGATTATTTAAGAATTATTGGAGACCAGAGGGGGGCCACCAGGTGGGCACAACGCACCTGGGCGCGCTAGGAGGCCCAGACACGCCCTGGTGGGTGCTGCCCTCCTCGGCCCACCTCCGGTGCCCATCTTCTGGTATATATGTCATTTTGACCTATAAAAAATCAGAGGAGGACTTTAGTGACAAAG
The DNA here is from genome assembly GCF_018294505.1 of Triticum aestivum. Taxonomy (NCBI): domain Eukaryota; kingdom Viridiplantae; phylum Streptophyta; class Magnoliopsida; order Poales; family Poaceae; genus Triticum; species Triticum aestivum. The sequence continues at coordinate 45,725,664 of NC_057801.1, read as the reverse complement.
CGCCGCTGCCTCAAGGTGCAACTTGGGCAAGAGCACTTTTGCCCTCCGGTGGAGCGATTCCGTTGGGGGAACTTCCCTCTCGGAGGGGGGAAATCATGGTCATCATCATCACTAACAACTCTCCCATCTTGGGGAGGGCTATCTTCATCAACATCTTCACAGCACCAACTCCTCTCAAACCCTAATTCATCTCTTGTGTTCAATCTTGTTACCAAAACTATAGATTGGTGCTTGTGGGTTACTAGTAGTGTTGATTACATCTTGTAGTTGATTACTATGTGGTTTATTTGGTGGAAGATTATATGTTCAGATCCATTATGCTATTTAATACCCCTCTGATCTTGAGCATGTTTATCAATTATGAGTAGTCACTTTCATTCTTGAGGTCATGGGATAAATCATGTTGCAAGTAATCATGTTAACTTGATATGTCACTAGTGCAGAATGCTGCTAACACAACACTACGATCAGAGATCCTTCGAGAAACTACATGCAATGCAATAACCACAAACGGTGGTGTCAGAGAACCGTCAAAAATGTCCAAAACATTTGCGATGACGGATGCATCAAACACGGTTCAGATTTTAGTTGTGTGTGTGATGCAGGACATACGGTCCAGTTCAATTAACTGTTTGCGATGAGGAGTAACAAAATAAACGGGCAGCCAAATGAACGCGTGTGTGATACACAGCATACGGTTCACTAGGATGAACTGTTTGTGATTAGGCAACACAAAAGAAATGGTCAGCCAGATCAAGGTGTGTGCAATATACAGCAAGTGGTTCACTCGGATGAACTGTTTGTGTTGAGACAAGCGAACATAAACGGTTCAATATAACAAGATGTGTGTGATACACGACAAACATGTCTGTAATCATAAATGTGTGCGACGACCGATAATAACACATATGATTACTTCTAATAAGACGTATGTGATATGCTCTGTCTACACGACATGTATTGGCCATTGGGGGACGGGCGGTTATCCAGATATGACATAAGGATCCTAAGAGGCATCCTGCATCAGCAAGGACTAGCTGTTTCACCAGTAGCTCATGTAACATAACTCTCAAGTTAAGTGTGGTCAGGCTAGAGCATCCATCAGATGGGTGACTGGATGGGAAGTTGTGTTGATGTTAAATTATCTGATAGGATGGGACTTTTTTGTCAAATGACTTAAATGACCCATTCTCTCAGCTAATTTAACCTCGAGGTCCTTGTTTTTTTTAACATATGTTAAAAATGTCTACCGCATTAATTTTTGACAATGTGTATACGTGGCATACAGTTGATCCACCCGACCTGTTTGTGATGGAATAAGACATGTGTGTTGTGGGCAAACGATTGCTAGTGCACAACCGTTTGCGATTGATGAACTCATCACCGACGGGTTCCCTAGTGTGGTCCATGTTCATCTCATCATGTGTATGTGTCCTTTCACCCTTCTCTCGCACGTCTTGTCACCCCACTGCCACAGACGTTCGTGCGCAAGCTTGAGCAGCGCGCGGGGGGTTCTTTTGGCCAAGCGGTGCTGAGCCCATTCCAGCGCAACCGCACAGGTTCCTGCGCAAGATTCCCGCCCGACTCAGTGAAATCACCCAAAATACCAATGCTTATCAGCCTACTATATAATCCCTCACGGTCGGCGAGTCCAGCGTCGCATTTTCTCCTCCCGCCCTGTAGGTTATCTCGTCTGCTTCTCCCAAAATCGGCAATGGCACCAGACAGTTGTCGTCGCTCAGCCACTCCGCCATCTTCAGAGCACAGCTCTACACCGCGGCGGCGGCACAGTCGCCGGTGTAGTATAGTGCGCGCGGTGTTCCAGTTGGGTGTGCACGAAACACGCACCATACGCTCGGCCGCCGGTGCCCGTCGGCAGCTGTTGTCGGCCACCGTTGCCGCCACAGCTCCGTCGAAAGCCAAGGCCATCACCCGCTCCGCCACCGTGTCCATCACCCGCTCTCCCACCGTGGCCATCACCCCACTGCCGGCCATGTCATGGGCATCACCCACTCCGCCACCGCGGCCCGAAGGCGTGAGGTGGTGGTCGTGGCCGCCACCCCATCATCGTCTATTGTGTCCTCTAGCCCACCGTCGACCGCCGGGATCATCACCTGCTCCGACAACGCCCCTCACAGGAGGGAGGCGGAGGTGGAGGCCCGCATGTGCGGCAACGACCTTGCGTGCTACATCGAGTTCCTGCGAGAGGTGGAGGAGCGCCTCGTCGAGCACGCAAAGAGCCTTACCGCCATCGTGGCCGCGGCACACGACAACGCAGAGGGGAGGAATCAGAAGATCTACGAGGAGAACCACTGCTTCGAGAGGGGTCGTCTGGAGCGGAAGAGCGCGTTTGAGGTGAGCGGAAAAGCTTGTTGTGAGAAGCTCTGGCATGTCAGGTGCCATTCCATGATAAAGCATGCCAGGTTTTATGAATTTCAGACGAGTTTCAGATTTTCTTGAATTTAAAAACCTGGTATCTCAATGTTTGACGGTGGCAGGGTATTTGATATTCATTCTCATTTCTTGCATGGGACCTAAGCATGCAACCAAGGACACATATTTCAATTTTCAACCAATTTATTTACATTAGAGCATGTGCATGTAGTTCAAATTAGAATTATGCACATAAATGCATTGAAAACTCAATTAATGCATAAGAAATGTAATAACGAACCCCAAAAATTTCAAAATTTAACACAACACAAATGTTGTTCTATGTTCACACTAGAGAAAAAACTTTAAATCAAGAAGAGGCAAGGGCTATCATTTCGTCCAGAAAGGTGATACGTTCCATACCGAAACCATCAGGCTTGTTGTGAGAAGCTCTGGTTTGTGAGAAGCTTATACCCAAACCTGCCCCAAATGGGATAAAAAATTTACGACGACATGCTGATGCCTCTCCATGATAGCATGCCATGGTTCATGAATTACAGACGAGTTTTGGATTTACAAGAATTTAAAAATCAGGTATCTCAATGTTTGTGGTCGAGTGACGGTGGCAGGGTGTTTGATATTCATTCCCATTTCTTGCATGGGACCTAAGCATGCAACCAAGGAGACATATTCGAATTTTCAACCAATTTATATGCATTAGAGCATGTGCATGTAGATCAAATTTGAATTATGCACATAAATGCATTGAAAGGTCAATTAATGCATAAAAATGTCCTAACGAACTCCTAAAAATTCCAAAATTTAACACAACACTGTTGTTGTTCTATATGTTGACACTAGAGCAAAAATTGAAATCAAGAAGAGGCAACGGATATCGTTTCATCCAGAAAGGGGAAACATTCCCTACCGTAACCATGAGGCTTGTTGCGAGAAGCTCTAGTTTGTGAGAAGCTTATACCCCAACCTGCCCCAAATGGGACAATATTTTTACCACTTCATGTTGCTACCATTCCATGATAGCATGTCAAGTTTCATGAATTTCAGACGAGTTTTCGATTTACTAGAATTTTAAATCTTTAAAACCATGTATCTCAATGTTAGCGGCCGAGCGACGGTGGCAAAGGTGTTTGATATTCATTCCCATTTCTTGCATGTGACCTAATGTTGCAACCAAGGACACACATTTGATTTTTCAACCCGTTTATATGCACTGGAGCATGTGCATGTAGTTCAAATTTGAATTATGCACATGAATGCATAGAAAACTTGTATAAAAATGTCCACGCGAACCCCAATATATCCCAAAAAATTGCAAACACTCATATATATCTATCTTGACACGAGAAACTTGTTGAAAGTAAGAAGATGCAACAAATATCGTTTCGTCCCCCAAGGTGGCATGTTCCCTAATGAAACCATCATGCTTGTTGTAAGAGAAGCTCTGATTTGCGAGAAGCTTATACCATTACCTGGCCCAAATGGGACAATATTTTTTTACCCCAGCATCTTGAGGCCGTTCCATGATAGCATGCCCAAGTTCATGATGAGTTTTGTATTTACTAGAATTACAAAAGCAAGCACCTCAACGTTTGCCGGAGAGCCACGGTGTCGTGGTGCTTGAAATTCATCCCCATTTATTGAATGGGACATAAGAATCAACCCATGGACACATATATCATTTTACGACCCATTTTGGTGCACCAGAGCATGTGCATGTGGTTTAATTTTGAATTGTGCACCTGAAATGCCTAGAAAACCCAGTTACCGTATATAAATGTCCAAACGAACCCTGAATAATTCCAAATTTTTTTATGACACACCTATAGTTGCATGTTCACTACAGAAAGAAGTTCTAGCAATTCAAACACCATCCTTTGCAGCTGTGACCCCATTATGTAATTCAAATCAAGATGAAAAATCAAGTAGATCCCACACAATTTATTGTCAGCAACCGTGTGAGATGCAGTACAAAATATCTTGGAGCACCATCAGGGTATAGTACGCCTATGGCTTATGCCAGAAGGTTCGTCGGCTATAGTCCACAGCCGGCGTGTCAAGCACACTAGCTCGCTTCCCAAATATCATTTCACTATTCAATCATCACCGTTGAAAGCTGGGGACATGGACCCGCGTCTCGAGGGAAACTTCAGCGGCCCACTCCGGCGAAAGCGCGAATGCAGCCGCTAGGCGCGTGCTGACAAGCTTCGTGAGGGCAACCCGAATCTGTGACCGGGTGGCCAAGGTAGTCCAAACGGCTGTTGTTGCTTCTCAGGCGGTGGCAGCAACATCTGCCTCGGGGATAGCAACTGGCGAGAGCGGCACAGCAGCTGTCCGTTCCATAGTGGCAGCCTTAGCCCTGATGGATGCCGGCCAGGACCATGTCAAGGCCGCCCACGACTAGCTCATGGCGGTCACCGCACAAATCGAAAGAAGCTTCTCTGACAACTGCCGGCAACCAACGGCCGAAGAGTTGGCAATCGCCAAGAGCGTTCGAGTAGCCGTCCTTTCCTGCGCGGCATACCTTGCCACGACGGAGCCCATGAAAGCCTAGATGGCGGCCGCCCACGCCCAGCTCATGGCGGCCTTTTCCACAGAGACGGCGGACGCGAATGGCGAGATGCTTGCCGAGTATGGTGCGATAGATGCCATGGAGCCCCTTCCCCAGTCGACCATCAGGTGCGAGCTGGACATGGAGGAGGTGGCGGAGATCGGCGAGCACCAGCCGTAGAAGTACTCTTTGTTTTGTTTAATTAAGAGCATCAGTCTTTAATTTGTTAGACTAATGTTTAGGCCAGCTAGCTCTATTTAATTGCTGAACTTGATCGATTAAGAAGTGTGGGTGTGTTGTAGTCTCCTTTGTGTACCCAAATTATGCGATGGCGTGGATGAGCACTGTAACCAGGGAAATTGGAACCAAAATTTTTGACGTTCAAACTCATCACACACGGGTTAAACTATCTGAATCGTTTGTGATGTTTACATATCATACACAGTTCTGAATATGGGGCCGTGTCTAATGATAGTTTCCGCGCCAGTTTTTTCGCTGAAGCGATTCCAAATTTCGGCTTCCGCGGAAATATTCCCCCCCCCCGCCCCCCCCCTTACGAAAGGCCACATTTCCCCTGTTTCCTTCTTCCTTTCAAAGTTCAAACCTTCACTCCTTGCTTGCAGCACCCCCCGCTCGCAGGCGACCCTCCTTCATGCTGCTCGGCCTCGCCTATCCAGGCACGTAATCCACACCCGACCACCAACCTCCTCCTCCTTCCACCTCCCACATGCGCCGACCGCCGGCGCGAGCGCAACACCTTCCACCCAAATCACCGACACCTCCACCAAATAAGCGTTGCCCTAAGCCATGGTGCACGTATTATGGCCAGGATATCAAGGAGCATTTGGCAGCGAAGAAGCAAATCGTGGCCGCACGCGCGGATGAGGTCGCGATGGCTTCCATTCCTGCCGGCTCCCTGATCTTGGAGGAGCACCTTGCCATTTGCTAGCTACGCCAGTTAAGCATGCTCGCTTTACCCGTTGCGTGTGCCACTCCTGCCTTTCCTTAACAAATTCTAGTGAATTGTGCTATCTACTTTTACCATGCAATCTATTGCTCTAGTGTATATGTTCTATATGTCGTGCAATGTGGTTCTCACTTATTAACTGTTTGGTTAATTAGTTGTCATGTTTAGTTAACTGTTTGGTTCAATTTTGCAAATGTGTTGTTCAAATCTTCAGGTGCAATTTTGTATTGTCTTCCATGTGAGAAATAAATCGATTTTTTCTTGACAAAATACATGAGAAACAAATCCAATTGCTATATTTCCAAGTTGTCAAGCATGCTTGGTTTGGTCAATATTTGATCTTCTAGTATGTTATACATTGTGCGATGTGGTGCTCAGTTAACATTTGGTTCATTTGTTGTGGTGTTTAGTTAACTGTTTGGTTCCATTCTACAATGCGATGTTCAGTTGTTGTGGGTGCATTCTGTTATTGTATACCATCTGAGAAACAAATTGAATTTGGCTATACTAAATACATGAGAAACAAACACAATTCTATATTTCCAAGTTGTTAAGCATGCTTGGTTTGGTTAATTGTCTGATCTTCTATTAGGATTATGTTATATTCTGCAATGTGATGCTTAGTAAATGTTTGGTTCATTTGTTGTCGTGTTTAGTTAACTGCTTGGTTCAATTCTGCAATGCAATGTCCAATTGTCGTGGGTATAATTTTGTATTGTTGTGCATGTGAGGAATAATTGAATTTGGCTGCTCTTAATACATGGGAAACATATACAATTGCTATATTTCCTAGTTTTTACTGATGCGTGGCTTGGATAAATGGGTTTTCCATGTGGTTTGAATTAATCTGATGAATCTGCAATGTGCTTATTTTTCATCAACATATTTTACTGATAGCATGCGAACCCTCACTTAACCTGATGACTAACTACCTTATATGTGTTGCAGGGAAACAATATAATGGGAAGCACTGAGGTATACAATCGTGGTTAGCACGTGCATGGTCTGTTGCCTAATAGCACATTATTATGCAATTGTAGGAACCATTCTAATACTTCAGTTTTTAACAATTTGGTCTGGCACATGTAGGTCCTGTTTCAGAGGTTTTGACCCACTGTTCGACCCTTTTCGCATATGGGGAAATGAGTTGTCCATGAGTATCAATCAAGTCAAGAAAATCAGAAAGATTGTTAGGATGAAGAAATTGGTGACAAAAAACAACAAGATCATTCTCTGCATAATGAAGAAGACATCAGTTCACTACAGGATGGTACTAACTATCATACCTTGTCTTTTTTATTCCTTTGCCCCATCTACAATATAGAGAAGATATTTATGCACATGTTTGTTTTCAGGCCTTTCCAAAACAGTTCACTGATGATTACCTCTCAAACCACCTGTATGGACAGGAGGCGAGGAAGGTATTCATACAACACCCACGGTTCAATATTGAAGTGTTCTTGAAGAGGACGAAGGATGGACGGTCAATCATCCAAAGGCACTGGCCTAAAGTTGCAAAGACCTTCAACATGAATGAAGGCTCAATATTCGCCTTCCGCTTCAGCAGTTTTCCCGATGAGATGCATCTGTCTATATACCGTCAGTGATGCTAATTTAGAAAGGATCTAGACATTACATGTGAAACTTGGTGCTGGTGCAGTTGTGTAATGGGGTAGCTGAGTGCTGAAGCTATATCGTGGTGTACTCTAATGTATTTCAATTATGAATTCCTTCTTCCTTAATATGGTAATGAAATATATTATGTGTTTAATATGAATGTCAATTAGATTAATAAATGGATTATTAATAATAGGGCAATTAGCCTGCTAATGGTGAATTAGCCTGCTAATTGGTTTTTGCTATTGCAAACTGTTATTGAGAAAATACCGTGGGCGATTGAGGGAGTCCTAGATAAGGGGGTATCCGGATAGCCAGACTATGTACTTTGGCCAGACTATTGGACTATGAAGATACAAGATTGAAGACTTCGTCCCGTGTCCAGATGGGACTCTCCTTGGCATGGAAGGCAAGCTTGGCGATTCAGATGTAGATATCCTTCTCTGTAACAGACTCTGTGTAAGACTAGCCCCCTCCGGTGTCTATATAAACCGGAGGGTTTAGTATGTAGGACACAACAACAATCATACCATAGGCTAGCTTCTAGGGTTTAGCCTCTACGATCTCGTGGTAGATCAACTCTTGTAATACTGATATCATGAAGATCAATCAAGCAGGAAGTAGGGTATTACCATTAGCCTTAGATGCACAGTTCGGGACCCCCTACCCGAGATCCGTCGGTTTTGACACTGACATTGGTGCTTTCATTGAGAGTTCCACTGTATCTTCATTGTAAGGCTCGTGGCTTCTCCAGCCTTCAACAACGCCGTCCAGGGTGAGACTTTTCTCCCCGGACAGATTTTTGTGTTCGGCGGCTTCGCACTGCGGGCCAACTCGCTTGGCCATCTAGAGCAGATCGAGAGCTACGCCCCTGGCCGTCAGGTCTGGTTCGGGAACCTAAACTACATTGCCGACATTCGCGGAGACTTGATCTTCAACGGATTCGAGCCCACATCAGGAGCGCCGAACGATCACCACGCGCATGACTTAGATCTGCCGTCGGACAGTATTCGGGATATCGTGCCTGCCATGTCTCCAGACTTCGATTCTGAGCAGATCGTGCCATCTGAGGATGGGTGGATGGACCCCACCATGGAGGCCGCACACCTATCGGCGTTGGAGCCGAACACAAACTCTGCTTCTAAGGAAATTTGTGTCTCCGTACCCTCGGACTTTTCTTCGGTCGCAGGTCCCGAACCGTGTGCATCCATGCCCATCGAATCTGATTGGGCTCCGGTCATGGAATTCACCGGCACGGATATCTTCCAGCACTCCCCCTTTGGCGATGTGCTAAATTCATTAAGGTCGCTCTTTCTGTTAGGAGATTCCTGGCCGAACTATATTCGCCTCGAGTGGGTAGCAGGCGACGAAGAAATTCGTCACCCACCCACCACCCACTTCATAGCCACTATCGATGACCTAACAGACATGCTTGACTTCGACTCCGACGACATCGGTTGTATGGATGTCGATGCAGGGGACGATCTGGAACCACCGCCCACGGGGCACTGGACCGCCACTTCATCATATGACATTTACATGGTGGACACGGCTAAGGAAGACAATGATGACAAGAAGGACACGACGGAGAATAAACCCCCGGACAAAAACAAAAACAACGGCGCAGGCGCCGCTCTAAGTCTAGTCACAGTAAAAGTAGCGATAACAACGCGAGGAAAAATGACACTCCGGTTGACTACAAAGGCAACAATTCGAACCCAGCAACAGAGCAAGAAGAGAAGGTCCACGCCAAACAAACTCCCGATAACAGCGATCCCGAGGGCCAAAATCATCAAACTACCCACGGAGGGGAGGACAGTCTAGTTGACGACTCCTTCATCATCCCGGAAAAACGTTGAAGCAAGATAACCTCTGCGGAAAGCTTCTAGCCATGGTGTGGAGCCTGAAGAAGCAGAAGCAAAGGCTTAAAACCGCGCAGGATACGCTCAACCGAAGATGGAACAAGGTGCTGGACACCGACGGAAAATGTGGCGACGATCGCCACACAAAGAGCTACCCAAAGCGCAAACTGCTACCTGAATTTGACAACGAGGCCGCAGCGCCCATTCCTCCAAAGAACAATACGGCCACTCGGACAGAGCAACCACCTCATGGCCGTGATAGAGCAGCCACTGATACCGCACACGATTTACGTGAGCTCCTGGACAAAAAGGCCAGTGCGGCCAGGTCCATCTACAGGTCCAGAGGACATGCTCCGACACAGGATTATGGTCACCACAACGATCATACTAATCGAATACCAATCCGGAATCAACACCGGGCACAACAACAACCGACAGCATGCCGCGACATGGCTAGATACCGAGGGGCTGTGCACCCCCTGTCCTTCACCGATGAGGTGGTGGATCATGAATTCCCACAAGGATTCAAACCCGTGAATATAGAGGCATACGACGGAACGACAGATCCTGGGGCCTGGATTGATGATTTTATCCTTCACATACACATGGCTCATGGGGATGACCTCCACGCCATCAAATACCTTCCCCTCAAGTTGAAAGGACCAGCTCGGCACTGGCTGAAGAGCCTCCCCAAAAACTCAATTGGAAGTTGTGAGGAACTTGAGGATGCTTTCAGGGCCAACTTTCAAGGAACCTATGTCCGACCTCCGGATGCAGATGATTTAAGTCACATAATGCAGCAGCCCGGAGAGTCAGCCCGCAAGCTTTGGATGCAGATGATTTAAGTCACTAGGAAGAATCAAATTGTCGACTGTCCCGATGCCGAAGCCTTAGCGGCCTTCAAACATAGTATCCGAGACGAGTGGCCTGCAAGACACCTCCGCCAAGAAAATCCAAGGATGATGGCAACCTTAACAAGCCTTATGACCCGCTTTTGTGTGGGCGAAGACAGCTAGTTGGCCCGTAGAGGCACCAGTGACCCGGGCACAACCGAAATTCGAGATGGCAACTTGAAGCCACGGCGCACTAAGCACAAGTGCCGGAATGACGATAGTCCAGAAAACATGGCGGTCAACACCGGATTCAGGGGCTCTCGACCCGGTCAAGGAAAGAAGCCATTCAAAGGCAGTAAAGAGGGACCATCCGGCCTGAATAAAGTCCTGGACAGATTGTGCCAAATCTATGGCACTTCTGAAAAACCTGCAAATCATACCCACAGAGAATGTTGGGTCTTCAAGCAGGTCAGCAAATTAAACGCCGTACACAAGGGAAGGGACACACCAAGCGAAGACGAGGATGAGCTTCGCCAGCCGAACACGGGGGGCCAGAAAAAATTCCCACCAGAAGTCAAAACGGTAAACATGGTACACGCAATTCACGGAGACTCCGTCGCCCCCAAATTCAATCCCTAAGCGGCCTGCCCGATCACTTTTGATCCCAGGGACCACCCGACCAGTATTCGGCACGGAGGATTGGCTGCCTTGGTGCTCGACCCAATAATTGATGGATACCATCTCACTCGACTCCAATGGACGACGGCAGTAGTCTTAATCTGATATATCAAGACACCATCCGAAAGATGGGGATAGACCCATCCAGAATAAGCCAAAATAGTGTCACCCTCAATGGAGTGATACCAGGCGTTGAGGCCCACTGTTGGGGCTCCCTCGTATTAGAAGTGACATTCGGTTCTCCCGACAACTTCCGAGGCGAGGACCTACTCTTCCACATCGCGCCCTTCAGCAGCGGTTATCACGCATTACTTGGGAGAACGGCCTTCGCTTGCTTTAACGCAATACCGAACTACACCTGCCTTAAACTTAAGATGCCCGGTCCACGTGGCGTAATAACCGTTGACGGAAAGATAGAACAGTATGCGACGGCTCTAATAGCCGGACATTAAGCGGCCTCTCCTGCCGGAAACATGACCACGGACACGGATAGACGAGTCCAGTGCACCATTTTTCACAATAGCCCGGATAAACCCGAGCTAGGTGCTATACATGTATCCCCATGAATGATACCAGGGGTTGCAAACATGTAATAAAGCCCACAATTCGGCTTGCCTCATTAATAGGCAAATATCTCGTCTCTCTAACATCCATCGAGAATAACTAACTTTTCGCACGCTTACTCTTTTACATGAGTTTTCATTTTTACAGGCATTATTCGTGCGACACCCTTCCAGGATATGGCACAACGGAGACAAAGGCGCAGACGTGCAGCAGGGCCCTTCTCAAAGGTTTCCCTTTAGATTAAGCCCTTGTGTAAACCTTTTTTACTGTGTTTTGTTGCTTGACATCCCATGGGAATTCAATACACTCACAGTGGACTCTGGCGTCATAGGCATTTTGCCACGACAGATCAATGCACGTACCTAGAAATATAGGGTTCATAATCAAGGGCGTTGCTCAGCCCAGTATATGTTATAAAGTCCGAATACCTTAGGAAGTGTTCGGCATCGCGAGTTAGGCCATATATGCATCAGCTCCGAATCATGTCTTTGGTGAAATGTTGGGTTTGCCCGGCTCCTGGGTTTGCTGCCTTACGTTCCGTCCTATCGGCCAAGGCGGACAAAGGAGAACTACTGCAATTGTGCCCTGGTTATTCTGGATGAGCACCTAAGTAGAGAAAGTCGAAAACTGACTGTCATGATACAGCGAGAGACTGGTCAACCACTCGAAGACTCATCGGAATCTATAGGATTCCTCCGCATTAACGGAGGATCATTTCTCGGTCACGTACGTACGCGCCCCTATACGGATGCACGCAGATGTACTAGGGGCTACATAGTAGCCCCACCGTTAAATTCCCATGGCTAACTGAAGGTGTTACAGCTATATAGTCCGCTTGTCTGGTTCGACGTGCGATCATCTCCTTAATGGACCAAGACGTTGGATCAAGTGTGATTACGCATATACCTTTCGAACACCCCCGCATTATATGTGTGGGGGATAAAGCCAATGACTGCTAACTTTCAAGTTATATGAATACATGAACGGCTGCACATGAGGTAATACAACACTTTCAGGCAAAAGTATGAACACAGCCTCTATATTTAACATATAATTGTTTACAATTCAGTGATTTGTCAATGGAACATGACATTCTTCGAATACTGAGCCTCTATTCTACAGGCACCTTCTATGACCTGTTCGAAGTATTGCTCGGTCGGGTCTGGGCTTCCTACCGGACCCTGGGTCGCAATGCCGGTGGCCTCCATATCTGCCCAATACGACTTAACACGGGCAAGAGCCATCCGCGCACCCTCTATACACGCCGACCTCTTCACGGCATCAATTTGTGATCTGGCGCCAAATAATTGTTGCAGCAAACCAAAGTAACTGTCCAGCTTCGGTTCCCTCGGCCATAGATGGTCTATTACAGACCTCATTACAAGGCCAGACAGCTTATGGAGCTCGGCTAGGGTGGCCATCTGCTCACTCAATGGTAATGAGCGCGCTGGGGCATTAAATTGCGACTAGAACAACCTATCCATTTTGTTATCTTTATGATCCTTGAACAACTTGGCCGCATCAGCCGCACTCTTCGCCAAGTCCGCATAATCACCTGCAGCGCTCCATAGCTTATCCAACGGAGCAAACTTTGGATGTAAAAACTTCATCCGCTACAAATAAGGATTTCCAGCCGTGATTTCTCCGGCTTGTCGAAGTTCCTCCCGCGCGTCCCTAATTTCAGAGCTTGTCTCCTTAGCCAAATCTTGCGCCTTCTTCAGGTCAGCCGCCTTTGCCTGATTCTCCTTTTCGAGAAGCTCATACCAGCCGGCGTCCCTCATCTCCACAGCCATCTCGGCTATCTTTTCTTCGCTTCAGCGATGAGCAGCCTGTTCGGCTCTCAATTCTTCGGCTTCCTTTAGGGCAGCCGCATTGCTAACCCGGGCTTGTTCCTTGGCTAGGGCAAGTTCCGCCCTCTGAGTTTCAATGGCAGCAGCTCCACCTACAGCCACATCATATTATATTAATATTTTAGTACTCTTCATATTTCCTAAAGAAAATAAGGAAAAACCGAGCGCATACTCTGTGACTCGTCAATCCGCTTATTTATAAGCGTGACGTCGGTATCCACCACATCAATTTGTCGCCTTAGTTTGGCAAGTTCAGCATTCCGGTCTATCACCGGACTCTTAGCCACCTGCGCATAAACGCAGTACAATCATTACCTGAGAGTGTGATCCTCCGTTTGCCGCCTAGGGCTGGCAACCAGAGTTTCAGGGGCTACTATCTATACGAAGCACACCTAGCGCGTGCGTAACAATCAAAAATTACGTATTTTATCGCGTACCTTGAAGCCTTTGAGTAAACTTCCAAAAGCTTCATTTAACTCGCTTGTGACGGACAAAATCTTCTCCAACACCGTACCCATCAGCATACAGTGACCCTCTGAGAGAGCGGCTTGCTCCAGGAGGCTCGCCAGCATGTTCGGCCGGGCACCGGATTGACCCGGACCCTTCTCATCACCCGCCAAGGGCTCCCAACGCGCCGGGCTCGGGATGGCCGAAGCGTCAGCTTCCGGCCTCAGCGGATCTGGGCTCCTCCGTGACGACACCTCGTGATCACCCGCCCCATGGGGCGGAGAGGCAGGTAGGGTTTCACTCTCCATCATCTCCGAAAGAAGATCCCCCGAAGAAGAACCCTGTTGAGACGAGCTACTAGCCGGACTACACAAAATAGATCCTGGTTATTTTCTCAGAGGACAAAACAATAACTTCTTGTTTACCATTATCTTACAGCTCGGTGGAGGGCTGGCCCGTTTGCAGGCACGATGCGTTGAGAACGCCCTTCGGGGCAGAGCCCCCGGGAGAAGCTCTCTTCCCTTGCTTAGGCACCTCCATCTCCAAATCTTCGGAGGCTGCCCTCTTTTTCGCGCGGGGGGAGGAAACCTTAGACTCACCTCCCTGATCATCCTCCTCCGTGGAAACATTAATTCCCCCAGTTCGGATGCATAATGTGTGAAGCTCACTCTTGGATTCTCCACTCCTCCCTTCATCTTTCTCCGATGGCACTTGTCTTAGCACCCGCTCAAGCATCCTGGCTATTGCCGGACCGGGCGGGCCTTCGGGAAGTGGGGCCGGACACCTGATTCTCTCCTCCTTACTAAGCCAATGCTGGTCGCGGACAGTTTTTTAGAACAATACTATGACAAATATAAACGAAGTGTTCGGTTATAGGGTTACTTACATGGGTATCTAGGCGATTGCAGCTCAGGCCTGCATCCTCGATGGTGTCCGGACACTTTATTCGTGGTCCAAAGAACAACTTATACATTCCTTCAAGTGTCATACCAAAGAAGTGTTGAACGGTTCGCGGGCCTTCTGGATTGAACTCCCACATCCGGAGAGATTGACGTTTCCACAGCAGGGCCTGCCGAACTAGCATTACCAGAATTATTTTGATAAGACTAATATCCCTCTCAAGAAGCTCCCGAATTCGGCTCTGCAACGTTGGTACATTGTTTGCAGACCCCCAGTCCAGCCCTACATTGGCCCAAGACGCCAGTTGAGGCGGAGGGCTTGAGCAGAAGGCGGGGGCGGCCGCCCACTTCGTGCCTCGGGGAGCTGTGATATAGAACCACCTCTGTTGCCACAGATCAGACACTTCCGGGAAAGAACCTTCTGGCCATGTGACATCGGCGTTTCTGCTTATTACGGCGCCCCCGCACTCTGCGTGTCGCCCCTCAATCATCTTCGGCTTCACATTGAAGGTCTTGAGCCATAGGCCGAAGTGGGGGGTGATGTGGAGGAAGGCTTCGCCCACGACGATAAATGACGAGATGTGGAGGATGGAATCCGGAGCTAGATCGTGAAAATCTAGCCCGTAATACAACATGAGCCCCCTCACAAAGGGATCAAGAGTAAAGCCCAAGCCCCAGAGGATGTGGGAAACAAATACGACACTCTCGTTGGGTTCGGGAGTGGGGATGATCTGCTCGGGGGTAGGAAGCCTATGCCTGGCATCGGCGGTCAGGTATCTGGGCTCCTTGAGATTTGCAATGTCCTCCTCTATGACAGAGGAGGCCATCCACCGACCTTGAAGGTTGGATCCGGACATGGTTGAAGGTCCGAAGTACCTCAGCTTGATCTTTGGGTATTGGAACTCGAGGGGCAGAAAGGCGCAAGCGTGTTAAGAAAAGGGATAGGCCTTGATCTCTCTATAAAGGGGGGAGAATATCAAGCGTCCCCAACGTGGATGTTCGGGACTTGCCTAAAAACACAGAGTCACGCCAATAGGCGTGGTGGGATTACCCATACCCGTATTGATGAGAATCACGTGATAATAGGGACACGATCTCTGCTTTGACAAGACGTGCCAAGGAAACCGCCTCGCAATATGTGCGGAGGCAGGTTGTAGAAAACGGTTCGAAAAATGACCGGGCCGTGGCGTGACATCACACTACGAAGAGTTGTCAGCAGATTAGATTCGTGGTTTATTTTTATCTCTATGGTTGTATATGAAATTTGTCTTGCAGAGCCGGACACGGTCCTTGTGTTCGGAATTTATCTTGGAGTATTCAGAGATCGAACCCGCCTTGCAATGCTGAAGACAATATACGCACCAGACTCATCGTCATGGAAGCCTGGTTCAGGGGCTACTGAGGGAGTCCTTGATAAGGGGGTATCCAGATAGCGGGACTATGTACATTGGCCAGACTGTTGGAATATGAAGATACATGATTAAAGACTTCGTCCCGTGTCCGGATGGGACTCTCCTTGGCGTGGAAGGCAAGCTTGGCGATTCGGATGTAGATCTCCTTCTATGTAACCGACTCTGTGTAACCTTAGACCCCTCCGCTGTCTATATAAACCGGAGGGTTTAGTCCGTAGGACACAACAACAATCATACCATAGGCTAGCTTCTAGGGTTTAGCCTCTACGATCTCGTGGTAGATCAACTCTTCTAATGCTCATATCATCAAGATCAATCAAGCAGGAAGTAGGGTATTACCTCCATCAAGAGGGCCCAAACCTAGGTAAACATCGTGTCCCTAGTCTCCTCTTACCATTAGCCTTAGATGCACAGTTCGGGACCCCCTACCCGAGATCCGCCGATTTTGACACCGACAGCGATGACCTAAGGCAAAGCACACAATTTTTAGGAATAAACCATGTTGATCAATGAACAATCACACACAACATTCTCTTCAAAACTGTTCGTGTTAGGCCACCTTGCGCAAACGTTTACCGCATAAAAACTGTGTGTGATGGATAGCCTTGGCCACACAATTTCTTCTACGCACCGTGTGTGATGCATTCAATAATGCAAACGATTAATTTTTTATTATTATGTGCGATGGGAATGCGAGCACTAACGATTTAATGGGGAAAATTGTGTGTGATGTACCTACGAACGGAAACATTTTCCTTGCAGCGACTGTGTGGGATGTATATACGAACGGAAACGTTTCGCGGGGACTGACTGTGTGGGATGTACTTACGACCGAAAATGATTTCGCCTGTATAATTATATTTTTTAGCACTACTGTATGTATAATCATATTTGGTCGCTCACGGTCGCACATGACCTCATTTTGCCTAGCGTGTGTGCCAGTAGGGCATATCCCCGATGGTTTCTGGGTCGTGTGGGAAGGACCCTCTAATCGCCCACACTCACTAGCCGACGGTTCCAAATGACGTCGCGGAAAGGGGTTTACAACTGTTTGTATAGCACCGACGCATACCAGTGTGTGTTCGATATTTTGATGATATGTATGTTGCCATTCTCTTAGTGGTGTCATGTGAATGTCGACTACATGACACTTCACCATATTTGGGCCTAAGGGAATGCATTGTGGAGTAGTTATTAGATGGTGGGTTGCAAGAGTGACAGAAGCTTAAACCTCAGTTTATGCGCTATTCCGTGAGGGACCGATTGGATCCAAAAGTTTAATGCTATTTTTAGAAGTTATTCTTAATACTTTTCTCATAGTTGCGGATGCTTGCGACAAGGTTAATCATAAGTAGGAGGTTTGTTCAAGTAAGAAAAGCACCTAAGCACCGGTCCACCCACATATCAAATTAGCAAAGTACCGAACACGAATTAAGCCAACATGATGAAAGTGACTAGATGAAATTCCCGTGTACCCTCAAGAACACTTTGCTTATCATAAGAAATCATTTTGCCATGTCCTTTGCCTCAAAAGGATTGGGCTATCTTGCTGCACTTTTGTTACTACTTTCGTTACTTTCTCGTTACAAATTATCTTGCTATCAAACTACTCTGCTACTTACAATTTTAGCACTTGCAGACAATACCTTGCTGAAAACCACTTGTCATTTCCTTCTGCTTCTCATTGGGTTCGACACTCTTACTTATCGACAAGAGCTACAATTGACCCCCTGTACTTGTGGGTCATCAAGGCAATTTTCTAGCACCGTTGCCGGAGAGTGAAGCACTCTTGGTAAGTGGAAATTGTTAAGGAAACATTATTACTACATGCTAAAAAATGTTGTCACCTGCTACTATGGAAAACAATCTTTTGAGGGGTTTGTTTGGGGTATCTTCACGTCGACCGGAACCACAATTAGTTGCCCCTAAACCTACTGCACCTACTGAAAATGTTGAATATGAAATCCCTTCGGGTATGTTTGAACAAGTGCTAGCTAATCCTTATGCAGGAGATGGAACCGAACATCCTGATATGCACTTGATATATGTGGATGCAATTTGTCGATTGTTTAAGCTTGCAGGTTTGCCCAGAGATGAAGCTAAGGAGAAGGTTTTCCCTTTATATTTGAAGGGAAAATCATTGACATGGTATAGGCTATGTGATGATATTGGATCTTGGGACTGGAATCGTTTGAAATTGGAATTTCACCAAAAAAATTATCCTATGCATCTAGTTCATTGTGATCAGAATTACATATATAACTTTTGGCCTCGTGAAGGATAAAGTATCGCTCTAGCTTGGGGAAGCTTAAGTCAATGTTATATTCATGCCCCAATCATGAGCTATCAAGAGAAATTATTATTCATAACTTTTATGCTCGACTTTCTCGTAATGATCATACCATGCTCGATGCCTCCTGTACTGATTCTTGTATGAAGAAGACTATTGAATTCCGGTGGGATCTTATAGAAAGAATTAAACGTAACTCTGAATATTGGGAACTCTATGAAGGTAAAGAGTCAGGTATTGAACCTAACTTTGATTGTGTTAAATCTTTTATGAATACTGATCCTTTTCAAAAGTTTAGCACTAAATATGGACTTGACTCTGATATAGTAGCCTCCTTTTGTGAATATTTTGCTACTCATGTTGATCTCCCTAAGGAGAAGTGGTTCAAATATCAATCACCTATTAAAGAAGAAATTAAGGAACCAGTAAAAACAAAAGAAGAAACTATCATTTACAATGTTGATCCAGTTGTTCCCACTGCTTATATTGAAAAACCACCTTTCCCTATTAGCATGAAGGAAAATGCTAAGGCTTCAACTGTGGTTAACAAAAGTTATGTTAGAACACCCAAACCAGATGAACGAATTAGAGTTGAACCTAGTGTTGCTATGGTTAAAGATCTCTTGGTTGATAATATTGGCGGGCATGATATTTACTTCTGTGGTGAAGCTTCTAGAATTGCCAAACCTGAAGGAAAAGATAAACATAGACCAGTTGTAGGCATGGCTGTTATCTCAGTTAAGATAGGAGATCACTGTATCATGGGTTATGTGACCTTGGTGCTAGTGTGAGTGCTATTCCTTTTTCCTTATATGAAGAAATTAAGAATGAAATAGCACCTGCTGAAATAGAAGACACAGATGTTACCATTAAACTTGCCAATAGACATACTATATCACCAATTGGGATTCTTAGAGATATTGAAGTCTTGTGTTGGAAAATAAAGTATCGTACTGATTTTCTTGTTCTTGGTTCCCCACAAGATGACTTTTGTCCCATTATTTTTGGTAGACCTTTCTTAAACACCATCAATGCTAAAATAGATTGTAAGAAACAAACTGTCGGTGTTAGTTTTGGTGATGAATCTCACGAATTCAATTTTTCCAAGTTTAGTAAACAATCTCTCAAGAAAGATTTGCCTCGTAAGGATGAAATTATTTGTCTTGCTTCTATTGTTGTACCTCCTACTGATCCTTTGGAACAATACTTACTAGACCATGAAAATGATTTGCATATACATGAAAGAAATGAAATAGATAGAATCTTTTTTGAACAACAACCTCTGCTTAAACACAATTTTCCTATTGAAACACTTGGACGTCCTCCTCCACCTAAAGGTGATCCTCTGTTTGAATTAAAACAATTGTCGAACACTTTGAAATATGCTTATCTTGATGAAAAGAAGATATATCCTGTTATTATTAGTGCTAACCTTTCAGAACATGAAGAAGAAAGAATATTGAAAGTTCTAAGGAAGCACCGAGTTGCTATTGGATATACTCTTGATGACCTTAAGGGCATTAGTCCCACTCTATGTCAGCACAAGATTAATATGGAACCTGATGCTAAACCCATTGTTGATCACCAACGCCGGTTCAATCCTAAAATGAAAGAAATGGTAAGAACGGAAATATTGAAACTTCTGGAAGCAGGTATAATCTATCCTATAGCTTATAGTAGATGGGTGAGTCTTGTTCATTGTGTCCCTAAGAAAGGAGGTATTACCGTTGAGGGAGTCCTGGACTAGGGGGTGTCCGGATAGCCGAACTATCATCATCGGCCGGACTCCAAGACTATGAAGATACAAGATTGAAGACTTCGTCCCGTGTCCGGATGGGACTTTCCTTGGCGTGGAAGGCAAGCTTGGCGATACGGATATGTAGATCTCCTACCATTGTAACCGACTCTGTGTAACCCTAGCCCTCTCCGGTGTCTATATAAACTGGATGGCTTTAGTCCGTAGGACGAACAACAATCATACCATAGGCTAGCTTCTAGGGTTTAGCCCCTTTGATCTCGTGGTAGATCTACTCTTGTAACACACATCATCAATATTAATCGAGCATGACGTAGGGTTTTACCTCCATCAAGAGGGCCCGAACCTGGGTAAAACATCGTGTCCCTTGTCTCATGTTACCATCCGCCTAGACGCACAGTTCGGGACCCCCTACCCGAGATCCGCCGGTTTTGACACCGACATTGGGGCTTTCATTGAGAGTTCCTCTGTGCCGTTGCAATCAGGAAGGATGCCTTTTCCCGTCTTTAAAGATGGCGCCATCGTCAAGAGAGCTTTGGCCGCCGGCCAAACTATCCGGCTAGGTGGTTTTCTTATTACCGCCTGTTCGGCCACCGCTCCGATGATGACCTCTCAGGTCATCAAAAGCGATCTCCACGTCAGCTCGGAATTCGCCGAGCAGCTAGATCCGATGGAGCTCTCCTCCGTGAATGAGCTCTTGGATCGCATCGCCGCCCTGGGTGTTGCTACAGACTACGATCATATTGGGCTTAAAACCGATCCGAGAGAAATTAACTCTCCCCAGGCTACCCACCTCATTGTTGTGGTAGAGGAACAATGCGGGGACTCTTCTTCTATGTTAAAAACCAGCTACGTCCGGATTCCCGATCCCTCCATGCCGAATTCCCGTGGAGGGACGGACGTCAATCAAACACTGAACCTAAAGTCACGCATTGGACAAGAATTGTTGGGAGGCATCCAACAAACCAAGCTTCCAAATCCGGAAACTTCTTGGCCTTTGAGCCTCAGATCGGGCAGGGTGCCAAACTTAATTCCACCCGCCCACCCAAACATAAGCGATCTATCTCAAATACGGCAAGAGATCAATGAACCAGTACATCATTATTGGGCCAGATTCCTCCTAGTTATGAACATGATAAAGGACTGCCGTGAAGAAAGCGCGATTTCAATTTTTTGCAACAATTGCACGGACAAGGGAATCATAAACGCCATAAGTCGTCGTGAAGTTACACACTTCGCCGACCTAGCGACCATTGTACAAAAATACTGTGCGACGGAGAGTGCCTGGAAAACCGAAACCAAGTTTTGGGACAATCCAGCCCTGAATACAACCCCAGTCCGAAATAAAAGGGTGCGTCATACCCAAGCACCTGGATTAAAAACCAAAAAGCAAAAAACCCCTAAAGGCCACGGAACCGTACTGGAGGGATGGCTCAACGGACCCCACAAAGACGGCCTCCATCGGGGCACAATTGAATCCTGATGTAGAAGCCGCACTACGAGAATTCCTTCAGGAAAATTGGGACATTTTCGCCCGGCATCCTTCAGATATGCCAGGGATCCCGCGCAGGCTGGCAGAACACAGCCTAAACATCCTAAAAGGATTCAAGCCAGTCAAACAGGCTCTTCGGCGATTTTCCGAACCCAAAAGACAGGCAATGGGAGAGGAGCTAACCAAACTCTTAGAAGCCGGATTCATTAGAGATATAAAACATCCGGACTGGCTAGCCAACCTGGTAATGGTACCAAAAAAGGACAAATCCTGGCGCCTTTGTGTCGATTTCAAAGACCTTAACAAGGCCTGTCCAAAGGACCCTTTCCCTCTCCCTCGCATCGACCAAATCATCGATGCTACCGCAGGGCACGATTCATTGTGCTTCCTTGACGCATACTCCGGATACCATCAAATCAAGATGGCGGAAAAATACCAGGCCGCAACGGCATTTATTACCCCATACGGACCATTCTGCTTCAACACAATGCCCTTCGGACTCAAAAACGCCGGCGCAACATATCAGCGCATGATTCAGACATGTCTGGCCACCCAGATAGGCAAAACAGTTGAGGCATACGTAGATGATGTGGTCATCAAGACCAAACACGTCGAAACTCTAGTAGACGACTTGAGGGTGACATTCGACAACCTTCGAGCATATGACATTAAGCTCAACCCGGAAAAATGTGTTTTCGGCGTACCAGTCGGAAAGCTCCTGGGCTTCATTGTATCCGTTAGAGGAATTGAAGCAAACCCAGCCAAGATCCGAGCTCAGTCACAATTGGATATCCCAAAAGACCTCAAGCAAATACAAAAACTAACCGGATGCGTGGCGGCTCTAAGCCGCTTCATCTCCCGTTTGGGAGAAAAGGGACCACCCCTTTATCGCCTCCTCCGGCGCACCGAACATTTCAAATGGACGGATGCTGCCACGGCCGGACTCGAAGAAATTAAGGCCGTATTGGCAACAAATCCGGTCCTGGCCGCGCCCAATCTGGGCGAACCGATGTTATTATATATCACAGCAACACATCAAGTTGTCAGCGCGGTACTCGTCGTCGAACGAGAAACAGAAGGGCACAAATTCCCTCTTCAAAAACCAGTGTACTACGTATCCACTGTCTTAACTCCATGCAAGTCCCGTTACCCACACTATCGAAAGATAGCGTATGCGGTGTTCATGGCATCCCAGAAGCTGCGACACTACTTTCAAGAGTGTTCCATAACGGTGGCCTCCGAAGTACCTCTCAACGATATTATAAACAATCGCGACGCACGGGCAGAATTGCAAAATGGGCCATTGAGCTCTTACCATTTGACATAACCTACAAACCACGGCGAGCTATAAAATCGCAAGTTCTGGCTGACTTCATCGCCGAATGGACCAAAGCCGAACTCCCTAAAGAGTATGGCGCATACTCCAATTGGATCATGCATTTCGACGGCTCCAAAATGTTGGCTGGCTTGGGGGCTGGCGTTGTCTTGACGTCCCCAACCGGAGACACAGTCCAATACGTACTTCAAATAATGTACACAGACTCCAACAACGCAGCCGAATACGAGGCCCTTCTACATGGCCTCCGGATGGCAATCTCCATGTTCATTCAGCGCCTAGAGGTGCGCGGGGATTCAAACCTTGCAATATCCCAAGTAAATGGAGACTTTGACGCCAAGGATCCGAAAATGGCAGCCTACCGTAACGCCGTCCTAAAAATGTCAGCCCGGTTCGAAGGACTCGAATTCCACCATGTAGCCCGGGATAATAACCAGGCAGCAGACGTGTTGGCAAGCATCGGCGCAAAACGCGACGCCGTCCCTCCAAACATCTTCCTAGAGCGGCTCTTTAAGCCATCCGTATTATGGGAAAAGGAGTCTGGAAATAACAATCCGGAACCAACTGCATCACCTAACGCAGAACATTCTGCCACAATCGGTGGCTCAGCCAATGAAATAACAGATTCAGCCCACGAAATACTGGCAGTAATTGCCCCGTGGACGGAACCATTCCTAGCCTACTTAATCAGGCAGGAACTTCCCGAAGACCAAAATGAGGCCCGCTACATAGTTCGGCGATCTAAAGCCTACAAGGTCCATGAGGGAGAACTTTATAAGAAAAGTACAACCGAAGTCCTTCAAAGGTGTCTCTCCGAAGAGGAAGGGCGAAATCTCCTGGCTGAAATTCACTCCGGACTCAGTGGGCACCACGCCGCCGCCAGGGCCCTTGTGGGCAAGGCCTTCCGTACAGGATTTTATTGGCCAACCGCCCGGGCAGATGCTCAGGACTTAGTCCAACGATGCGTCGGTTGCCAGCTCTTTGCTAATCAGAGCCACATGCCACCCATCGCCCTCAAAACTATACCCATTACTTGGTCGTTCGCGGACCCACAAGCACAAATACTTATTGGTCATGGTGGACAAATTCACCAAATGGATAGAGGCCAAGCCGGTTAAAACGGCAGAATCCGGACCTGTGATAGACTTCATATCCGGGGTAGTACAACGTTTTGGCGTCCCCCACAGCATCATCACTGATAACGGCACGAATTTCACGGCCGATGAGGTTAAACTCTGGTGTAAAAATTTGGGCATCAAGCTCGACTACGCTTCAGTCTACCACCCTCAAACTAACGGTCAAGTGGAACGAGCAAATGGTCTAATCATGAGCGGCATCAAACCCAGATTAGTGCGGTCCCTCACGGAATCTAACACGCACTGGGTAGAGGAGATCGACTTCGTACTCTGGGGGCTGCGGACCACGCCAAACCGCACAACCGGATTCACACCATTTTTTATGGTATACGGCGCTGAGGCAGTTTTGCCCTGCGATATAATTCATGACTCACCTCGCGTGCGCATGTACGAGGAAAGAGAAGCCGAGTTGGATCGGCAGGATAGTTTGGACACTTTAGAGGAGGAGCGCGACGTGGCAAAATCCCGTTTCGCATTCTATCAACAGCAAGCTCGAAGATATCAAAGCAGAGAAGTACGGGCCAAAACTTACAACGTTGGCGAGCTAGTTCTACGCCCGCCGGACAAGAAAAAGGACAAACTTAAGCCCAAATGGGAAGGTCCCTTCATCATCGACCATGTCCTTACCGGCGGTGCATACCGTCTATGCAACGCATCTGACAACCGACTCGAGCCAAACCCATGGAACGCAGCCCGTCTCCGAAGATTTTACGCCTAGCGCCGGACTCAGGGTTCGTCTCCTTCCTCCGTCCACCTTTCATATTTTTCGCTGTCTTTGTTTTCCCTCTTTTTCCCCCACCTTTTTTCAGTACAAACCTCTTGAGGGATAATCTGCGCTTTGTTCGCACTCACTCGATGTGCTACTCGCACTCGTTATACCTGGGGGCTTCTTTAACAGAAGCTTATTTATAAGGGCTTCATGCCCAACACATGTGTCACACTTCCGCACGTACCTTTTGATCACCATTATATGCATCGATTTGACTTAAGTTTTGGCCAAGCCGGGTTGCCTGGCTCCTGTGCTTATCCCTACGTTCCCGATTGTTCGGCTAGGAGGTAAAGGGAGCACCTCTGCGATTGTTACTGCCGGGTCAGCCGGATGTGTACCTCAGACTGGGTGAAGCCGAAGGCTAGCGTTCTTAAGGGAATATTCGGTCGGTGACCTGAAAGATGATTTATTACTTACTTATTTATCTGCCCCCAGATGCTTTTTCTGCTATTTTCGCAGTCCGGACATGCACTTTAGGGCATGCCTCCCAGGGAAAGGAACCCTTAACGGAACTATTCTCCCTGGAAGATGTTTCTTACTAACCATGTAATATAACATAGCTAGTTGAGCACTTGTCTGATAAAGCAATTATGACCCCTACGCCTTGTCTCCATGCATGCCCCGGTTCTTTTATAACTGTAAGGGTATTCGGACACACTCCAGACTGTTGGGTCCCGAGGCTGAAGCGAAAAGGTCCGCAAAGACAAAGGATCTACAATCCGGCTAGAAGGCATTTTACATGTCATTTTAAAATTACATCGTCAAACTGACTGATTGTACTCCTCTTCAATCCCATCTAAAAGGCTGTCTAATTTACAGTCCTGTTGGGAATATTTCGCGGCCAACTCTACTTGGCCATACATCAAGCTCACAGGGATCTCCTTCCCATCGGGCCCCGCAGGTCCGACCTCGGTCATGTGGTTTGGGTCAGCCTTCGGGTACCGCGTCTTCACCATGGCCCAGGCCTCCCTGGCGCCTTGACGGCAGGCCGATATCTTCCACAAACGGAGACGCCGCCGTACTCCCTGAAGCTTCTCAGCAAGCCCTCCGAGACCCTCGGGTAGGGAGACGGAAGGCCATAAGGCCTGAACGACGCCGCTCATCGCCTGCCGAACACATTCGTGCAGTTGCAGCAGCTCGGGAAGAGGATCTCCCGTGGAACCAGGCATCTCCTCCGCCGGACGGCCCGTGAGCACACCTACAGACACATTTCTGTCAATCGACTTCCTCGCTGAACTCTTCTTTTCAAAAGAGTTTGCTCAAGCACTTACTATAAATGCCGCGACGAAGCCGCCGATTCTCCTTTATAGAGTTAGACAGTTGGACCCGAACATCTTTTAGTTCTTCGCCCAGCTGGGTGTTGGCATCTTGGAGTTTGTTCCTCTCTTGCTGCGCCCTCATAAGCACCCTCTCGCCGGCCTTCACTTGGCGCAACAGCTGTTGCTTGTTCGGATCTAGTCCGACACCCTCTGCAATATTATTGTCAGACTATACACACACGCCGCACTTCATAAACTACTTCTCTTTTCAAAATATGAATTACCAGAGGGGGTCTCCGTGTTCCCCCGGCAGCGGCTAGTGCGGCCTCAAGTTGAGCCTTGCATTCTTGAAGCTCCTGAGAGAGGTGGGTATTCTTCTCAGTAAGATCCTGCATAAAAAATGATCCTTAAATCAGTTAATTTAACTATTTTAAGTCTCGGGGGCTACTGGCATATATAACTATTAAAATTCCTTACCCGTATGTCCTTTACATACTGCTCCGTGGCTCTGGTTGAACCATCTTGAGCAGCACGGAGGTGTGCGTCTCCCGCATTGAAGGCATTTAACGCCTTAGGGGAGAAACACGTGTCACGAAGAACTGTCCGACGGCGCCTGTGATTCATGGTGCTCTCCACCTCGGACCTGGTGGCGGACAACCTGTCGGCATCCTCCATTGGAGGAGCATCCGGCTCGCGCCTTGCGCTTGCCTCCCTCTCCGGACCAGGCGTTGGAGCCTGGCTGGCGGAGGCTTGGTGGGCACCCTCTCCGGACTCAGTCCGGGGAGCGCTCTTTCTCCTAGAAGAATCATGAGCATTAATATGCCTACCAGGAGTCTTCTCCTTAAAAGACAATGGTGCACCATACCTTTGCGGCGACGTTTCGATTCACGCCGCACTCCTCTTCCGCCTGCTAGGCCGCACTGACCTCGTTTGGTCAGTCGCCGCGGGCTCGGCTTCCCGCCGTAAAGGCACCTCCTGCCAAGCACCATTGGTGCACGGTGGTCAGGAATAAGCATTAAAAAAGTAATGGTGTCAGGACTTCGGTCGTACTCACCTAGGAAGCCGGACATAAACTAGGGTAGTCAGACGTAATGGCGACTAGAGCATTGTCTATGCTAAGCTGGTGGAACACCCCATCAATCAAATCCACCTTAATGTCCGGATCCTCTTCGGAGGACGGATCAACGGATCTTCCCGGATCCTCGGGTTGTGGAGCTCGGCTTTCTATGCCCGCCAAATCCCGGCGTATTTCCTACGTTGAAATCATAAAGTAAGACACTTATCTTTGAAAGCACAGATCAGATATATAAGCGTCCGCTTACCCAGCTCCGAGGGTTATTCATGGAGAATCCATTCAATGGATTCATGCGGAGGAAGTCCTCCTTCTCCCCCTTGTACAAGCCGGACAGGATCTTCACCAGATCGGCGGCCGATCCGGCCCCGTGCGGCCATGACGGGTGGCGTCATTCTCCCCGTTAAAATCCCATATGGGGTGGCCCCTATATTGGAGCGGCTGCACCCCTCGCATAATGCATGTGGCCATGACTCTGATCATGGTTAATCCGGAATGGGCTAGTAGCCGTATCCGGCCCATCAGATAGTGGACGCTCCTATCATCTTCCCGTTGAGGGCTCCGTGGGCGCCAACTCAGGTGTTTCTTCAGAGGAGCGTTGCTAAACTCCGGGAGGCTGATCCGAACTGGATCCGGCAGCGGGGTGTCTTCCATATAGAACCACTCCGAAGGCCAGTCTTCGGACGCCTTCTTCGGGGTTCCGGATAGATATCCGGTCCCGGCGATGCGCCATATTTCGGCTCCGCCCACTTGATATATCGACCCCTCGTGAGAACAGGGTACGAGGTAGAACAACCTCTTCCACAGTGCAAAATGGGGCTCGATGCCCAAGAACAGCTCGCAAAGAGCTACAAAGCCCGCGATGTGCAAAATGGAGGCAGGCATGAGTTTTTGAAGCTGGAGTCCATAGAACTCCAGGAGCCCTCGAAGAAACGGATGTACAGGAAATCCGAGTCCCCTTATTAAGTAGGGGACGAAGCATACCCGCTCTCCTTTGGAGGGATTGGGGACGCTCTCCGCCTGCTTCCCACCCTTGTAGGTGGCCAGTCCGGCTCGAACCGGAACCATAAAGGCCAGGGGAATGTATCCCTCTACTTGGAGCGTCACTAACTCGCTGTGCGGGACTGAGCATCTCCTCCAATCTCCTGGCTGAGGACTGGGAGCGCGAGAAGAGGAGCCGCGTCGACTGTATATGTTGGAATGGATTTTTTGTCAGATGCACCTCGATGAGTACTTGCGGAAGGAGGATGGTGTGATTTGGATATGGATCCTCACCTCTCTTATAGGCAGCTTATTCGTGCAGCTAGGGGGTAAAACGTAAGAACACCCTGGCTTTTCGCATTTGTACGACACGTGGAAGAAGGCCATTATTGGACGTAGAAGCCAAGGAGCGCCGCATTTATGAAGCAACCAGACACTATCCGGCAAACACATGGAGCATGAAGGAGAACCCACCTTGCAAATGCCGAAGACAACATACGCGTCGGACTCGTCGTCATTAAAGCCTGGTTCGGGGGCTACTGAGGGAGTCCTGGACTAGGGGGTGTCTGGATAGCCGAACTATCATCATCGGCCGGACTCCAAGACTATGAAGATACAAGATTGAAGACTTCGTCCCGTGTCCGGATCGGACTTTCCTTGGCGTGGAAGGCAAGCTTGGCGATACGGATATGTAGATCTCCTACCGTTGTAACCGACTCTGTGTAACCCTAGCCCTTTCCGGTGTCTATATAAACTGGATGGCTTTAGTCCGTAGGACGAACAACAATCATACCATAGGCTAGCTTCTAGGGTTTAGCCCCTTTGATCTCGTGGTAGATCTACTCCTGTAACACACATCATCAATATTAATCGAGAAGGACGTAGGGTTTTACCTCCATCAAGAGGGCCCGAACCGGGGTAAAACATCGTGTCCCTTGTCTCCTGTTACCATCCGCCTAGACGCACAGTTCGGGACCCCCTACCCGAGATCCGCCGGTTTTGACACTGACAACCGTTGTTCCTAATGATAAGAATGAGCTCATTCCACAAAGAATTGTCACAGGCTATAGGATGGTAATTGATAGAAAAATAAATAAAGCACACACATTTTTGCTTCCTTGATGGATACTCTAGCTTTTCACAAATACCTGTTTCACAACCTGATCAAGAAAAGACTACTTTTACCTATCCTTTTGGAACTTATGCTTATAGACGTATGACTTTTGGTTTATGTAATGCACCTGCTACCTTTCAAACATGCATGGCTGCTATATTCTCTGATCTTTGTGAAAAGATTGTTGAGGTTTTCATGGATGACTTTTCTGTTTATGGGACGTCTTTGGATGACTGTTTAAGCAATCTTGATCGAGTATTGCAGAGATGTGAACAAACAAATCTTGTCTTTAATTGGGAGAAGTGCCACTTTATGGTTAATGATGGTATTGTCTTGGGACATTTTCTGAAAGAGGCATTGAGGTAGACCAAGCAAAGGTTGATGCAATTGAGAAAATGCCATGTCCTAAAGATATCAAATGTATTCGTAGTTTCCTTGTTCATGCTGGTTTTTATAGTAGTTTCATTAAAGACTTCTCTAAAATTTCTAGGCCTCTTACAAATCTTTTGGAAAAGGATATTCCCTTTGTTTTTGATGATAATTGTATGGAATCCTTTGAATCCCTAAAGAAATCTTTAATCACTGCACCTGTTGTTCAACCACCTGATTGGAACTTGCCTTTTGAGATTATGTGAGATTATGTGTTGGTGCTGTTCTAGGACAAAGAGTTGATAAGAAACTAAATGTTATTCATTATGCTAGTAAAACTCTAGACAGTGCTCAATGAAACTATGCTACTACTGAAAAAGAATTCCTAACAGTGGTGTTTGCTTGTGATAAATTCAGATCTTACATTGTTAATTCTAAACTAACTGTTCACATCGATCATGCTGATATAAAATATATTATGGAAAAGAAATATGCTAAACCTAGACTCATTAGGTGGGTTGTCCTGCTATAGGAATTTGATTTACATATCATTGATAGGAAAGGCGCAGAGAACCCCATAGCTGATAGCTTGTCTAAGCTTGAAAATATTCTTGATGAACCACAACCTATTAATGATAGCGTTCCTGATGAAAAACTAGCTGCAATAAATGTTTTTCATAGTACACCTTGGTATGCTGACTATGCTAATTATATTATTCCTAAATACATACCACCTATCTTGACATACCAACAAAAGAAAAAATCTTCTATGATTTAAGACATTACTTTTGGGATGACCCAAATCTTTATAAAAAAGACTAGATAGTATTATTAGACATTGTGTACCTGAGCATGAACGAGAACAAATCCTACATAAATTTCACTCTGAAGCTTATGGAGGATATCACGCGAGAGACAGAACCGCTCATAAGGTATTGCAATCTGGTTCTTATTGGCCTACTCTCTTCAAGGATGCCCATAAGTTTGTCTCATCTTGTGATGAATGCCAAAGATTAGGTAATATTGGTAAGTGTCAAGAAATGCCTATGAATTATTCACTTGCTGTTGAACCATTTGATGTTTGAGGATTTGATGTTATGGGACCTTTTCCTTCCTCTAACGGGTATACACATATTTTGGTTGCTGTTGATTATGTTACTAAGTGGGTAGAAGCTATTCCAACTAGTAGTGTTGATCACAACACCTCTATTAAAATGCTTAAGGAAGTTATTTTCCCAAGGTTTGGAGTCCCTAGATATTTAATGACTGATGGTGGTTGACACTTTATTCATGGTGCTTTCTGTAAAATGCTTGCTAAGTACAATGTTAACCATAGAATTGCATCACCTTCCTCAATCTAGTGGTCAAGTTGAAATTAGCAATAGGGAAATAAAACTAATCTTACATACAACTTTCAATAGGTCCCAGAAGAATTGGTCTAAGAAATTAGATGATGCACTTTGGGCTTATAGAACAACATATAAAAATCATATGGGTATGTCTCCGTATAAAATGGTTTATGGAAAAGCTTGCCATTTGCCTCTTCAGTTGGAACACAAAGCCTTTTGGGCAATAAAAGAACTTAATTATGATTTCAAACTTCTTGGGGAAAAGAGGTTATTTGATTTTAGCTCATTAGATGAATGGAGAACCTAGGCCTATGAAAATGCAAAATTGTTCAAAGAAAAAGTTAAAAGATGGCATGACAAGATAATCCAAAGGCGTGCGTTCAAAGTTAGAGAGTATGTTCTTTTGTAAAACTCTCGTTTCAGATTCTTTGCAGGAAAACTCCTCTCCAAATGGGAAGGACCCTATGTCATCGAGGAGGTCTATCGATCCGGTGCTATCAAAATAAATAATGCCGAAGGGACTAACCCGAAGGTTGTCAATGGGCAACGAATAAAACATTATATCTCAGGTACACCCATAAATGTTGAAAGCAGTGTTATTCAAACTTTGACACCAAAAGAACACCTAAAAGAAACCTTCCGGAACACCCCAGAATCATGAAAAAAGGGATGTACGTGATATGGTAAGTAAACGGACTCCGAAAAATACGCAAAAACATTTTTTGTCAGTTTTGGAATATTTAGAAAATTAGGAAAATAAGAAACTTCCAGGAAAGTGACCCTGGTGGGAACGATACACTAGGGCGCGCGGCGCTCCCAGGTGGGTTGTGCCCATCTCGGGTACTTTTCGGTCTCCGTTTTTCTTGCATTTTGCTTGTTCCCCAAGATAAAATTCTATATATACCTCCCGAACCTATTAACCTCCGCATCATGGAGTAATCTCATGTTTTCTTTTCTTGCTGTTTTCTGTCAGATCTGTTGAGCCAAGCATCATGTCTTCTCCCTCCTCCAACACTGAAGAAGGCGAAGCTTGGTTGCTTCAGGTAAAATCCAGGGAAGAGGGATTTTAAGAGATTGTTATGGAGGAAGATGAGGGAGACTCGTTCGGAGTTCACCCTCCGGCCTCTGAGAGAGGGGCTCTGGCTGGCATCTCCACTCATCCGAACCCGCATCAAGCCATGAGGTCCCTAAACAATCAAGAAGGCCCAAGAGATCAAGAAGAACTCCCTACAAGGAGGCCTCTGCACAGGTTACATCAAAACAATTTTCACAACTTGATTCATAATTGTGGGTTCGAAAATACTCCTCGTGTGCATATACTGTCCAATTTAGACATAGCTCGTCCAAGAGAACAGTACTAGGGAAAATCCTAGCAGCAGCACGGGTTTTAGGCCTATCAGTAGCGCGGGCAGGAGCGCTACTGATAAGGCGCTACAGCTAATGCTTAGCAATAGCGCGCCTGGACCCAGGCTACTGATAAATTGACTTAGTAGTAGCGCTTCTTCAGAACCGCGCTACTGGTAATTAGTACTAGCGCTTCTCCTTTCCCGCACTACTACTATTATTTAGTATTTTGTTTCTTTTTTTATTTCATGTTGTATTCATACACCTTTACACAAGTTTTCATACAACAGGAATTTAAAGATAGTTTTTACATCATAATGAGTTATTACATCACGGGGGGAAAGAACCGCGGATTAGTTTCAAGTGGATGTCCATCCACTTGAAACTAATCCGCGGTTCTTTCACCCAATGATATAATAATATCATCATCATCATCATATCATTAACAACTTATCATCATAATACATCATTGTCATATAACACCTCCTCAAGATCATCGTTTTCATCATTGACATCACATAACACCTCCTCAAGATCATCATTATCAACTCTAACACATTACCACATAATAAACATATCGTACCTCATAGGACCTATTACATTCGATTAAGACCTACTAAATTTTCTAAGGTAAAATAGCAAAAACAAGATAGCCCCTGACTCTCCATTATGGAGAATGGAGATTAGCCTGTCTCCAATTCTTGCCTTTCGCTGAATGTTACTTCCAAGAACCTCCTTGCGAATGTCCATACATTTCTTCCATTCTTTGATGAACATGTGTTCACGGGTTTTAGAAATCCGATATGCACATGTGAGCTCCGTAGATTTACCTGTCAGTATGTTCAGAACTGAGAGGCGACCATGCAGAGACATCAGATGAGGCACACAATCCATCGGGAGTTTCTGTTGAAAAACATAATAATAACTTCGTAGTTAGCAATGATGTACTAGTTTTAGAAGTATCACTACTACAAAAAGGGCTGCTAGTGGCGCACCTGTTTTCGCTACTAAGGGCGCACTACAGGTGCACCACTAGCACGACGCCATTAGATTTTTTTTCTAATGGCGCACCTGTGGTGCACCATTAGTATCTGGCATACTAATGGCACACCCGCTAGTGCGCCATTAGAATAGCCCACGATGCGCCATTAGTATCTGGTATACTAATGGCGCACCACATAGAAGTGCGCCATTAGTAACAATATTTTTTCAATTTTTTTTAAATTTTTTTAAATTTTTTTTTTCGTTTTTTTCTTAATCTCAGTTCACTATGGCTTAATCTCGGGTCAATATGCTTAATCTCAGGTCAAATCGCACTCCGTGGTCAAACTTCCGAAAGGTCACCCATCCTCACACTACTCTAGCCCAAGCACGCTTAACTTCAGAGTTCTATCCAACCCCAGCAACAGCTCACTTCACACGCACTTGTTGATATATCTAGCATATCAATCCTATTATACCTTGTTGATGTCTAGGACTTTGTTCATGTTCATGACTATGATCAAATTTTGAAAAATATTTCAAACTTCCCGGTCATATTACGTATCATTTTTTGAAAAAAATTCAAAAAAAATCCAAAACCAATTTTTTTTCTATTACTAGTGGCGCACCACATCCACGGTGCGCCACTAGTAAGTTTGAAATTTTTCGAATTTTTTTGCCTCTAGATCTTGAAAGCCCCGCAACTTTTTTTCTGTTAGGTTTTTGGGGATTTAAAAAATGTTTAACGGGGTTCCCACTATTAAATTTGGATTTAACTTTTCGAGTAGATGATTTTTCATATAAAAAACTTTTTCATCCCAGTTCGTATGCAAAAGTTATGCCCATTTTACAAATTTCGAGAGAGATTTTGCAAATAAAGTTGAAATTCATATTTGTAAATTTTCCCAACAACTATACCACATATCACATGGGAAACTTATTTTCTTTTATTTTTTTTGATATTTCCATCATTTTCTTTTATTTTTTTTAAAACTGAAAAGGCGATCCAAGGAGGGGGGTGCATTCGGGAACTTTTGGGCCATGTTAGTAATGGCGAACCATGGGGTGGTGCGCCATTGATAGTTAAACTACTAATGGCGCACCACACCCACTGTCCACAGGTGCGCCATTACTAACAATTTTTTTTTTCAAAACTACTAATGGCGCACGGTGGGTGTGGTGCGCCATTACTATGTCAACATAGTAATGGCGCACCACACCCGCCGTGCGCCATTAGTAGTTTTGAAAAAATTAAAACAAATTTTACTAATGGCGCACCGTGGGATGTGGTGCGCCATTAGTATTTGCACACTAATGGCGCACCAACACATGGTGCGCCATTAGTATTTAGTAATGGCGCACCACATGTACAGTGGGCCATTAGTGTCCATCCCATCTATAGCCCTTTTCCTAGTAGTGTATGCAAAAGATGCACGGATGTCGTAATAGTAAACAATCTTACCAGGGTATCTCCAGAGAAGTTACCGTGGTTCAACACATGCACTAGTGGCACGTATTCACCATAATTTGGAGGAGTTCGATAATAGTTATTGTAATTCTCAAGAAGAGTACAAAATGCGATCAGATGATGTTTCTCCTTATACATTAACTCGGTGCCATCGGTGTAGTGGGTTTTATCTACCATCTTCCGCATAGTCTTTGAAGAATCAAAATAAGCTGTCAATGGAAATAAGCTATCAACTATTTTGAAATAAACACTATAAATTAGTTAATAACTATGTTTGAGAAACTCACATAGTGGTACAATCGGAAGCGTATCAACAAGGACCCAAATGTCCGCATTGTCTTGCTCGATGTCAGGATCACCAAGATCCATGGTCACAATCATACCCTCATAAAAACCATACATTTTGCAAAGTGCTTCCCAATTTTGGCAACCAAAATGGGTTACGCTCTGAGCATTGCACAGATTTACTTCAAAATCCATATCATGATGGGTCCTTAGGTGTATTTTCTTTGTTTCGAAATTTTCATGGTCTTCAAAACCCATCCTATCCAAGACATAGCGTCTTGCATGGCGTGGGATAAGCTAGTCGAATTGTAAAATATGAAAATTAGACGTTGAAATAGTTGAAGTCATGCTTAATTACAAAAAAACACTTGTCGTTGTTGCGTACCGTTTCACAATCGAAGGTCTCCTCAAGCTTAATGCTGAAGCGCCGATCTTCGTCCAGCCGAACGAACCTGTCGCACATACCTCAATCGTCGTGGCACTAGCTACACTCCCCCGGGAGACTGTCGTCGTCCGAGTACGACATTTCCTACGTTCATAATTCAAAGATTAAACTTGTACATATTCTAGCACAAGTCATGCCAGAATTCACGAAAAAATCCGGCATGACCTTTGCTAAAAAAGGACATATCGAGCGCCTGAAATTTACCGGAACGGAAATTAATCAACACTCCGGCAAAACATAGGCCACTCGGAGATGTAAACTGAACATGAAGGGCCACTTGGGCAACCACATATCCTATTTTAGCAACAACACAAGATATACAAGGATATTTGGCTGGTCTCACCTCGATGTCGGAGGGGGTCGGTGAATGGGACGACGGCGGGGATGTCGGAGGGGGTCGGTGACGGGGACGACGGCGGGGATGTCGGAGGGGGTCGGTGACGGGGACGACGATGGTCACCTGAAACCATATAAGTTATCACTAATACATCCCGAATAATTGCTTAAACTAAAAAATAACAACAAATATGACATGTTCAACTAGTTTTATTAATTCAACTAGTTCTTACTAAATATAAACTTACTATAAATAGAAAAAAACTAGTTCTTTCTGAAAATAAAGTAGTTCAACTAGTTATATTAATTATCTTACTAAAAATACATTAGTTCTATTAATTCAACTACTTCAACTAGTTTATTAATTTACTTAATAAACTAGTTATGAACCCTAAATTAACATCTACTACTACTAAAAATCTAGTACTAACGAAATTAACATCTAGTACTAGCTATGAACCCTAAATTAACATCTACAACTACTAAATCTAGTACTAACTAGTGGCAGGGGGTGGGGGCGACGGAGAGGTAGCTAGGGGCGGCGAGGTCGTGGGCGGTGGGAGGAGGGCTGCCGGTGGAGGAGGGAGAGGGCGGCCGCAGGCGGAGGGAGGAGGGCGGTGGCGGAGGAGGGAGGGGCGGCCGTAGGCGGAGGGAGGATGTGCAAGGAGGAGGGAGGAGGGACGGAAGGAGGGGAGTACCTCGGCAGCGGACGGACGAAGGCGGCGGCGGCGGCGATGCACGACGACGGTTATCGGCACGGGGGGCGAGAGTGAGAGTGTGAGTGAGGGCGCCGGTCATGTGCGTGGGGATAAGGTAGGGATAGTTGTAGCGCGTTTGCCGAAACGCGCTACAGATAATCAGAATAGCAGTAGCGTGTTGCACATAAACCGCTACTGCTAAGTGTAACTATACAAAAAATACGTCAATGCAAAAAAACATTGGCCATCAATGATCTTTTTGTGTACACTGAATTGTCAATATGAGTCCTATCCGGTAGGAACCGAAGAGGACTCATATTGCGGCCACAAATTTTACACATAGAGTTCAGTGAAGACCAACTGGTTGTGGTAGTTTCAGAAATAACATATTTAAGGTGGTAAACACCCTGTTCACGGAGCGAGGTGGGACTAAACTTGTGGGATGATCTTAGCAGTAGCGGTTTTCCCATAAGTGCGCTGCTGCGAACTTCTATAGCAGTAGCGCTGTTCAATAAAGTGCGCTACTGCTATAACTAGCGGGGGGGGGGGGGGGGGGCGAGGTCATGGCAATTATAGCAGCAGCGCGGTTCGCGGTGGACGCGCTACTGCTATTTTCATGTCAGCAGCGCGTTTCTCTAACACACGCTGCTGCTAAATAGCAGTAGCGTGGTATTTTAGGGAGCACTGCTGGTAAGATTCTGTGTATAGGCTTTTCCCTAGTAGTGGAAAGTGATGCAGGGAAAAAACTCTTGGGGTCCGGAAAATAAACATATCATGGCTGAAGTAGAGAAAAACACTGCATTGCTTCATCAAGCTCTTCGAGAGATTCACAGCTTAAGAGATAAACTCAGGTATGTACTGGACCAGATCGTTACTACTTCATCACCACCGCCTCCTTCATCACCACCAAAAGAAAACTGAGTATCGGGTATGGGCACTCCCATTGGCTTCCGCCAAGCTTGGGGGAGGTGCCCCGATATCATATCATCCCCACTCTCTTTTGCCTTTACTTTCTAGTTTGATCCATAGTTATCTTTTGCTATTAGATGAATAAAAGTTTAGTTTGATCCTTTCTTTGCGTGGGTTTGCTTAGTGATCAATCATTGTAATCGTGTGTGATATATATAGTAATTTTTAGTTTGAGTTTTGTCTTTTTTACTTTTCTTGTTTCAATAAAAAGGATGGAAATAAAAGAAAAAGATCATATGCTAATCTTATGGTAAGTGATGGCATTACATTAGGACAAGTATAAGTAGAAAATTTTATTGTAGATTGACAAACATAACATTGGTCGATGATGCAACTCATGAAATAATTAATAAGGGAAGAGAAGATTCACATATAAATGTACTATCATGGAAATCTTTTATGATTGTGAGCACCCGTCAAAATATTATATGCCAAAATTGTTGATGTTGGACAAGGAAGACAACCTAATGATTTATGTTTGTTCATATTCACATAGAAGTTATATTTTCATATATCCTTCAACATGTGGTGCTTTCCCCTATCTTTGCTAGCCAAAAACTCCGCACTAAGTAGAGATACTACTTGTGCATCCAAATTCCTTAAACCCTATATTGTTTGAGAGTCCACCATACCTACCTATGGATTGAGTAATATCCTTCAAGTATGTTGTCATCAGTGCAAAAAGGGCAATAAAAATTGCTTCTAAAAGTGTGAGATTATTTAGTGTAAGGGAAAATTGAGCGTTGTACGAACTTGTGATGGTGAAGAATAAAAGTGATAGACTGCATAATAAAGGTTGTCATCACAAGGGGCAATATAACGTGACATTCTCTTGCACTAAGGGGATGAGCATACAAACAAAAAGCGCATGGCAGCCTCTGCTTCCCTCAACGAAGGGCCTATCTTTTACTTTCATGTATTTACTTTCATGCAAAGAGTCAAAGTTTTTCTCTCTATTCCTTTTATTTTTCTCCTTTGGCAAGCATCATGTGGTGATGAAAGATCTAGGCACATATATCCAGTTGAATATGGGTAGCATGAGTTATTATTGTTGACGTCACCCTTGAGGTGAGTTTGTTGGGAGGCAAAACTATAAGCCCCTATCTTCCTATGTGTCCGGTTGAAACATTTTGCTCATGTGTATGCGGTGAGTGTTAGCAATCATAGAAGACTAAATGATGGTTGAGTATGTGGACTCGCGTAAAGGCTCCGATATTTGACCCTTCCAGAAAAGATGATGAATGGTAGTTGCAAAGTTAACTGAGAACATAGTTTGTTGCTTTCCAATAGAGTTTATGCTTTATACTTTGTTGTTGTGATGAATTTTCACTTGTTCATGAGAAGTCTATGATAGAGGTTCTATAATAAAAGCTTTATGTTAAAGTATTTTGCTTTTATAATAAGTCACATGATGCTGCTATGTCCGTATTTTTGTTTTTATCGACACCTCTCTCTCTCTCTAAGCATGTGGCCATGTTTTTCGATTTCAGTTTTCGCTTGAGGACAAGCGAGGCCTAAGCTTGCGGGAGTTGAAACGTCTATTTTGCATCATGTTTTCCTACTATTATTTATGTTGTTTTATTGTGTAACAATGCTTTTTGGAGTAATTCTAATGTCTTTTCTCTCATAATATGCAAGGTATGCACAAAGGGGGAGAATTGTGGCAACTGGAAATCTGGACCTGAAAAAGCTACATCATGATACCTATTCTGCACAACTCCAAATGAGCTGAAACTTCCCG
This sequence comes from Triticum aestivum, assembly GCF_018294505.1. Classification (NCBI taxonomy): domain Eukaryota; kingdom Viridiplantae; phylum Streptophyta; class Magnoliopsida; order Poales; family Poaceae; genus Triticum; species Triticum aestivum. Next base: position 45,686,403 of record NC_057801.1, on the reverse strand, counting down.
GGGATTTTTTATGGATTATTTAAGAATTATTGGAGCAAATAAGTACCAGAGGGGGGCCACCAGGTGGGCACAACCCACCTGGAGGCGCCAGGAGGCCAAGGCGCGCCCTGGTGGGTGCTGCCCTCCTCGTCCCACCTCCGGTGACCATCTTCTGGTATAGAAGTCATTTTGACCTAGAAAAAATCAGAGGAGGACTTTCAGGACAAAGTGCCGCCGCCTCGAGGCGGAACTTATGCAGGAGCACTTTTGCCCTCCGGCGGAGCGATTCCATCGGGGGAACATCCCTCTCGGAGGGGGAAATCATCGTCATCATCATCACCAACAACTCTTCCATCTTGGGGAGGGCTATCTTCATCAACATATTCATAGCACCAACTCCTCTCAAACCCTAGTTCATCTCTTGTGTTCAATCTTGTTATCGAAACTATAGATTGGTGCTTGTGTGTGACTAGTAGTGTTGATTACATCTTGTAGTTGATTACTATATGGTTTATTTGGTGGAAGATTATATGTTCAGATCCATTATGCTATTTAATACCCCTCTGATCTTGAGCATGTTTATAAATTTTGAGTAGTCACTTTCGTTCTTGAGGTCATGGGAGAAATCATGTTGCAAGTAATCATGTGAACTTAATATGTGTTCGATATTTTGATGATATGTATGTTGGCATTCTCTTAGTGGTTTCATGTCAACGTCGACTACATGAAAATTCACCATATTTGGGCCTAAGGGAATGCATTGTGGAGTAGTTATTAGATGGTGGGTTGCGAGAGTGACACAATCTTAAACCTCAGTTTATGCGCTATTCCGTAAGGGACCGATTGGATCCAAACGTTTAACGTACGGTTAAAATTTATTCTTAATACTTTTCTCGTAGTTGCGGATCCTTGCGACGGGGTTAGTCATATGTAGGAGGTTTGTTCAAGTAAGAACAACACCTAAGCACCGGTCCACCCACATATCAAATGATCAAAGTACCGAACACGAATTGAGCCAACATGATGAAAGTGACTAGATGAAATTCCCGTGTACCCTCAAGAACACTTTGCTTATCATAAGAATCCGTTTTGGCCTGTCTTGTGCCTCAAAAGGATTGGGCTACCTTGCCGCACTTTTATTACTTTTTTCGTTACTTGCTTGTTACAAATTATCTTGCTATCAAACTACTTCGTGTTTGCACACGAACACGTCACCGTGTACCCTCGACGCTGGGGGTGATGCACCACAGCTCACGTAGAAGGAGACCCGTCTGGAAGCGCGGTACGCATGCAATCCGGCGGGTGCTTTTGAGGACCCGAAACCCCATACGCCCGGGAGGGACCCCGTCAGGGCGCTCCGCAGCTATAGGCTGCCCTAGGTCGACCTGACCGCCCCTAGGGCCTCGAGGTTCGCCGCCCTGCAACAAGAAGAACAGACGAAGAATGAGGAAGAAGCAGAGATAGGGTTAAGGAGAAAAGATAAAATATAAAAAGTGGTAGATGAACTGATCGATTGTGTGTTGTTCAATCGGCCGTCACCCCTTAGGTATATGAGAGGTGTCTGGACTTTCCGTGCAAGGAAAAGTCTTGGATTCACGTCCAAAACCCTAGTTAAATTCGGATTGGTTTTGTCCGAAATTCCAGAACTGTTCGGTTTAAATTGGCTGCACCTTGCGGGTCTTTTTTGTGTTGGTAAACGACCTTGCATGGAAATGTATCCAAAAGCAATCTTGACCATTTTGATGAGGCGAACAACTTTTATGTTGAACTTTTTTGATCAGCGGTTATCTTCAGGGCCAAATAGCTCACGCAAAACATTTGTTTGCTCGCGCTACCGATCAGACATGGCGTCTGGTGGGGCATGCCATATTTCGCCTCCTGACAGGGCTGCATTCCGAAAGCTCTAACTTTTGCATACGAACTCGGATTGGGATGTGTTTTGTATCAAAATCTATCGACTCGACGAGATGAAGACAATTCGTGTAGATCATTTTTCCATAAGAGGCAGTCTCGAGGGCATGATCAGGTGAATAGTGTTCTGGATACAAAATCTCAGTACTTCGAACATAACCTCGGCCTTAGAAATGAGACTGGATGGCTATGGCCCAAATATCAAAGTTTCTCATTTTGACGATACGAAACTTTGCCACATTGACAACTTTTCCATTTAAGGACTTCTTAATTAGGCTTTTGACCATGCAAAAATCTGATGTCAACACATGACCCCCTGTTTTTCGGCAAAGCTTGTGTGCCGAAAAATAACTTGCGCATAGCTTGTTCAAAGGATGATGTCAACACTCCATCGGCCATTTTGCATGTTCTTAGGATGATAAGTATATATCGACCATTGCTTATTTGAACCTCTTCATGCAAACTTGGGTGAAAACTTCTCAGCTTCTATAACAATCCAGTGACAAGGTTACATATATCAAAACCATCCTCTAAACCATATTGTTCTCCCTTTCGCTCGGATTTTGCAGATAATCAAGAATGAACTTCCTCCAATCCTTGCTTCGTCTTCATAAAAGTTTCATTAGTGGTCGAAGCTGTGGACTTTGGTTTGGCCTTACCTATCTTGACGAGACGAAGCATCGGCTATTGAGATAAATGCAGCATACCATGATTAACATAGTAGCAGGATGTTTGCTGTGCCAACCCATTCGAATTGTCATGTCTAAATATATGAACAATACTAAAGCAACCAAAGGTAAATTCTATATCTAGACATACCTCAAGGTAAACTATAATTGATTCGTCAAAACATTGAAAACCCTTGGACATTTGTTGCACTACTCATAATGAATCACTGAAAGCCTCAATGTGATTAGCACCTATGGCACCAAAAACCTCCAAACTGAATAACATTGCATATTCGGCTTTGATCATTTGAGCATAAATATTTTAAGCGGTATGAGGCTTCATAGAATAGCAACATAAGGAGATATATAAACAACACCAAGACCTTGTCCATTGCTAGAAATTTAATCATCAATATATAATCATCATGGTACTAGAGAGATAAATCTAACATTAGTTTTATGCATGATGTCAATATGATGCTCAATAATAAAATCAACCATGATTTGGCTTTACATAAATTCTGAAAAATAATAAGCCAAAGCACACCCAATCAAAACGTAAGTCCACTTTGCAGTTTTGGTGAATTGGTTTATGCATAATATCTTCAATGGCATCAATTTGACAGATTTCTATGCAAGCACTTATCTCAATCTCTACTCAAACTAAGGACAATGTTAGAATACCACACTGGCCATTCTTAGATATGTTCTTAGGGCGATAGATAAATATCGGCCATTACCACAAGGTCCATGTGGAATTCACCCACCAAAGTATGTATAGCCAAAATAAACAAATGAAATAGCAGTAAAATATTTCGGCCCCTTTGTATTAGCAACCATAATGTAACTAACCAAATGATAGTGATTTGGTAATACCCTGTCATGATATAGAAAATTGTGTTGCATCCATGGACCAAAATAAGTCCATGGAGGGTAATTGATCATACCCGTGGATGAATTCCCTGGCAAAGGCATCAATGGCATTGTTGAAGAAAATGGATGATGTGCTAACCGAAGATTTTGATGTTGTGATGCACACCTTTGGCTTAATTATTTGTTGCTTCCATTCTTATCTTTCTTTACTTTTATTGCACTTTTCGCAATATAAGCATGCACATCATTTTTGTTATGAATGATCCTCTTGGGAACCCATGCCATGTTCTTCTCTCTTAGTTCTTGTGCACTAAGATTTTGTAATTCCTTGTTTTGCCAATATGATAAGCCGAGTGAGCACCTCAACTGCAATTTTGTTTCAACCAATGGCAACTCTTTTTGGGCCTTGTGCACCCTCAACTTCTTTTCTTCAGATTTGGCACTCTGATTTTTATCAATTGATTACTTCACTTATTTTCCTTTTGTAGCCAATGTTAACACTTTAATTGGATCTTTGTAATTTGAGATCAAATCTGAAGTAGCACACTTACGCCCATCTTTTTTCACGCGGTAAACTTGCTTTACCACCTCTTTCTTCTTCCTTGAGCTCTGGACCGATTCCTTATGATTGAAATGGTCTTTAACGCGTGATTGTTCAAATGTTGATCTTCTTCGAGCTGCATAGTATTGGTGAGATGGTCTAAAATAAGATGGAGAATGTGCCCTTGTATCATACCTGTCCCATGATTAATATGGATCTATATGAGCATAGGGAGGCATCAACGACATTGGCATTGGCGTCCCAAAATAAGGATATGAATATGTTGCAATAAAATTCTCACTTTGCCAATACCGACCCTCATATTTGCACCTTGGGGTGATCTTGGTTTCTTTGCATGATTTGGGTGATAAGCATTCTTCTCTTCACTCTTCTTTTGATATTTTTCCAATAGTTCAATGAAGGTGATTTTTGATGTCTTACACTTGCGCTTTCGGCCTTTGTTTTCTTTTGGTTTGATTTCATAGATCATTGGATTTGCTTGCTGCCCCCCAGTCCTTGGTGTTTCTATTGTAGCTACGATGGAATTCTCGCCCTCAAGATTATTGTCATTATGCTCATCAACAACTTCTTTACTTGAAAGATTGATCCCATCACCTGTAGCTTTTACCTTCTCTTCAAATGGATTGGCTTGAAGCAGCCGATGCAAACACTTTTTGCCATCAGGACCAATCAGAATAGACTGATCATCACTTGGTGTTTTAACAAACTTCAATCGTCCTTTTTCAATGGCCGATTTAACTATTTGATGAAACATGTTGCAATCCTCAAAATTATGCTTGGGCGAATCATGCAACTTACAATACATTCGTCCTTAGGTTGATGGCTTAGCACGGTGATCAAGAAATGTAATGTAATTATTTTTCAGCAAAAAATCAAATATTTGATCACACATGCTTGAATTGAAGGTACACTTCTTGTTTTCTAGCCAATCTTGCTATTTGAACGGCTTTGGAGATAAGCAAACAAATGGTTCAGATTTGGAATCTCCCCATTCGGCTATGCATTGTGTTTTCCACTCTATCTCCGATGTCTTTGGATAAGATATTATATCAGCATTGGTTTTCTCAATAGAATTTAACCTTGGCTTTAAATTTCTAAAACAAAGATATTTAGAACATACATGTCTCAGTTGAGACCAAGTGCAAGCCAAGTACGAAATAAGAAAAGCTGCCCAACTAGATATGAACTTTACATAAAGCAACGGGGAAAGCTTTGGCTATATCAATAAGTCATGATCGGTCTTTATAAATGGCGCAATGGGTTGACGATATGTTCCATAACAATTTTATTGCTAACAAATAAATTACTCTTCTTCATTGGTCTTTCAAACTTATGAGAATAATTCTTATACATGCATCAATAATGAAGTTGCGACCAAATCTAAAAATAGGTAAATTACTCGCTATGCATACCTCTTCAAATACGTTGGGAGAGCATGATGGTGGTGTGACTTGAACAATATCTAGATTCGTCTTTGGATGACTCACCAACTCCTTTTCATCGTCTTTTTATTTATTCCGTGCATCATTACCTTGAAGATCCTTATCAGTCGAACTTTGTTCGGCTACTTGCTCTTGTCCTTGATGCTTGTCAATTTCTATGGCACAGAACTCATAGGGCAGGAAGTAGGTTCAATTAACTTCAGAAAAATCAAGCATGGTTGTTTTACTATGCTTTCCATGCCCTTTCTCAATAATGCTTGCCTCTTTGGATTTGATGGATTCGGAATATATACTACTTGATTCTGCTTTTTTAACCGAAGCACTTTCAAGTTCCCAACCATCCATCTTTTGATTAATACTACCAACTGACAATGCTTCTTTTACCTGGGCCAATTCTTTTTCTATTTGTTTCTAGCAGCGAGCGGCAAAATTGGCTTTAAGCTTTTTCTCAATTTCATCTCACTCCGGATATGATTGCCCCCCGATGTTTTTAGATTCTTTCGGCAATGACACATGAGTGTTGTCGAAATTTTGCAATAGTGTAGGGGGTGTATAATATGATGTAGTACTAGGTGAAGGCATATGCATTGTTGTAAAACCATCTTTTTGCTCGCCAATTTTATCAATTGGCAAAGATCCATCTTCTTGCAAAAGTCTAGCGTTTATTGCGGCATAATCAGGAAATAGCCCCTTTTCATGTTGTTCAAGGCAAAGAGCACTAATTGCGGCATATTATATTTTGGGCTAAACTCTTCAATGCAGTCAGTACTACCTCATCTTCTACAATATTGGGCACAAACGCTCCTGTAAAATTTACATTCATTCGGCTATGACTAGGCAGGTTGGAAGCCGAATTATGAACATGTACAGTTGTGTTTGGTGCTGAAAAATTATTGTCATGAGGTGTAGCATATGACGGTTGGGAATAACTAGCCGAATAGATAATAGTATCATGGCCAATTCTCTCGTTCCTCGGCATGGTTGGATTAGTATATTGCACATTACTTGCCGATGAATAAAAGGGTGAAACACTTCCTTGCATGGCATTGGAAATTCTAACATGAGGTGTTTCAAATTTATTAATTGAACTCACCATGTTGTTCATCGGCATAACAATTTCTAGGGTTGTCGATGCATGAGAGTTGGGATACATATGGTGCAGGTTACTAGTATCATAAGAAGTAGAAGCATTCAAATTACTTTGAATCGGCCCTTCCACGTAATTAGATGCATTATTGAAAAAACTAGGGCTAGCCGATAGAGTATACTCATTGAACGATCTAGTAACACCATATGAATTATGTGCATCTACAGTAGGGAATTAATTGGGTATTCATATTATCTTTTTAGATTGCAAACCCTAGATGACGATTCCTTTGTAGCAAGAACAGGCCGGAGACTAGTCAAAGCTTCGACCCCAACGGAGTCATCAAAAAGTGTGTTTGCACACGAACACGTCACCGTGTACCCTCGACGCCGGGGTGATGCACCGCAGCTCACGTCGAAGGAGCCTCGTCCGGAATCGCGGTACGCAAGAAATCCGGCGGGTGCTTTTAAGGACCCGAAAACCCACACGCCTGGGAGGGACCCCGTCAGGGCGCATCAAGGCTATGGGATGTCCTAGGTCAACCTGATCGCCCCTAGGGCCTCAAGGTTTGCCGCCCTGCAATAAGAAGAACAAACGAAGAACGAGGAAGAAGCAGAACTACGGTTAAGGAGAAAAGATAAAAGATAAAAATGGTAGATGAATTGATCGATTGTGTTGTTCAATCGGCCGTCACCCCTTAGGTATATAAGAGGCGGGTGGACTTCTCGTGTAAGGAAAAGTCTTGGATTCACATCAAAACCCTAGTCAAATTCGGATTTGTTTTGTCCGAACTTTCCAAAACTGTTCGGTTTAAAGTGGATGCACATTGCGGGTCTTTTTTGTGGTGGTAACCGACCACGGATGGAAACAAGTCTAAAAGTAATCTTGACCGTTTCGACGTGACGAACAACTTTCATGTTGAACATTTTTTGATCAGAGGTCATCTTGAGGGTCAAATAGCTCGCACAAAACATATGTTTGCTCGCGCTACCCATCAGACATGGCGTCTGGTGGGGCGCGCCATATTTCGCCTCCTGGCAGGGCTGCATTCCGATAGCTCTAACTTTTGCATACGAACTTGGATTGGGATGATTTGTATGTCAAAATCGATCGATTCAACGAGACGAAGACAATTCATGCAGATCATTTTTCCATATGAGGCAGTCTTGAGGGCGTAATCAGCCGAATAGTGTTCTGGATACAAAATCCCAGTACTCTGAACATAACTTCGGCCTTAGAGATGAGACCGGATGGCTATGGACCAAATATCAAAGTTTCTCATTTTAACGATACGGAACTTTGTCACATTGAGCACTTTTCCATTTCAGGTCTTCTTAATTATACTTTTGACCATGCCAAAATCTAATGTCAACACTCCGCTACTTACAATTTTAGCACTTGCACACAATACCTTGTTGAAAACCACTTGTCATTTCTTTCTGCTCCTTGTTGGGTTCGACACTCTTACTTATCGAAAAGATCTACAATTGACCCCATATACTTGTGGGTCATCAGACTATGGATTAAACGAAGATTGGCTAAAGATGAGTTGACGATGCGCGTCGGAAATGCTTCCAAGGTCGATGTGATCACCGTCGGCACGCTACCTCTACATCTACCTTCAAGATTAGTTTTAGACCTGAATAATTGTTATTTCATGCCAATGTTAAGCATGAACATTATATTTGGATCTTGTTTGAAGCGAGACGGTTATTCATTTAAATCATAGAATAATGATTGTTCTATTTATATGAGTAATATCTTTTATGGTCATGCATCCTTTATGAGTGGTCTATTTTTGTTGAATCTCGATCCTGGTGATACACATGTTCATAATATTGAAGCCAAAAGATGCAAAGTTGATAATGATAGTGCAACTTATTTGTGGCATTGCCATTTAGGTCATATTGGTGTAAAGCGCATGAATAAACTCCATGCTGATGGACTTTTTGAATCACTTGGTGCTTGCGAACCATGCCTCATGAGCAAGATAACAAAAACTCCGTTATCCAGAACAATGGAATGGGCTACTGACTTACTGGAAATAATACATACCAACGTATGTGGACCAATGAACATTGAGGCTCGTGGCGGGTATCATTATTTTCTGACATTCACAGATGATTTGAGCAGATATGGGTATATCTACTTAGTGAAACATAAGTCTGAAATATTTGAAAAGTTCAAAAAAATTCAGAGTGAAGTAGAAATTCACCGTAACAAGAAAATAAAGTTTCTACGATCCAATGTTGAGGATATCTCCTATCGTTATCATCTCGGTCAGCTAGGGATAGAGAATTCAATTTTATCGGTTGACTATTAATTGGATTTTTTTTGCAAATCTCAGGTTTCCCACACTAAAATATGCTGTATTCAACACCAAAACAATATTTGACAGAACTGTCACCTTGATTCCTAGCCTTTGAATCCTCGTATAATGACAAACACAATAAGACAATAATACATATCGCGTAACAAGCTCCACAAAATATAAATAAGCATATTTTTGGCAAACATACTGCTACGAATAGGTGTCGGGGAAACCGATCACCTATGGGGTCACAACGATCCCTTCTACGTTTGGCGACGGATTAGTTGCACGAAGAGCATGTCGGGTCGTTAGCACACAAGGGATTTTAATCCAGGTTCAGGCCGCGGAGATGCGTAATACCCTAGTCCTACTTTATCTGGTTATATGTGTGTTCTCGAGCTTTTGAACTAGCTACGATGCATGCTTTGTCCAAAAGTCTGAATCCCCTCTTTGTGCACCTAGAGCCTCCTTTTATACGCAAAGGGGTTGCCACAGTGGCACACAGGAGGTGGCAAGCTACAGTTGTGTGAGCTTATCGCCCGATGAACGTAGGACAAGCACATTTAATGCGTTGCCTATGTGTTCTCTCGCTTTATTGGGGACAGCAACAGAGGCCATCCCATCCTTCGCCGCTCCCCCTCGCCTCACCATGTGTGTGGGCCGACAAGGCGTGCAGCGCCACGCTGGCCAACCAGCTGTTGTGTTGGTGAGATGGCAAGCTTCCACGAAGATCTGCATGTCGCCACGCAGGCGCCTGCTTAGTTGGCACGCCTGTCGTCGCATTGGAGTGGTGGTGAGGTGGCGAATCTTGCCGGGCGTGGGCCTGGCCGTAGCCGAGCGACTGTCCCCGGCAAGGCTTGCCAGGGGTCTTGGAGTCGTCCCCGGGAAGGGTCTTGCCGGGGTTTTTCTTCTTCTGATCCCACATGGATCCGTGGGACGTCAACCTTCATGAGTATTTGCGTGTTATCGTGCATGCGCTTTCCAGATCTTGGTCTTAACGTTGTCGATGGTGTCAGACCTCTCAACCTCAAGGGCGATGGCCCTACTGGTCTCTCTGCAAGCTGTCCCGGCAAGGAGCTTGCCCGGGGGCCTCGTAGGTCACTCAAGCAAGGCTTGTTGCCGGGAGTGGCCCTTCTAGCCTTCTGTTGCTCGTCACATTGAGCATCTGTTATGATATTCTTTGACCTTGTCTTGCTTCCTGCCGTCCTCCGCTGCTTTGCCAAGCCCTACCGTAGGCATGGCTACGACCGTCCGTGCACAAGTAAGGGGTACAGAAGTACCCACACTTTTGTACACCGACAGGAGCCCCCGGGCCTGGGCCACACATAAGCGCAAGACGCAGTTGGGCCAGGCCCGGAGCAGTGTGCGAGCGGGCGTGGCAGAGGTGAACTGCCATGATCTTTCTGGCAGTTTCGCTTCCCCACGACCCGCGTTGAGTGCGTGACGTGGGGGTCGCGCGTGGGATGGGCGTGGCATGCATGTGTCATCTCGCGGTAAATGGTAAAGAGCTGGCCCGCACCTTCCCCATAAAAAGGAAAAACCGTCGGGGCACTGCTCATTTACCTTCTCTACTTATCCCAATCTCGGAACCGATGTTCCCCTCTTCGTCCCCAAATCCAAACCAGAGCTCCGCACCCTTGCTTGCCACCGTCGTGCCTCCATTGATCCCCCACCTTTTTCTTAGTCGCCATGGCGCCCAAAGCTAGCAAGGGCAAGGGCGCAGAGCTGGAAAAGATGTGGAAGAAGCACACCCTCTTTGCTCCGACGATCGGTGTGCTCACGCTCAGGGACCAGTTCCAGTGCTTGTGGGGGAGAGAGACGATGGGGCATCCCGCCACACAGGTCATCCCCGCTTCCTTCACCAAGCCTGGCCCGGACATTTATCCTTTCTTTGTCGCTTACTTCTCCTGCGGACTCTGTCCCCCCTTCTCAGATTTCTTCAATGACATCATGCACACCTACGGCTTCCATCTCCTACTTTTCACGCGAATGCTGTGGCATGTGGGGCTCTCTTCACCCACCTCTGTGAGGGCTTCGCCGGATTCCACCCTAGTACGGCGCTCTTTTTCCATTACTTCGTCCCACACATTCAACAATGGGACGCCATTACTAGCTCTGTTGCTTGGATCCCGAGACCTTTGTGCAAGGGCGCATACCCGGAGGGTTTCCAGAAGGAGCGATGGGAAGAATGGTGAGGCTGGTGGTGCTGGATTGTGGAGAAAGAGCCATGGCCGTTTTGCAAGGTCCGCCAGAGTCCGCCAGTCTGTGGTGACGACTGGAGCGACCCTGTCCCCAACGACTCGAAGCTCACGGTCGCCACCACCAGAATCCTCCGCCTCGTCTTTGTCGGCCTTACACTGGAGATGATCAGGGCCGACTTCATCCGCCATCGCATTGCTCCCTTGCACCAGAAGGGAAGGCCGGCCTGGGATTTCAGGAACGTTGCGGATATCACGAGGCTCCGCCCTGGCCTGAAGCACAACTTCAAAGTGACGCAACATGCGTCCGTCTTCTAGAGGATCTTCCAGCTTAAGATCGAGAAGGATGGCAACACCGAGAGGACCGGCACGGCCGCGCAGGCCGGCAAGACTGGCCACCCGTTCAGGTTGCCGGCAGGGGTGCATCCATTGAGCAACAACTCCCGCTGGACTGAAATCAATGCTACGATGCCCGCCTTCAATTCTCACGGCCTGGATCCAACCTGGACCGAGCCAGCGGCGGAGCTGATGCAGCAGTTCTTCGACAACTTGTCAGAGGGCACCGTCCATGCCAAGCCAGAGCTCATCCGGGCCACCACCAACAAAGAGTTGGCGTATATTGCTGCCCGGGCAAAGGAGGTAGAACTTGCCGCGGAGGCTGGCAGCTGTGGCACCATGGAGGACGAGGCCGAAGAGGCCGAAGAGGAGCAAAGATTCCTCAGTGGGTGGAGCCTGCCGGGATAACCAATGGTGCTGGTGCTGGGGCTCCCCTGCCGCCAACGCGGCCGAAGAGCTGGCCGAGGAGGCTTCGGGGCAGATGAGCCCTCGGTCCCGAAGAAGAGGCGTGTCTTGCGGCGGACCGGTTATGGCGAGCCAGTCTGCCCCATTAAGGCCATGCTGCGGCAAGGGGCTCAGGAGGAGCCCATACGCCAGACGAGGCGTGCAGACGCAGAGGCGCTGGAGGAGGTCACAGCGGCGAAGAGGGCCGCAGCCGCTTCTTCCTTCTCGAGCAGACACATCGTCGCTTCCCCCGTGATCGAGCGTGTAAGGACTCCTTCTCCTCCCTCGGTGGGCTCCGTCCCAACAGCCAAATATGACCTTGGGCCATTAAGACCAAGGAAGAAGAGGAGGGCAGAAGAAGAGGAGGACGAGTATGTACTCTGCTTCCCCCACCTATTCTCTGACTCCTTACTCGAATCACTTTATCTTGATTTGGCTTCATTGTTGTAGCGACACGGAGATGCTGGCTCGGAGCATGAAAAGAGCCAGGGCCTCGATGAGTGATGAATCCCCGGCAAGCACTCCTCGTGCGTCGCGGATGATCTTCACCAGTCCGCAGTCCAGCCACCTGCGCAGCCCCCATTCCAGCCCCCAACACAAGTTTGCCACTTATTTCTTACCGGCGGGCGTTGGAGCGCATCTTCTTATTGGTGACCTTGCCGAGACTATAGGTAGGGGGCAGCTGCAGGAGGATCCCCTATGGGCCGGCCCCGACACGTCGCCTCCATCGACTACGCCAACTAGAGGGGCGTCCCCAGCAACGGCACCTATTGACGAGCCCATGCGCTCGGATGAGGAGGAAGAGGAGGGCTGTTGGAGTAAATGACCACGGGTAGCCTAACCGGCTCTTTTTGGACATCAGAAAAAACAACGGGCCAACCGAGCCCTGAAGCACCCAAGACACGGGGCCACCTTCTTCCGGCCGGCTATCACATAGGCCGGCTGGCGGAAGGCGGCCCGGCCATAAAGAACCCCTGGAGGACGCCACGATAGGACCGACTCCAAGAAGTCGGGCCCTGAAGGGCCGACTCCAAGAAGCCGGCCCCTGGCAGACGGCCGTGGGCCGCGCCCTAAAGTCCACCCCCCATAACGGTGACGGGACAGGGCGTGGCTAAAGTGGACCCTGCCACCCGCGAATCCTGGAACACGCATGGCTACAGTACACCGTACGGGACGGCCATCTCCTCTCCGACGAGGCACTGTTGCCATGCAGACCATGACGCCATCCACGACGGGTCGCCAGTACGGCCCGTAGGCGGCGGGCCCCTTCAGTCAGAGAGACATCCGAAGGCGGCCTGACCTCCCCCAGCCGGCCTGAGGCCGGGCCGGCTTCCTATAGCCGGCTTGCTCCCCTCCTTAGGGCGCACGCACCATTAAGCAGACAAGACGAGGTAAGGCTAAAGTGAGAGCCCGCAAGGCGGCGGCACTGTAGCCATGCTTACCTCGACAAAGTCCTCTTCATCAGAGGCGAGGCAACAGTAACCAGCCCCCCACAAGACCCCCCAAGCGGTGGGGGTGGCCTGCCGACCAATGGGCCGACAGCCGGCGGGACCCACCAGTCGGCGGGCCCCAGTAGCCAGCGGAGAAGCCGGCGGTCGTAGACGCTGACGGCCTGGACCCACGCCCAGCCGGATTACCATTGTACCCCCGGGGGTAGGCCGATATAAACCCCCCGGGAGACCCTATGCTGCATGGTCTGCCTGCCCCCATCCCGGCGGACGCTGACGCTGAGACGCTGGAGGCACGCTGCCTTGCCCTCCTCGCGGACGGCCAGAGGATTGCCTCCATGAGACGTCTCATGGAAGCCCACCAGCGCAAAGTCGACCGCGCCGCCTTTGGCACGAAGCCTGCAGAAGGGCCAAGCTGAGTCGGCGTCGTCAAGAAACGCGGCTCGGCCACAGCCAGCATGCTGGGAGCAGACCGACCAGTCTACGCCACGCCCCTCGAGAATCTAAGCGCCGCCCAGTCGATCGTAGACGAGCTAAATGGACTGGGGGCCGACGAGCTCCCCTACATGACCAGACACATCCAACAGTTGATCAACGCGACCGTAGAGCGGCACGAAGCCGGCGTCCGAGCTGGAAGCCCCCCTCATCGAGAGCACGGCGCGACGTCGCGTACGCCGATTGCGGGTGGCGCACGCGTAAGACAAGAGAAGGAGCCGGCTGCTAGCTACAGCCGGACTCGAATCACCATCAAGCGCGACGCAGAAGGCCGTCCCTGAGGTGTGGAACGACGAGGTGACCCGACTCCTCCTCCGCCTCGCGGGGAAAGATATCACACCCCGCCGCCTGTCGAGCATCCGACTCTCAGCGGCTAACTTGGTCGCCGCGAAGGAGTCGGCGAGAATGATGCCCGCCATCGGATCGACCGCCTTGCATGATCCCTGGCCCTGGAAGAAGAAGATGATGTCAGCCCACCTTGTTTCGGCCCCCGCATCCGCGACGAGCCCTTTCCCAAGGGGTTCTTGCTTCCAAGAGACACACCCAAGTACAATGGCTCCGTGAAGCCGGAAGATTGGTTGATCGACTACTCTACCATAGTTCGCATAGCAAACGGCAACAGACGCGTTGCCGTGAAATATGTCCCCCCTGATGCTCCAAGGCACGGCGCGCACCTGGCTCAACAGCCTCAAGCCTTACAGCATTAACAGCCGGCTAGACTTCATCGAAGCCTTCATACGCAACTTCACCAGCACCTACAAACGGGCTCCCAAGCCCCGACAGCTCTCCTTGTGCATACAAGGGCCCAACGAATCAACCCGCGACTACCTCACGCGTTGGGCCGAGCTCCGCAACTCCTGCGAAGGGGTGCACGAGGTTCAGGCCATAGAGTACTTCACCGCCGGGTGCCGCGAGGGCACTCTCCTCAAGGACGGCCGACTGCCCTAAAGATCCATTTGCCCGGCCAAGGATTGACCAAGTGATAGACTCCACAGCCGGATGCGAGCTGTTGAGTTTTTTGGATGCTTATTCAGGCTACCACCAGATGAACTTGGACCCAGCTGATCGCTTGAAGACCGCCTTCATCACCCCATTCGGAGCTTTCTGCTACCTGACCATGACATTCGGCTTGAGAAATGCCGGTGCCACCTTTCAGCGTTCCATGCAGAAATGCCTCCTCAAGCAACTCGGCAGAAATGCCCACGTCTGACGACGTCGTGGTGAAGACGGAGAAGCGCGGCACCCTGCTGGAAGACCTCAAGGAGACCTTTGAGAAGTTGCGCCAGTTTCAGATCAAGCTCAACCCAGAGAAGTAAGTGTTCGGGGTACCAGCCGGTCAGCTTCTAGGTTTCCTGGTCTCTAAACGCGGCATCAAATGCAACCCAGTGAAGATCAAGGCCGTAGAGAGAATGAAGGTCCCTACCAAGCTGTGAGACGTCCAAAAGTTCACCGGATGCCTGGCATCCTTGAACCGCTTCATGAGCCGGCTCGAAGAAAAGGCGCTCCCCCTCTACCGACTCATGGAGAAATCCACTCACTTTGAGTGGAATGACCAGGCGTACCAAGCTTTCCACGGGCTAAAGAAGATGATATCCACACCGCCTGTCTTGGCGGCCCCAACTGAGAAGGAGCCCATGTTCCTCTACATTGCCGCCACCAGACGGGTGGTCAGCACAATCATCGTGGTCCAGCGCCCAGAAGAAGGCCGAGCTCAGCTAGTCCAGAGAACGGTATATTATTTGAGCGAATTATTATCCACCTCAAAGCATAACTACTCGCACTATCAGAAAATGTGCTATGGTGTGTACTTCACCTCCAAGAAACTCAAGCCCTACTTCCAAGAACATCCCATCACGATCGTATGCACTGCTCCGCTTGCCGAGATCATAGGCAGCCGGGACGCATCCGGCCGAGTGGCAAAATGGGCCATTGCGCCGGCTCCTTACACAATCTACTATCAGCCCCACACCGCCATCAAGTCCCAAGCATTGGCCGACTTCCTCGTCTACTCGGACGAGACCCAGTACCTGCCACCGGCCCCCGACTCCACTCATTGGCGGATGCATTTTGACGGATCCAAGATGCGCACCGGCTTGGGAGCCGACATCGTCCTCGCCTCTCCCAAGGGCGACAAACTCAGATACACATTGCAAATACACTTTGCCGCCTCCAACAATGTAGCCAAGTATGAGGCGCTCATACACGGGCTCCGACTAGCCAAGGAACTCGACATCCGCCGGATCTTGTGTTATGGCGACTCGGACTTGGTAGTTCAACAATCATCTGGTGACTGGGACGCCAAGGACACAAACATGGCAAGCTACCGTTTCCTCGTTCAACAGATCAGCGGATACTTCGAGGGGTGCGGGTTCCTTCATGTGCCAGGAGCCGACAACGAACAAGAAGATGCCCTGGCACGAATAGGCTCCACCCGGCAAGCTATACCAACCGGTGTCGCCCTCCAACGCCTCCTCAAGCCATCTGTCAAGCCGTCTCCGGAATCCAGTTCCATCTTCGTGCCGCCTGACCCCGATGCAGTCGGATCCGACTTCGGGGACCAGGCAGGCGGCCTGGGAACTTCGGTAGCTGGCTCGGGGACTGCCATAGTCGAACCCGGCCCGGGGACTGCAGCAACACAGCAGGCGGAGGTCGACTCCAACTCCTCACAACCCAGCCCATCCACCCTGGTTGCAGTAGCCATCATGGGCTCAGCCCATCCTCCGTTTCCTGATAAACAGAGAGCTGCCGACTGACGAGATCTCGGCAAGACAAGTCCAACGCCGAGCCAGAGCTTACACAATAATGAACCGAGAGCAAGTTAGGCGCAGTGCTACCGGAGTCTTCCAGCGCTGCGTCGAGCCAGAGAAAGGCATAGCAATCCTCGAAGACATCCACCAAGGCGGATGCGGCCACCATGCCGCATCCAGGCCGCTCGTCGCCAAGGCCTTCCGCCATGGATTCTTCTGGCCGACTGCTTTGGAGGATGCCAAGGAACTAGTCAAACACTTCAAAGGGTGCCAAGTCTTCAGCTCCAAGCAACATCTGCCGGCTTATGCACTCAAGACCATCCCCTCACTTGGCCTTTTGCTGTCTGGGGGCTGGACATGGTCGGCCCATTCAAGACAGCGCGCAGCGGCATGACACATCTGCTTGTCACCGTGGACAAATTTACCAAGTGGATTGAAGCAAAGCCGATCAAGAAACTGAATTGGCCGACTGTCGTGACATTCATCGCAGACATTACAACCCGGTAAGGAGTACCACACAGCATCATCACCGACAATGGCACGAATTTTGCGGAGGGAGCACTGGCACATTTCTGCGCGACACAGGGCATCCGACTGGACTTAGCATCAGTTCCCCACCCGCAGTCAAACGACCAAGTCGAGCGAGCAAACGGCCTCATACTCTCCGGCATCAAGCCCCGACTAGTCGTGCCACTGGAGCGTTCGGCCGCCTGCTGGCTCGACGAGCTGCCAGCTGTCCTCTGGCGTCTGCGCACTACCCCAAACAAGTCAACCGGCTTCACCCCCTTCTTCCTTGTATATGGTGTTGAGGCTGTCATCCCAACTGACATCGAGTTCGACTCACCTCGGGTCACCATGTACACGGAGGCGGAGGCCAGGGATGCACGAGAAGACGGCGTCGACTTGCTGGAAGAAAGCCGGTTGTTAGCCGTCAGCCGGTCCACCATCTACCAGAAAGGTCTGCGCCGTTACCACAGTCGGAGGGTCAAGCCAAGAGCTTTTCAAGAGGGAGAGCTTGTGCTCTGGCTGATACAGCAAACAGCCGGCCAACACAAGCTCTCGGCTCCTTGGGAAGGCCCCTTCATCATTAGCCGCCTCTAAGAAACGACTCCTACTACCTAATCGACGCGCAGAAGCCGAAGTCACGCAAGAGAGACGACTCCGGCAAGGAGTCGGAGCGCCCGTGGAACGCCAATCTTCTCCGAAGATTCTAGAGTTGAAATGCAGTATGTATCATGCTACCTTTTGTATTAAGTATGAGACAATGGGCTCCCCGAGGAGTTCTCGGGGACTACCCTATTTTATCTATGTATGCTGGGTATCATACCCATGGTTATGCCACTACATTCATTTTCTCCGTCCGGCACCGGGTTCGACTAGTCGGCCCGGGGACTTGCCTCCTTGAGTTATGTCCAAGTTCTACCTGCAGTCAGACAAGTAATGTGCTGGCACCCAAGCCCTCTCTTGCGAAAGTCACAGCTCGAAGAATCGGCTGCCCGACTAGCAAGAGCCAATGGCAGAAAGGATGCCCACATGAAAAATGGCTAAGGACTAACGAACTTACATAACACAAGCCGGCTCCCCTCTCGCCAACCGGTTGTCGAAGTAGCTTGTCGGCCGGCTTCCCTTCCTACTCCGCTACAATCTAAGAAAGCTTGGGTACTTGCCTTCCCAGACGGCTGAACTCCTCACCCGGCCACAGACTACAGAGCAGCTGTCCGGCTAGGAAGGCGGCAACCAAGGGAAGGCGGCAAAGGAAAAAAGCCGAGAGATAAAAAGCAAGTAGGAATGGAAGCCAAGCACATGCATAATAATATTTAAACCAAAAGGCCTTCGAGAGGTCGGCATTCAACGAAGTTTGAATACACCCCCAGTGGGTGGAATTGCGCAAAGATAACAAATCTGTTCAAAGAGTGACAAACAGGAAAGTAAAAACAATGAATCAAGCCAAGGGAGCGCCCGGAGCGTCAGGAATATTGGTGGAGACGGCGGTGTGGGCTGGAGGAGTGGCCGGCTGGCGAGTCTCGACCTTGTCGTTGCCGGTTGCAGTCGGAGCATTCGCGCGCGCCTTGTTGCTGGAGGCACGGTCTGGCTGAGGCTGGCCGGCTGCTTCGACATCCGGCACAACATCTTCGCTGTCTTCCTCCTCCTCCTCTTCGCCCTCGTCGCTGGAGTCAATCTCCTCCGCCGAGTCTTCACCGTCGGCCTGGTTCAGCCCGAACCATTCCTCCGGCTACGTGACGCCGTCCTCGTTCACCTCAGGAGCAAAGGCGCTGGTGTCGGTGAAGTCGGCAACCGCCGAGGCGTGCTGGATGATAGCCGGCCGCACCGCCTCCAGATCCTTGTCAGCCTCCTGCCGCCAGGTGCACAGCTGGTCCAAGTTCAGCCCAGGGTACCAAGCCCGGACGAACTCTAGCGCCCGTCGAGCGCCGGATCGAGCTGCTGAAGTCTTCCAGGCCTCGAGGCGGCCGACTGCTACCTCCAGCCAGTCGGCAGTACGACTGGGGGTGCGAGGAATTACTTCGCCAGGCCAAAGGGCGGCCAGCACCTGTGCTCCGGCACGCTGAAGCCGGCGGAGGATGCGGTAGGCCAGCTGGAGGCGGGCCTCGATCGCGAGAAGCTGCTCCTCAAGTGACCGATTGGCATCCGGTGCGATCTCAACCCCAGCCTGCCGGCGGGCCTCAGGTTGAGCTTCGATGGCTTGGTTGGCGGCGACGGAGTAGCCAGGAAAGTACTCTTCACAAAGAAGAATGAAACAGAGCAAGTCAGAAGATAAACTGGCATACAAGGACAAGCAAAGAGTGAAGAAGAAGGCGGCCTACTGTCAACAAAATCCTCGACTCGGCCGTAGCCTTCGCTCAGAGCTTGCCTTGCCTCGGCCCAGCTCGCCGCCTCGGTTTCGTATTCGGCTTTGAGGGCGGCCTCGCTGTCCTGCGCCGCCTTCACGGACGCCTTATGGCTTTCCTCCTGGTCGGCCAGTTTCTTGGCCAGGCGGTCACGCTCCTGAGCCAAGGCGCTGAATTCACCCTCCCTGGTGCGAAGGGCGGTCTGGGCCACATCCAGCTGCTGCCTCAAGTGGGCATTGGCTCCTTCCAATATGGAAAGAAGTCAGCAAGAAAGATCCGACCCAACTGCTCAGCAGTCGGCCCGAATCTCGGGGACTACACCCAGTGGGTGCGCTGACGCGCCCCACATGAGATAAAAGGACAAAGACACTCACGCCGGCTCTCCGATAGGTCGGCGGCCTTTTGGTTCGCCTCCCGGAGCTGGGAGTTGAAGGTAGTGGCGTGGAGGTTGTGATAATCCTGCAAACAGGACGAAGAAGCCAGCAAGAACAAATCATTAAAACAAAGTATTCGAAGAAGTTCCAAGCCGCCTGCTCAGCAGCCGACTCGGAACTCGGGGACTACACCTAGTGGGTGCGCTGATGCGGCCCCACGGAAAAAATCAAGAGCAAGAGAACTCACCCGAATGACCGACCGTGTCGCAAGAAACTCTCGGGTACAATGCTGCAGCATGGTGGCCTGAGCCTGAAGCCGGCTATGGACATCTTGCGCCGCCAAGCTCAACGCGGATGTCCCACCGCCCGGCGTCCACCCTGACGAGTTAGCGGTGGCCGACTCCAGATCATGCGACAACGAGCTGGAACCGGCGGCCCCATGCGGATCCGGCTCTGAAGCCGCCTTCCCCGCACGCCGACGAGTCGGTGACAAGACCACAAGATCCGCCCCTGCAGTCGGCTCTCCTCCGGCCGGCTGCTCAGGCGACACCTCCGGCTGGCCGCCTTGGCCGGTCCCGGCCGACGGAGGCGGCACAACTTCTCCCTCCGCGACGAATACGTCACCCCCCTCCCTCTCCGTCGCTGGTGGGTCATGGCTGATTTCCTCCAGCGGGGCCACCGGGATGTCCGGGGCCGCGGAGTGGAGGGGGATGACGAGTTGCGGAGGCTGGCCGCGCAGGGCCTCCGCCGTCCTGTTTGTGGCCTCGGCCTCCGCCTGGGCCCTGGTTGCCGTGTCGGCCTCCGCCTCGGCCGACTCCGCCGTCGTCTCCTGGGCCGACTCGGCGGCGGCTGCCCTTCGCTCCTCCGCCTCCCACTCCTCCCGCGCCTCCCACGCGTTCCGCTCCGTCGCCGCCTGAATCTCGGCGCGGGGGTCTATGCGGCGGGAACCCGCAGATCCTCCCGCTCCGCCGACTATGGAGGTGGAGGTAGTCCGCTCAAGAGAGAGCGGGGCCCTGATTGACGAAACGGAGAAAGGACTTAGAAGAACATCAACTAAAGAAAGAAAGAAAAGTGCGTAAGGACCAGAACTTACGCCGAGACCGCCTGCGGTTGCTTCACCACTTTGCGGAAGCGGGCCGCCTTCGCAGCCACCTTGTACCGCTTGGTCGCAGACGCAGATCCCTTGGGCTTCTTCGGCCGGCCGCCGAAGAGAGTCGGCGCCGCCCGATGCTTCTGCGCGCCGCCTCGCGCGGTCGGCCCGCCTGATGGGACGGCGCCTTGGGAGTCGGTCGCCTGCTGGTGGGGCGGAATGGGATCGTCCTCATCATCGTCGGGCCAGTCGTCAAAGCCGGCGGTGAAGCCGGAGCCGCCTGTCTCGCCGCCTCCCCCAACGGCGCCATTGTCCAGGGCGGCCTCCCCCAAGTCGGGGTCGTCAAGGTCGTCCGCCTCGTGGTCGGGGGCGAACTTGCGCTCCGGCCAGGCGGTCCCGGCCGAAGGATGAAGAAGGGGGTTCTGATTGAAGACAGGCCGACTCGTCAAGAGCCGACCAGAAAGAACTCGGCAACAAGAAAGGAAGAAAGAAAAGAAAGGCTTACCACGGGCGGGGGGTTGGCACGAGAGTATGGTTCCTTGCCATACTGCTACTCCTCGATGAGCTTGCAGTTGGCGATGTGGTTCACCAGGTAAGATACCTCGTCGTGAGGCATCTCTCTGGTGCTGAGCCAGCTGGGGTCAAAGCGGCCGCTCATTTTTACAGATCAGATGAGGGCGGCCTTGAAGCGGAAGTACTCGGCGCTCGACGAAGGCGGCAATCAAGTTGGGCCCAGTCAGGCGCTCCGACTGGACCAGCACCCGAAGCCGGGCGACGGCACCCGCTCCAGCCGGCGTCAGCGACCTGGCCCGGAAGGACCATGAAGGCTGCCTCCCAGGCGGCGGGCCGGCTACGTAAGCCGTCAAGTTGACGTAGTCGCCATTCGGGGCGACGTTCTTCACGTAAAAGTAAGACCATTGCCAGAGCTTCACCGACTGGATCAGCGTGATAGGAGGGAATGGGTTGTCGGCGGTGGACATCCTCATGGCGATGAAGGTGCCGCACGGAGCCGGCACGCCAGCGATGACCGTGCCGAGCTTGGATTGAAAGAACTCCCCCCAGAGCTCGATGGTGGGGAGGACGCCAAGGAAACCTTTGCACAAGGTGATGAAGGCCGACAGCAACACCACCATGTTGGGGGTGAGGTGGTGCGGCTGGAGATGATAGAAGTCGAGAAATGCGCGGAAGAAGCCGCTCGTGGGGAGACTGATGCCGCGCAGGCAATGCGAGTAGAAGATCACTCGCTCGCCTTCCTCCGGCGCCGGCGAAACCTCCCTCGCTAGCGCGAGGCGGACCTGCACAAGATCTTCGCCCGGCAGCCGCCACGTCTTGCGGAGAAAATCGATGTGGTCGTCGCAGACGGTGGAGCTGTCCCAGGAGCTCGACGTCGGAGCCATGGCGGTGAACGCGGCGGCAGAAAGCGCCCGGTGCGGAGGCAGCGAGCTTGTGGCATACTGGAAATAAGAGAGAGTGGCGGAGCGGAAGCACGGCGAAGCGCTACCGCAAGGAAGAAGAAGAGGGAGGAGGCAGAGTGAGGGCGAGCGTGCGAACGACTGCCGCTCCCCCTCCCCGCCCCTACTTATAGCCCCGTGCGGCGAAGCCGAGGAGGCAAGGTGCGAGGGGGCGTGGGATTAACTGCGCCCACTCCCCCATGACCCGCGATTATCATGCCTTTATGGCGAGTGGGAACCGCCGCCGGAAGACGTGCGGTCGACTCGGGCCACAGAAGATCCGCGCATGGGACGAGGCATGGAAGTGGAGGGGCCCGGCCTGCGGCGGAGTCCCGTCACGCGCTGGGGCTGGCAGGCCCTTCCAGCCGAAGGGCGCCACATGGTGCGCGGTTGGCGGGCGGTCAGCCCACCGTCTGGCCAGCGCGCCAGCTGGTTCCCGCCTTCGGATTTTGAGGAGGTGTCGCCGAGAAGGCACGCGCAAGAGAGGCCGGCTCCTAGCTGCCGGCTCTTCGGGATAGGAAACTGGCCGAGCTTCTCGATTCCCCCTTCAGCCGCGAAGCCCAACCAGCTTCAGGGACTACTGTCGGAGTAAATGACTACGGGTAGCCTAACCGGCTCCCTTTGGCCCTCAGAAAAAACAACGGGCCGACCCAGCCCTAAAGCACCCAAGACACGGGGCCGCCTTCTTCTGGCCGACTATCACATAGGCCGGCTGGCGTAAGGCGGCCTGGCCATAAAGAACCCTTGGAGGACACCACGATAGGGCTGACTCCAAGAAGCCGGCCCCTGAAGGGCCGACTCCAAGAAGCCGTGCCCTGAAGGACCGACTCCAAGAAGCCGGCCCCTGGCAGACGGCCGTGGGCCGCGCCCTAAAGTCCACCCCCCATAACGGTGACGGGACAGGGCGTGGCTACAGTGGACCCTGCAACCCGCGAACCTCGGAACACGCATGGCTACAGTACGCCGTACGGGACGGCCATCTCCTATCCGACGTGTCACTCTTGCCATGTAGACCATGACGCCATCCACGACGGGTCGACAGTACGGTGTGACACTCCAAAATTTTTATTTGGTTTCTATCAAAAACTTTGTGGTTTTGAGGAGAGACTTTTGTTTTTAAATTTTTTTTCTTTTTCAGAAAAAAACCTTCTTCTTAAAAACCTCCTTTTGCCTTGGCAGGGATTTTATTTCTTTCAAACTTTGGTGGTTGATCTTTTGCAAACTTCTTCTCTGTTGGTTCTCTCTCAAAATTATTTTGGGAGTTTAATCTTTTTCTTTTAAAAAAGAAACTCCATGAAAATTTGGGATTTGCATATCTTTGAAGCCACCCTTGGCTTTGTATTTTTGCACATGAGATAAAACCCCTCCAAAACCTCCCCTACAACTTGTGATCAACCTAAACTCTCTATCCCAACTAATCCAAACTGGTTTTGGATTTTTATTCTAATTATTTTCCCCTCAATTCAATTCTGAAAATTATTTGGAGCCTGAGAGATTTTCAAAGCAAGTGCCCTATTGCATTTGAGTTTTGACCTCAAACCAATTCTCCTGGATTGTCCTTAGCATCCACAACCCAGAACCATCTTGATCCACTCCTCCTCTTTTCAAAATTTTCAAAATTCAGTCTCTGCAAGTTTGGACCAGATTTGCCAAATTTGGTGAAATTCATATCTACACTCCTCCAAAAATTCCACCAAAATCAGGCAGCCTATTTGAGCAATGAGAAGCCACTCCACCAAAAATCAGCTCAAGGAAAAATCACCAGAGGCCATTTTCATTCGGTCGAACACCTTGTGGGCACTGTTACTGTTCAAAGTTCAGAAATTCAGTTTCAGTGTCATCTTCAGTTTCGACAGTTTCAGTCACGCGGCCACAGTGCACTTGGCATGTTGCTCGCGGCCTCGGTTGCTTGCCCGAAGCTTCACACGCGCACTTGGCGCGACCCTGGCGTCGGTGGCGCCCTGGCCCGCCTGCGCCAGCGTGTCTTGCGGCGGCCGGCTCCCCGTAACGGCCGACAGGGAGGAGAACGGTGGCGCAATGCCGTTCGGCACCGCCCAAATCCTCTGGTGGCTCCGCGTGGCCTTCTCCATGCCAGCGCACGCATGCGGCACCGTCACCGTGGCGCAGCACGCACGGAGCGCGCTCTCTGCCGCCGACGGGCCCGCGCCACCCCGTTCCGTCGAGCTCGACCCAAACACCCAAACCCCGGCCAGTTTAACACTAAAACGGGCCCATTGAACCTCCGTGATGACGCTCGACCCCCTAACCACCCCGACCGAGCACTGCGCCACCGTAATCGCTCGCCGGTGATCCTCGTTCACGGCAACCGCCTCGGACCGCCTATATAAAGGGGTCCCGAGCTCACTCTCGTGCACGCAGCACCCCCACTACTCACCAACACCCCGCCAGGCCACTAGGGGGACCTCGAGGAGGTCTCCTCCCCCAGCTCCGGCCGCCTCGCCCCGCCTCGGCCTCCAGCCCGATTCGTTCTGGTGAGGCTATCTCCGGCGCTCAAACACCGTTCGCTACCCTCTCTAGCTGCCAGGAGCATAACCCCCTCTTCAATTTAACCTTTGCAGCCCCCTCCGACGAGCCCCTCGACCACCCGAGCCGCCGTCCGCCGGAGTAGAGCTCGCCGTCGACGTGGTGCTCGCCGACCGACTCCACCACCATCAACTGACGCGGAAGGGTACCCTGAGCACGGAGGTACTCTCCGATCTCTCTGCCTCGCCGTGGATCGCCGCCGGCGACCACCGCGGCTCTCGGGCACCGGCGAACTCTGCCGCCCCGTTTGAACATTTGAACCTGACGGGTGGGACCCCACCGTCAGCCTCTCTGCTCTCTCTTTCGAACCGTTTTCTGGAAGCGCCTTCGGGCAGAATGCGTTTTCTCTTCGGGCTGGCGTATTCGCTACCGAAGCGTTTTCTGTTTTTATAAACTAGCCCCTGGAAATCTTCTGTTTCATTACAGATAAGTCCCTGGACAAAAACCCTTATAACTTTTAATCAGAATATTTTTGATTGATTCTTTTTCTGTTCTCTTTAAAATTTTGTCTAGTTTTTTATCAGATTTATTTGAAAAATATTTGGTTTACCTTCTGTGCTCTCCTTGGTATTTACGTTAGCGCATGTATTTTCTTTAAACCGTAGATACCGAAGGAGGTGACGGAGCCGCGAACTTCACCGAGCTAGGCTCCGACTACTCTGAACCAGGCAAGCATGTTTGAACTTTTGATATGATGAGTGTCTTGGCATGTTTTGCATTTAGTTAGTTTCATGGCATGTTGGTAAGCATACCGATGAACGTTATTTTATGTGATAATAAGGTGAGTGAGTTCAATGATCCATACGTGGATGAATGTGAATATGAATGGCCATGTGTTGGCATGAGGATGGGTACGATGGCAGTGTTGTAGCATGCCAGTCTTACGCCAGACTATGTGACTTCAGTGTCAAACCATATCGGTCCAGTACCTATCATTTCCTTCCTTGTACTACCACATGTTTTCCGCAAGGAATATGGTTTAGTAAGTTGCAAACCACTTTCATGGTACACACCAAAGAGGAGAGGCCGTGATGATGGTTCCATGGCCCTGGATTAAAGCCAGTCATCCGGTCAGGGGGCATGGGTGTTTCCGGTTGGGACCGAGAGGGGGGCACCCCTTAGAGCGCGCGTATATAAATTTGATCCCATGCTATTCGAGATTGTGATCTCCCCGTCTCAAAACTTTTTCTTGGACGATGACTAGGGTGATTCCTAGCATCGGGAGGTAGGATGGGTGTGTACCGGTTAGTTGTGTTTTCTCCCGAAATACCATAAACGGAACTAGTCCTTCGTGACTACGGAAATCCGTTGACTGTGGGAAAATTTTTGTACAAACTCTGCAGAGTCATATATTCCTCCAAATCATCTCTTCCATGTCAAGTTTCGTTCCATCATATCCTAATCAATTGTTAGCTTTGATGACAGAGACTCCGGTGAATCGCATGAGTGCTAAGTCCGATTGAATGATTATCCCTGTGGATGGACTAACCCGTTTATTCTCATGGATTGAATGTTTATTATGAGTATTTTTCACTGGTGAATTTAAAGCCCTTTCTGCGATGTCGCTCAGATGTCCGACTGTGGCATTTCATTTAAAGCCCTTTCTGCGATGTCGCTCAGACGCCCGACTGTGGCATTTCTTTTAAAGCCCTTTCTGCGATGTCGCTCAGACGTCCGACTGTGGCATTTCTTTTAAAGCCCTTTCTGCAATGTCGCTCAGACGTCCGACTGTGGCATTTCTTTTAAAAGCCATTTCTGCGATGTCGCTCAGACGTCCGACCGTGGCATTTCTTTTCAAGCCCTTTATGTGGTGTCGCTAAGATGCCCGACTGTGGCATCATTTCCTTATTTTTATTTGTTCTCCTTTCGAGGCGTCGCTTCAGACACCCGATCGGTCCTTATTTATGCTTTGTGGGATTTCAGGCAGACTACCGCCGTTTCCCTTTTTCTTACCCCGTTATGCTAATTTTATTTTAATGTGCATTGACGAATTAATCATGTCGCATCCATGCATACATTTGTTATATCTTACGTCCGAACTGTCTTGCGAGTACTTTCAAAGTACTCACTGGCTTGTTGATTTGGCCAGATGCTGACGAAGGCGATCTCATGGATGAAGAGTTCGATAGCGAGTCCGACACTTAGAGGAGTCCCAGTCAGTCTCATGCGACCCTGGATTTGGCCACTGTTTTATAACCGCTTCCGCTACCAAATAAATTTATCGAGCCTCACCTCGACGTTCGATGAAATGATATCTTAGAGTCTTGTATTTCCCTTCCCGCTGTGCTTTTCCACCACCACCTATCCATGAGTCAGTAGTATGTCTCCACACCACTGTGTCCTGTCCGCCATTATGTATGATTATTGGCGTGCTTGTAATAATTTGGTTGAGCGACCGCAGTTCAACCCTGTAATATATTTTATGCTACTGGCTTATTGTATCAAGAAATTGTCTACCAGTGAGGAGGATTTCTCTCATACTGGACTCAAAAGACTGGTTTATCAATAAATATTTTTATTGGAAAACCGGTCGTGACAAGCTTGGTACCAGAGCCAGGCTGACTGTAGGAAGCCACTAGGTGCGATCGCTAATTAGTTATTAGCATGACAGGGCTATTTTATGCTTTTGCAATTGTAGTCATTTTCTGTCAGTCAGCATAAATTTATGATCTGACCCTGCAGAATTTTGCCTACTTTTGTAGATGGCCGACGTCAGCTGCGAGTCTCAGACCTTCGCCAACGTGCCCGATGGGTTCGTCAAGCTTCTTTCTTTCATCGTTCAGGTCGCGATGGGGCCATCCGTGCGCCCAGTCTTCACACTCTACCAGCACCGAGTCAACGACAGTCTGACCATGCACCAGGCCGCGGTGCAGTTCAGGGGAGGGCGTGGTGAGTCACGCCGCTTCCGGTTCGTGGGAAGAGCCATGCCTACGGAGAGGCATGCTATGCAGATGGCAGCCCGCGAGGCGATAGCTCGTCTCAGGGATGTCCTTCCCGTGATGAAGGACTCGTCGTTACCGTTATCTTCCGTGCCATGTGCCTTACACCTGTCACTACGCATACTCCTGCCCCAGAGGAGAACGAGACGAGGCTTTTGAGATGCTCATTGAGTATCTCCGGGCCCTGGAGGCAGCCTTCGACAACCTGGTGGACGACTTCGTAGCTACCCGCATGGACTCAGTCCATGGCTGTGCTGCCAACAGGAGGGAGCTCCTACCCATCGCTCCGCCACCGACTTTTGTCTCGTCATCAGCATCTTTTACGCCTACTCGTCGCCTGCCTTCTACCGAAGAATTTAACCAAGTCATTGCACCCACTCCAGCGCGCACTACACCAACCTTCGCGCCCACTCCTGTACGTGTTGCTCCGCCCCTGGCAACCGCTCCGCCCGCTCTGCGCAACACTACACGTATGGAGCCCATTAGCGAGGAGGAAGTCGAGTCCCCAACCTCGCTACGCCTCGCCCTCGGCAGGGCAAGGGAGATCGTCAACATCTCTGCCTGAGTACGCTTAGCTGCCGTGTATTGTACCGCTTTGTAAGATATGTGCATAGGTTGTGAGAAGTAGCCTGTTTGCGCATCATGTAGGATCTGGAGAAGTGCACTAGCCTTAATAACATGTCAGGATTATGTACGCATATCCTGAGTGATGTACTGTATAATTACCGCCCGCGTGTAAGATATGTAATGAGCAGTCCTTCTCCGTGCGCAAGTCGATTTGTTTTTCTTAAGTAAGCTTGGGTATTTAATAATATCTGCCAGCTTTATGCATTTATGGTTTTATTTTTGCGACTCTTTCCGCTTTTCTTAAGAGTTTTACAAAAATACTTTTCCCAGAGTGAAAAATGTCTCGTCCTTGGACACGTTCCATGCCAACTCCACCAGAGGAAATTCATGATACTCAACCCAACAATGAGTTCACTCAGGGACAGTCAAGCCAACAAGGCAGTGAATCGGCACTTTCACAAATGTGCCGCCTTTATGAACAGAGTCAGCAACAACATCGCGAGATGATGAACCAAGTCATCAACATGGGGAATCATCATGGACAGTATCAGCAACATTCCAAGTTATCTGAGCTACAGAAGACACGTCCTCAAACATTTTCTCACACTGACAAGCCTCTTGAAGCCGAGGACTGGCTTCGAGATATGGAGAGGAAATTAATTATTGCAAAGTGTTCAGATCTCGAGAAAGTACTATATGCTCCACACTATCTCACAGGAGCAGCCGCATCGTGGTGGGAGAATTTTCTGCACATGCATCCCAACGAAAATGACATAACCTGGGATGATTTCAAGGAAGGTTTCCGTGGTGCACATATTCCTAAGAGTATTATGAAAATCAAGAAGAGAGAATTTGATGACCTCAAACAAAGGAACATGACAGTGTCAGATTACAACAGTCAATTTACCCTATTATCCCGCTACGCCAATGAGGAGCGTATGACTGAAATCAAGAAGATGGAGAAATTCCTTGACGGTCTGGCGCCCGCACTTAAATGCCAACTGGTCGTGCACACTTTTCCTGATTTTAAAACGCTGGTGGACAAGGCCATTACTCTGGAAAATGAGAGACGCAGTCTGGAAGATATCCGCAAGCGAAAAAGGGACCAGACTAATCACACTCGCAATCACCGAAGCAAGATAGATTTTAAAAAGGGTGGGACACCCAAATTCTCATCCAATGTCTCACGCCCAATCAAGAATTTTCATGCAAGGGACAAGGAATTCACCTATCGCCCCGGCGTTACTTGTTACGCTTGTGGAGAAGAAGGGCATTATGCCAAACAGTGCCCCAAGCCAAGGAACTCAACCCCAAAGCCGAACAACGGCGGCAATAATTCAGCGCCCAAACGAAACAATTTCAATCCCAACAATAACCACAGGAAGGGTCATCTGAACCACGTAACCAAAGAGGAGGCACAAAATGCTCCGGATATCGTACTCGGTACGTTTCCTGTCAACACAATACCTGCAATGGTTTTGTTTGATTCTGGAGCTTCTCACTCTTTTATCTCGAAAAGTTTTGCTTTGCAAAATAATTTTTCGATGCTTCCTTTGGAGAAATCCATAATAATCAAGTCCCCCGGGATTCAGCAAGTTTCTCAGAATTACTGTCAGAATGTGGTCATTGAGTTTGAAGGATTGGAGTTTTACGCAAATCTTATTGTATTGGAAAATAAAGGACTGGATGTCATCCTAGGGATGGATTGGCTAACCACCAATAAAGGTTTTATCGACTGTTTCAACAGGACCGTGATTCTCACACACCACCAAGGGAAGACAATAAGAGTATCAGCCAAGGAAGGAAAAAGACCCCGGCAACCGAGATTAAATAAGGTGGACGTTTCTGAGCTAAACAAGGTTCCAGTAGTGTGTGAATTTCCAGATGTATTCCCTGAAGAGCTGCCAGGCATGCCACCAGATCGAGAAATAGAATTCCGCATTGAGCTAGCACCAGGAACCACCCCCATATACAAGAAACCATACAGAATGGCACCATCCGAGTTGATCGAATTGAAGAAGCAAATAAAGGAATTACTGGATAAAGGATACATTCGGGCCAGCTCCTCACCTTGGGGATCACCAATTTTATTTGCCAAGAAGAAGGATGGAACGCTGAGATTGTGTATCGACTATCGAGCACTTAACATGGTCACAGTCAAAAACAAATACCCGATGCCAAGGATAAACGATTTGTTTGATCAACTTGCTCAGGCCAAGGTATTCTCAAAAATTGACTTAAGGTCAGGATACCATCAATTGAAGGTACGAACGGAAGATATCCCCAAAACAGCCTTCACCTCCAGATATGGACTGTACGAGTTCACAGTGATGCCATTTGGATTAACTAACGCCCCGGCATATTTTGTTCACCTCATGAACAAAGTATTTATGAAGTTTATGGACAAATTCGTCGTAGTATTCATCGACGATATTCTGGTATACTCCAAAACACCAGAAGAGCACGCAGAACATCTCAGGATTGTACTAGGAGAGCTAAGGAAACACCAATTGTATGCCAAGTTCAGCAAGTGCGAATTTTGGCTAAGACAAGTAGGTTTTCTAGGCCACGTGCTGACTCAAGACGGTATAGCAGTGGACCCAGAGAAAGTCAAGGCCGTACTTGACTGGAAGTCACCAGCCAGCGTAACAGACATACGAAGTTTCTTGGGAATGGCAGGATATTACCGCAGATTTATTGAAGGATTTTCCACCATATCCAAGCCTATGACACAGTTACTCAAGAAAGATAAGAAGTTTGAATGGACAGAAGCCTGCGAGAAAAGTTTCCAAGAGCTAAAGCGGAAATTAACAACAGCACCAGTATTAATTGTACCCGATATACACAAGAATTTTGAAGTATTTTGTGACGCATCCAGAAAGGGTCTCGGATGCGTGTTGATGCAAGAAGGCAAGGTTGTCGCCTACGCTTCAAGGCAACTTCGCAAACACGAGGAAAATTATCCCACTCATGATTTAGAAATGGCAGCAGTTATTCATGCACTCAAGGAATGGAGGCATTTTCTACTTGGAAATCGATGTGAGATATATACGGATCACAAAAGCCTCAAATACATTTTTACGCAGCCAGAACTAAATTTACGGCAACGCCGCTGGTTAGAATTGGTAAAGGATTACGATGTTGGTATCCATTACCATCCAGGGAAAGCAAACGTAGTGGCCGATGCCCTGAGTCGGAACCCCAGCTCCGACGGGAACTATCTGCACAGCTTGAGGCCCGAATTCCATCAAGAATTTGTCAAGCTCAACTTGATAATGGTAGCAGAAGGCACCATATCAAACTTGGAAATACAACCACACCTTGTGGAGAAAATTAAAGAGGCTCAGTCCGGTCACCCCAGCATTGAAGGAATTAAAAGGAAGTTGAGTATGGGCAAGGCCTCGGAATTCGTCATAGACAATGAAGGAATATTATGGTACGGAGAAAGGCTATGCGTGCCAAACATAGAAGACCTTAAACAGCAAGTTTTAACTGAAGCACACACCACTCCATATTCGATCCACCCTGGAGGAACCAAAATGTATAAGGATATTCAGGAAAGATTTTGGTGGCACGGTATGAAGAGGGACATAGCCGCTTTCATTGCATGTTGCGACTCATGTCAACGCATAAAAGCTGAACATCAGAGACCAGCCGGACTACTGCAACCTAACAAAATACCTGAGTGGAAATGGGATGAAATAGGGATGGATTTTATTGTCGGATTACCTCGGTCACGACACGGGAATGATGCCATATGGGTCATCACTGACAGGTTGACCAAAGTAGCACACTTTATTCCAGTAAAGACAACCTACACCACTCAGAGGCTTGCCAGGATTTATCTTTCCCGCATAGTCTGTCTGCACGGTGTCCCGAAGACTATAATTTCCGACAGAGGCACTCAGTTCGTCTCAAGATTTTGGGAGCAATTACAACAGGCTCTGGGAACCCAACTAGCCTTCAGTACCGCATACCATCCACAGACTGATGGACAAACAGAACGCGTAAACCAGGTTTTAGAAGACATGCTGAGAGCATGTGTCCTCACCTATGGAACCAGTTGGGAGGACAGCCTGCCATATGCCGAGTTCGCATACAACAACAGTTACCAGACCAGCCTGCAAATGGCTCCTTTCGAAGCCCTATACGGAAGGAGATGTCGTACCCCGTTAAATTGGTCAGAGACCGGAGACAGCCGCATCTTCGGACCAGATATGCTCAGAGAAGCCGAGGAAAAAGTCAAGCTAATCAGGGACCGACTTAAGACCGCTCAAAGTCGACAGAAAAGTTATTATGACCAGAAACATCGTAGGGTCAGCTTCGAACCCGGTGAATTCGTATACTTGAGAGTATCCCCGATGAGAGGATTGCAACGGTTTAAGATTAAAGGAAAATTAGCACCAAGATTCATTGGACCATTTTGCATAGTGGCACGAAGAGGCACTGTAGCCTACCAGCTAGACTTACCCGAAGACTTGTCCGACATTCACGACGTGTTCCACGTCTCTCAGTTAAGGAAGTGCGTAAGCAACCCAGAGAAACAAGTATCCCATGAGAACATTGACATACAGCCAGACCTCACTTATCGAGAACGTCCCATAAGAATATTAGAGGAGTCTGAAAGGAGGACCCGACAGAAAACCATCAAGTTTTTCAAAGTCCAGTGGAGCAATCACACCGACAGTGAAGCAACTTGGGAAAGCGAGGATTTTCTTCGGACAGAGCATCCACACTTATTTAAGGATCAGCTGAAATCTCGGGGACGAGATTTTTCCTAAGGGGGTAGGTGTTGTGACACTCCAAAATTTTTATTTGGTTTTTATCAAAAACTTTGTGGTTTTGAGGAGAGACTTTTTTTAAATTTTTTCTTTTTCAGAAAAAACCTTCTTCTTAAAAACCTCCTTTTGCCTTGGCAGGGATTTTATTTCTTTCAAACTTTGGTGGTTGATCTTTTGCAAACTTCTTCTCTGTTGGTTCTGTCTCAAAATTATTTTTGGAGTTTAATCTTTTTCTTTTAAAAAAGAAACTCCATGAAAATTTGGGATTTTCATATCTTTGAAGCCACCCTTGGCTTTGTATTTTTGCACATGAGATAAAACCCCTCCAAAACCTCCCCTACAACTTGTGATCAACCTAAACTCTCTGTCCCAACTAATCCAAACTGGTTTTGGATTTTTATTCTAATTATTTTTCCCCCAATTCAATTCTGAAAATTATTTGGAGCCTAAGAGATTTTCAAAGCAAGTGCCCTATTGCATTTGAGTTTTGACCTCAAACCAATTCTCCTGGATTGTCCTTAGCATCCATAACCCAGAACCATCTTGATCCACTCCTCCTCTTTTCAAAATTTTCAATATTCAGTCTCTGCAAGTTTGGACCAGATTTGCCAAATTTGGTGAAATTCATATCTACACTCCTCCAAAAATTCCACCAAAATTCAGGCAGCCTATTTGAGCAATGAGAAGCCACTCCACCAAAAATCAGCTCAAGGAAAATCACCAGAGGCCATTTTCATTCGGTCGAACACCTTGTGGGCACTGTTACTGTTCAAAGTTCAGAAAAATTCAGTTTCAGTGTCATCTTCAATTTCGACAGTTTCAGTCACGCGGCCACAGTGCACTTGGCACGTTGCTCGCGGCCTCGCTTGCTTGTCCGAAGCTTCACACGCGCACTTGGCGCGACCCTGGCGTCCCTACTACATGTCTGCGCCTGTGTCTCCGTTGTGCCGTATCCTGGATGGGTGTAGCATGGTGTTCGACTGCAAAAGAGAGGAACTTAGTGGAAGACAATCGTGCGAGCAATCTATGTTAAAATAAACAAAGTATAGTACAGAAAAATGGGTAGAAATGAGCTTTATTGTCTCCTGGTGTAAATGCGCGGAGCCCCCTGTACAGGGTTATGCGGCTATTAAACCTGTGTATGTTTACCCCGGACTTGTCGACCCATGTCCGGGGTCTTTAACGACCTATTTAGGTGCTCTAACTAGTAAGGCTGGATTAGTGTGCGGCTGTCGAGGCAGGCGCACCATCGTCCGCGCTTGAGGAACACTTGATATTTCCTTTTAATGAGATGATGCCTCGTGGACCGGGCATTTTGAGTGTAAGGGATGCATAATGCAGTATTGTGTTAAAGCGGGCAAAAGCTTCGCGTCCCAGTAGTTCTTGATAGCGACTTATGAATGGGGCGATATGGAAGGTTAGCTTTTCACTTCGGAAGTTGTCAGGGGAGCCGAACATAACTTCTAATGAGAGGGAACCCATACAAAGGGTATTTGGGCCTCGCGTGACCCCTTGAAAGGAAGTGTTGCCATGGCAAATTTTTGCTGGGTTTTGACCCCATTTTGCGGATTGTGTCCTGATATAGCAGGTTTAGGTCACTTCCGTCGTCCATTAGGACTTGTGTAAAGTGGAGTCCGTCAATTATCGGATCTAAGACCAAGGCAGTCCAGCCTGCGTTCTGGATACCTCTAGAGTAATCCTGATGATCGACTTTGATTGGTTGTAACAACCAGTGGCGGGACATGCCGTATGGCACATATCTCCATGGGCACCACTCTGTTTTTCCCTTTTGTCACATGAAGTGAATTTACTGATTTGACTTCTTGTGGGAACTTCTTTTGTTCTCCGGTGTTCTACTTGTGGGGTTCGTCGTCATCCTTCCTTGGTATGTCAAGCCCCTTGTGTTCGGCGTTGAGTTTGCCGGATTGCTTGAAGACCCAACAATCTCTATGGGTGTGGTTTGCAGGCCTCCCGGGAGTACTGTGGATTTGACATATTTTGTCCAAGATTTTGTTGAGGTTAGATAGCTCGTCCCTATTATCTTTGGGGCGGCTTTTTCTGATTCTGCCGAGAGCTCTTGAATCCGGCGTTGACTGCCGTGCTCTTCGGGCTGTTATCCTTTAACCGGCGCTGTTCCTTGCTACATCGCGGTTTCCCGTTTCCATCTCTAACTTCGGATGTACTTGGGTCGCTGGTGCTGCTTCTTGCCAACCAGCTATCGTCTCCTGCGCAAAAGCGGGTCATGAGGCTTGTCAGTGCGGCCATTGTTCTTGGGTTTTCTTTGCCGAGGTGTCTGGCGAGCCATTCGTATCGAACGCTATGTTTGAAAGCTGCTAAGGCTTCGGCGTCCGGACAGTCGACTATCTGATTCTTTTTAGTACAAAATATGTTCCGGAGTTTCCGGGCTGACTCTCCGGGTTGTTGAGTTATATGGCTTAGATCGTCTGCATCCGGAGGTCGGACATAGGTCCCTTGAAAATTTTCCCGAAAAGCGTCCTCGAGCTCTTCCCATGTTCCTATGGTGTTTTCGGGAAGGCTTTTAAGCCAGTGCCGGGCTGGCCCTTTGAGCTTGAGGGGTAGGTATTTTATGGCGTGGAGGTCATCTCCTCTAGCCATGTGTATGTGGAGGATATAATCCTCAATCCAGACTCGAGGGTCGGTTGTTCCATCGTATGCCTCTATGCTTACGGGCTTGAATCCCGCTGGAAATTCATGGTCCAGCACCTCATTGGTGAAACATAGGGGATGTGCGGCGCCCCTGTATTTGGGTGTGCCGCGATGTTCGGGTATTTGTTGCGTTGCATGGCTTACTAGAGCTTGCTTTCTTGGCCCGTAGATAGATCTAATTGGGCCGTCTTTTTGATGCGAATCCTTGTGCGGATCGCACGCCGGATTGAGTGTGGCGCCCTTTGCCGCTCGATGTCGATCATGGGGTCGTCTATCCGACCTGGTGGCTTCCTTGTTTTTTGACCGTGGGGGCTCTAAGGCCTCCTCATAAAATTCCGGTAGTAATTTTCGCATCGGATAGCTCTTTGTGTGGTGTTGAGTACTCTGTCCCATCTGATTCTGAGTGCATCTTCCGCTATTTTGAGCTTCCGCTTCTGCTTTTTCACGCTACATGCAGTGGCAACAGGCCTTTGGTGGAGTTTCTTCTTCTCCAGCAACTTGTCCGGTGTGAGGTTGTCTAGACAATTATCTTCGCCAAGGATGGGATGTTTGGCTTGTTTCTCCAAGTTGCCCTATCGGACGGTTGCTCGATGGTATGTTCGTCGTCCGCCGGTTCATCCTGCTCTATGGCTGGATCTCTATCGAGGTGGGGTTTGGCGCGGCGTTTCCGTCGTCGCTTTGATTGCTTTTCGAGGGAATGATCCCTCGTTGCGCCCTTTTGATCCTCGTCGTTGTTTCTTTTAGGTGTGTCCACCATGTATACAGCATGAGATAAGGTGGTTGTCCAGTGCCCTATAGGCGCTGGTTCTTGTTCGTCTTTTTCATCGGCGTCCATACCGTGGATGTCTTCGGAGTCGAAGTCGAGCATGTTGGTTAAATCGTCGACAGTGGTACGAAGTGGGTGGTGGGTGGGTTTCGAATTTCTGCATCGTCCGCATCCCAACCTTGCTAACCATAGTCCGGCCAGGGCTCTCCTGATAAAGAGAGACTTTAGTGAATTCAGGATGTCACCAAAGGGCGAGTGCTGAAAGATGTCCGCGGCGGTGAACTCCATGATCGAAGCCCAATTGGGTTTGATCGGAAGGGGTGCGGAAGATTCGGAGTCCGGAAAGGAGTCCGGCACCTTGGAGTCACGAGCTTCACAAAGGGCAAGGCTGGTATTCGGCTCGATCGCCGTAGAGATTGCAGCCCCCGAGGTGGCGTCTAGCCCCCCGTCCTCGACCAGCGCAGCCGCCTCCGAGCTAAGGGTCGGAGCGGACACCTGAGTGGTGCTCTGGGCACTGGCCGGTGGCAGATCTAGATCATGCCCATCATGACAGTGCGGCGCGCTTGGATGTGGCTCAAATCCGTCGAAGATCAAGTCCCCGCGGATGTCTGCCGTGTAGTTCAAATTTCCAAATCTGACCTGATGTCCAGGGGCGTAGCTTTCGATCTACTCCAGATGACCAAGCGAATTGGCCCGCTGTGCAAAGCCGCCGAATACGAAGATCTGTCCGGGGAGAAAAGTCTCACCCTGGACCGGGTCGTGGTTGATGATCGAAGAAGCCATCAGGCCTAAAGGTGACGACACAGAGGAACTCTCAATGAAAGCACCAATGTCGGTGTCAAAACCGGCGGATCTCGGGTAGGGGGTCCCGAACTGTGCGTCTAGGCGGATGGTAACAGGAGACAAGGGACATGATGTTTTTACCCAGGTTCGGGCCCTCTCGATGGAGGTAAAACCCTACTCCTGCTTGATTAATATTGATGATATGGGTAGTACAAGAGTTGATCTACCACGATATTAGAGAGGCTAAACCCTAGAAGCTAGCCTATGGTATGATTGTTGTTCGTCCTACGGACTAAAACTCTCCGGTTTATATAGACATCGGAGAGGGCTAGGGTTACGCAGAGTCGGTTACAATGGGAGGAGATCTACATATCGCGTCGCCAAGCTTGCCTTCCACGCCAAGGAAAGTCCTACCCGGACAAGGGACGAAGTCTTCAATCTTGTATCTTCATAGTCCGGGAGTCCGGCCAAAGGACATAGTCCAGCCATCCGGACACCCCCTAATCCGGGACTCCCTCAGTGGGGTTGGATGAACAGGACCCCGTGGCGTTGCCTCTAGATGAAAAGGTCCCCGATCGATCGAGCCGGTTGGGGCTGGATGAACAGGACCCCGTGGAGGGCTGGATGAACAAGACGACCCCGTGGAGGGCCTGATGAACAGTAGACGGTGGATGGGTGGATGAACAGTATCCCGTGGAGGGGTGGTTGTATAGGAGCCCATGGAGAGGGGTGGTTGAACAGTATCCGGTGGAGTAGCGCGCGGTGGAGGCTAGATGAACAGGAGCCCTTGGATGAACAGTCGCAGGTGGAGGCTGGAGGAGGTCGACGGTGGATGAACAGTAGCCCGTGGAGGCTGGAGGAGGTCGACGGTGGAGATGAACAGTATCCCGTGGAGTCCCGTTTTGCGGTACGCCACACCCCTCCCGATGAACAGGACCCCCGTTTCGACCGTAGCGCTCCAACACAAGTCCGTTTCGTCCATTTTGTGGTACACCACACCCTTCTCGATCAACAGGACTCCCGTTTTGACTGTAGGAGGTCCGTTTCCTTCGTTTCGCCGTACGCCAGACCCCTCCCGATGAACAGGATCCCGTTTCGAGCGTGGCCGGTCAAACACAAGGCCGTTTCCTCCGTTCTGCGGTACGCCAGGCCTCGTTTCCATTGCCTGTTCCGTCCAAGCCCTCCAGATGAACACGACGATGCATTCCATTCCGACCCAGCCGGTTGGCTCCTGTCAGGACCCCGACTCAATGTCACATCGATCTAGCCTGTAACACCTCATATCACTTTGCGGCCTCAAGCACGGTATTCCCACGGGTGTCGCCTTACCTTTGCCCGGGACCATTTGCGCCTTTTGGCTCACGTATATGATGATGTCGCTAGCATCCGTATGATAAGGAGCCCGGGCTGACATGACTAGTCGTAAACCCAAAGTGGCACAGACTTACAGGGACAGGCATCCATGACCCAGCATCGAACGTGTCGGTCATCAGCAAGTGGGTCCGGGCTGTAGCACTGGGCTAGCAGGACTCCGGTAAACCGGGCTGTAGTAGGCTAACAGGGCTCCGGTACTCATCGCGTGACATTTCCCCGAAGGGACAGACACAGGAACAAAGAGGGACACATGCCGGCCAGCCTAAGTGTTCCGGAGCAGTAGCAAGCTACCATGGCTCAGTGGAAACACTAGGAGACATTTCCCGGTAAGAGAGGCTACTAAGGATAAACAACTAGATAGTCAGATCCCACACATACCAAGCATTTCAATAACATACACACAATATGCTCGATATGTGCAAATACAACATGGCATCACAACATGACTCTACAACTCAAGTATTTATTCATTAGGCTCCGAGGAGCGAGATATTACAAACAGGGGTCTCATGACCCAATATTCAGAGCATACAAGTCAAAGCACAAGCGGAAGCTATCATGTCTGAGTACAGACATCTATAAATGAAAAAGGCTGAGAAGCCTGACTATCTACCAGATCCTGCCGAGGGCACAAGATCGTAGTTGAGGTAACAAGCTAAACCTCGAAGTCCACGCGGAACTACTAGCGAGACCGAAGTCTCTCTGCAAAAACATAAAATAGGCAAACGTGAGTACAAATGTACCCAGCAAGACTTACATCAGAACTAACTACATATGCATCATTATCAACAAAGGGATGGTGGGGGTTTAACTGCAGGAAGCCAGCTTTGACTCGGTGGCTATCCTAAACTACGACTGTAAACAACTCTTTTGAGGTGGCGCACACGAGTCCACATATTCACCAACCAATACACCACTATGGAACCGCTCCCGTCTCCCTATGAGAACGCCATCCATAGCACTCACGCTTATCTTGCGTATTTTAGAGTATCCACTTTCACTTGTCTATGAACTGATATAAGCAACCCAGAAGTCCTTTACCGCGGACACGGCTATTCGAATAGATCATGTTAACCCTGCAGGGGTGTACTTCTTCATACATGTTTCCACCACTTAGCGTCTGCACACGACATGTGCTCGGCAGACTTCAAGCGAAAGCCGACGTGGGTGGAGACCACGACCTACCTAAACACTCAAGTCTCTAGTCCAGGTTTATCGCCTATTCGGGTTCCATCCATGAGGAGATCCGGCCGGAGTTTCGCTCACAGCCCCAAACGATGTGTGCAGGGTTCTTGAGATACCTAACGGGTATCCGGTACACCATGCCACGTACCTACCGCATCACAGCCCACCCCTACGGTCAGCGCTGTCCATGGCCTCCAGTAAGCTACAAACACCAGAAACTACTTGCAACTCCTGGACAGAGGACAAGGGTGAATAAGAAGTCGACCGGGGTCATATTTCAGGGCCCAATGCATGGTAGTAGCTGAATCATGGATCACAAACACAGAACTCAGTTCCTAAGGACGGCTTCAATGAGACAACCCACCATGTACTCCTACATGGCCTCTCACCGATACCTTTTACCAAATCGTGTTCACACACTTAGCTCACAAACAGTAGGACATGTTCACACACCTCTGATCCATCCCCGATGAATCAGACCTGACTCAACTCTAAGCAATAGCAGGCATGACAAACAAACATGAATGAGTAGGCACAACATGGCTCAAACAACTCCTACTCATACTAGTGGGTTTCATCTATTTACTGTGGCAATGACAGGTCATGCAGAGGATAAAGGGGTTCAGCTACCGCAGCAAGTAACAAATGACTCGTTGTTGTTCTAATGCAGTAAAAGAGAGCAGGGCGAGAGAGTAGGATTGTATCGGAATGAACAAGGGGGTTTTGCTTGCCTGGCACTTCTGAAGATAGCATTGAGTCTTCATCAGTGTCAACGATCACATCGTCGGTACAACGTCTATCGAGGGGGAACAACACCGGCAAACACAGAAGAAACACGATCAATGCAATGCACAATATGATGCATGCTATGACATGGCAATATGAATGTGTTTTGGGCTAATGCATCTAGCAACAAGTTAAATGGGGTTGGTTTGAATACAAGATTCAAATTCAAACTCCATATGTGAGAGTTTAAATGCCATTTATTTGTTTTGTCCAAAACAGAGGACAAACATTGCTCAAACATGCATGAAATTGGTACAGATGGATTCCTTGAATTTTTCTGATAATTTTACATATATAATTTATCTCATTTGGAGTTACGGTTGATTTTATATGATTTTTAGAAGTTTAGGGCATTTTCTGGAATTTCCTATAAAAGAATAAATCCAGAAAATGAATTATTGCGTCAGCAGTGCGTCAGGGTGACGTCAGTGGTCAACGGGGCTTGTCCAGGTCAAACCTGGCCAGTGGGGTCCACACGTCAGTGTCACAGGGCTGCTTAGCTCACTGACTTGTGGGACCAAGTCAACGGCCACGTCAACGTAGTCAACACTGACGCGTGGGCCCACCGGGGTTAGTTAAATTAAGCAGAAGATGTAATTTGTGTTAATTAGGGCGTGGGGCCCATTAGTTAGTGGCCTAGGGGGTTGGCTAGTGTGTGTGTGGGGGGGGTTAGCCGCTAATGATGCCCACGTCATCATCGCCGGACTTAGGCCGGCGGCGACCAGATCGGCGGCGGAAGTTCGCCGGGGCTGCGCTACAGGCGGCGGCTGGGCAAGAGAAGGGCACAGGGAGAAGGCCCTCACTCGCGCGCATCGAATGGAGCAGGTGGGAGGTCGCTGGGTGGTCGGAGTTCACCGGAAGTGAGCTCGCGGCGGCGGCCGGGGTTCGGACCTCGACGGGAACGAAGCTACAGTTGACGAGAGGACGAACGGATGCTTGTTCTGGGCTCCTGGGACCACGCTGAGCACAGACACGTGCTCAAACACAGGCGGCAGCAACTGTGGCCGCGGCAGCGCCATGGCCGGCGGCGAGGAGCGCTCGGCGAGGTGGTTAGAGCGGTATGGGGAGGCAAACGAGCACGAGTTAGGGGGGAAAGGACCGTGGCCTCACAGTGGTTGCAGGGGTCGTTGGAGCGGCTTCGGGGAAGGCTTGACGGTGTCGGAATTCCGGCGGCGATTTCCTGTGGCCGAGGAAGAAGATGAGGTCGAGGACGACGCGTCGGGGCTCTTCCAGTCGCGTGAGCCGACGAAGAGGACGAGGGAGGCACTACGGAGCTCGGGGGCGCGTCGGAGAGGAGAGCGGGTGGCGGTGGCCGCGAGGGCAGCGAGGGTCAGCGACGGTGGTGCTCGGCCGGTTGTGTGCGAGAGGGACGGAGAAGGGGAGAGGCGATGGGAGAGGTCGAGGGGGTTCCAGGGGTGTTGTGGCGTCGCCTGGTGAATCGAGGAGGAGCCAGGCAGGCTGGGAGGGAGGAGGTGGCCGGGGCGTGTGCCAGCGCGCGTCGGCCACGCGCGCTGCCTACTGGCGCGGGGAAGACGACAGGGGGAAAGTGGAGATGGGCTGGGCCGGCTTCTGCAGCAGGCCGCACAGGTAGGCGCCAGGTAGGTCTTCTGCTCTTTTTTTATATTTCTGTTCTGTTTTTCTTTTATTTAATCTGTTGCCACTGTTTAAAAATCAAAACAGATTCAAAAACAGTACAAAATATCCTCTGGATATTTTTATGTTGCTAAATGGGCTGATCCAAATGCACATAAAATGTTCCAGGGTATTTGAAAGTATATTCTATACATATTATGAATATAATTCCAAATGCAACTAGAATAATGATTTAAATTCAGTGCTCAAAATATTCCTCAAAAATGTTCATTATTTTTGGTTTGGTGCAAAACCCTTGCCAAAATATAACCAACATTAGTTAAGTCCATTTTGGAAACATTGAATGCATTTTCCAGGGTTCTTTGCCCCTCTTTTATTTAAGTTTTTGAGGCTTCCAAATTTCCTCAGTTCAAGTTTCAAAAATTTAAACATGATGCAAACACTAGGCAGCACCAGAAGCTAGGGATGTGACAGCTCCCCATGAACACGACGACGACGCTGTTTCTCCTTTCCGACCTAGCCATGTACATGAGCCCTGGTCGTACGTATATATGTGCGAGTAGGCCTTCGAGACCCCGCCCGTGTGTACGTACGTGGCCGTATTTTCTTTATTGCACACTGGCCGTTGAACGTACGTGTACATGCTACGTGCGCGCCTCCACTACGACACGTGCGCACCTCTACATCGACCAGTATATATGTACGTACACGTTCGCGACCAGAATGACAACGCTATGTACGCTTCGACCAGGTGGGTCCCAACTACCAGGCCCTTCCTTGTGTGCGAAGATGTAGCTGGTGGGTCCCATCAGTCAGGGCACTACTAGGAAAACGGCTATAGCTAATATGGACATTACACTACTGGTATCAGGGAATTTGCCGTCTGCCAATTCTTTGCCATCAGCTAGCGGACGACAAAGAAGGTCTTTGCCATCAGCTACAAAGAAGCCGACGAAAAACATCTGGCAGACGCCAAAGAAGGTCTTTGCCATCTGCCAATTCTTTGTCATCCGCTGGCTGATGGCAAAGAATCTTTGCCATCTGCTGGTTGACGGCAAAGTGGGAGGTGGCACCCACTAACGAAAAAACTTAATGCCCCCCTCTTTGCCGTCCGCAGCAGATTGCAAAGATAAAAAAAGCGGACGGCAAAGGCCAACCAAACTAACGGCCGAGCCCCCCCCCCTGCCCGTTACTCTCTCTATCTTCTCCCTCTCTCCTCCCCGACGCCCAGATCCACCCACCGTGCTGCCCCCTCCGCCCGGCGCCGCCCCCGCCACCGCCCCCGCCCCTGCTGCCCCCGCCACTGCCCCCTCCCCCACCCGTCGACGCCCCACCATCACGCCTCCCGGCGCCGCCCCCCGCCCCCGCCGCCCGTGCCACCGCCCCCTCCCCCACCCGCCCGACCGTCCCACTACCCCGGAGCCCCGCCGCCCACCACCCGCCCACCACCCCGGTGCCATCATCGCCCCCGGCTCCGGTGAGTATTCTTTTTTTCTTTTTTTTTCTTTTTTTTGCTGTTTAATTGTCAGTGTTAGATTTAGTGCTAGATATGTGTTAGTGTTAGTGTTATATTTAGTGCTACATATGTGTTAGTGTTAGATTTAGTGCGTGGGTTTTAGATGAAAAAAGATGAAAAAAGAAGAAGAAGAAAAGAAGAAAAGAAGTAGAAGAAGTAGAAGAAGAAAAGAAAGAAAAAGTAGAAAAAAGATGCAAGAAGAAGAAGAAAGGAAAGAAGACAAAGGATAGAAGAAGAAGAAGAAGAAGAGAGGAAAGAAGAAGAAAAAAGAAGAAAAAAGAAGAAAAAGAGAAGGAAAGAAGAAGAAGGATAGAAGGAAACACCCCGACCCCTGACCCTGACCAAAATCCCAGTTAGTGTTCTTCGGTATATGCCAATCGTACCAAGACATCAACGTCTTTTCATGGTCGAAGAGATGGCCAGACAGATGACACGGCACAAAACAGGCAAAAGAACTGAACAAGATGCTGATGGGAATCTGATGATGGTACACACATCGGATGGTGTTGCGTGCAAAAAGTTTGATGAATTACATGCTGACAAAGCGGCAGATCCGAGGCATCCTCGAGTCAGCGTCAGCACGGATGGGTTCAGTGTGTTTGGTATGACGGCAGCCCAATACAGTTGTTGGCCCATATTTGTCTTTCCACTCAATCTCCCCCCAGGACAGACTATGCAAAGAAAGAACATTTTCCTGACGTTGATAATTCCAGGGCCCAACTATCCGAGGAAAAATTGCAAGAAGCCTGTGATAATGGGTTCAAGACATAGGACGCCTATAGCAAATGGAACTTCATAATG
Source organism: Triticum aestivum (assembly GCF_018294505.1). Lineage (NCBI taxonomy): Eukaryota > Viridiplantae > Streptophyta > Magnoliopsida > Poales > Poaceae > Triticum > Triticum aestivum. The sequence continues at coordinate 45,641,839 of NC_057801.1, read as the reverse complement.
CGTTTATGGTACATGTACTCGACGCATGACTTGCCGGTGTATGCGCTATTTGTTGGCTGGTGTGTGCATGGAAGGTTCCCGTGTCCCACATGCAAGGGAGCTCTTGAGTTTCGTTGGCTTCAAGTCGGTCGAAAGGTTTCTTGCTTCGACATGCATAGATAGTTCCTGGATCCTCGCCATAAGTTCAGGAAAGACAAGAAGAACTTCATCAGAGGTAGAGTTGTCAAAAACTCTGCACCACCTGCGTTGACAGGCCAACAGACCCTGGATCAGTTAAACGCTCTCGAGCCACATCCAGAGCATCCAGGGTACTTCAAGGGGTATAATTCTGAGCACGCCTGGACTCACAAGACATGCTTATGGGGTGTGCATTACTTCAAAGACCTCCTTTGCCCACACAACATCGACGTGATGCACAGTGAGAAGAATATCGCCGAGGCACTTTTTGGTACATTGTTCGGCATAGATGGAAAGTCAAAGGATAATACTAAGGCTAGAGTCGATCTGGAGGCGCTATGTGCTAGGACGTTACAAAACATGAAAGAACCAAAAGGAAAGCAGAACTGGATAAAGCCAAAGGCATGGTTCAATCTTGGAAGGCCAGCTATGAGGGAAATTATCTTGCGGGTGAAAATGCAGTTGATGTTCCCCGATGGGTATGCAGTGAATCTAAAGAGGGGAGCGATTCTTGATAAATTGAAGATATTTGGTCTCAAGAGTCATGATTGGCACATATGGATTGAGCGGGTAATGCCGGTGATGTTGTGTGGCTTCATCCCTGAGGATGAATGGCTAGTATTGGTAGAACTCAGCTATTTCTTCCGTGTTCTTCGTGCGAAAGAACTATTGTCTGGCGTTCTAGAAGAAATGGAAGATTTGGCGCCGGAGTTGATATGCAAGTTAGAGAAGATCTTTCCATCGGGCTTCTTTAAGCCAATGCAGCACTTGATTTTGCATCTCCTGACCGAGGCAAGATTGGGGGGGGGGGGCGTGCAAAATCGTTGGTGCTACCCAACTGAGAGGACGCAGAAGACGCTTCGAGAAAAATGTAAAAATAAACGTAGAATTGAAGCATTGATGGCTGAGGCATTCATCACTGAGGAGGCGGCAAACTTCGTGACAGCACACTACGAAGCCAAAAATCATCATTTGCATAATCTGAAGCCTCGGTACAATGCTGACAACCCTAAGAAGGGTGGATCCAACCTCAGCCTATTCAAAGGGAATCTCGCACCAGCCAGTGTTTCAAATCTAGTATCTTTGGATAACGAAGAATGGCGGACCATTTCGTTGTATATCTTCAACAACCTGATAGAAGTGTAGCCGTACATCGAGTAAGTTCTGGTACATTGTTTCGCAACTTCTATTTCCTTTGAACTGCTCTTATTCCTTGATATTTCATACAGTCAATACGTCGCCATATTCTCGTATGGAGTGGTGATCCAAAAGGATTCCATCGAAGAGTATGAGATTCTCGCAAAGCTAGGAGGCGGCTATCCCGGTTTCATCTCTTGGTTCGAACAAACGGTAATTTCTATTAGACAATTTCATTCCATTTGCTAATTTGTGCATAATGCAACAATCCTTTCGTATTAAACTTGTAGGCTAATTCAGAGTCTATGGACACCTAATTGAGACAAGTCGCTAATGGTTATGACTATAAGGTCCGTTCATTTGACAAATACGACATCAACGGGTATCGCTTTCGTACCTACGGCAAAGAGCTATCTATGGCCGACCGAAAGTCTACAAATTGTTGTGTATCTGCTATCAGCAAAGGAGTTACCGAGTATTATGGGAGAGTTGAAGCAATTTATGAAATTCTATTCTATGGTGAAAACCCACCGAATGTCGTAGTCTTCAAATGTTATTGGTTTCATCCGAAGGAGACTAGAAGGACTCATGAACATACAGGGCTAGTTGAAATCAACCAAAGCACCCATTTAGATGCTCCTGATGTCTATATTATGGCTCAACATGCGACCCAAGTATTCTATCTACCGTGGGCCTGCCAAACTAATCCAAATCTGAAAGGTTGGGATGTCGTTTATGAAGTGCCGCCACGTGCTAGACTATCTCCCCCAAAGGAAGAGGATTATGAACCTCACATTAACCCAGACACATATGAAGGAGAATTCTTCCAAGAGACACGTCTTTCCAAAAAGCATTTCAAGAACCGCTATACTTCAACCCAAAACATTGAAGTAGAGAGTGATAGTGAATCCGACATCACCCCAGAGGAGGAACAAGAAGAGCCGGAACAAGAAGAGGTTACTACTGCGGATGACCTGTCAATGCTTGACCGATTACGTCAAGGTGGCCTTCCACATGTTGATGCCACTGAACCCTATGAGCCCATCATTGATTATAATGACGATGATGATTATGCATTTATTGATCATACTAATCGAGATTATTAGTAGTGTTAGGTATTCAATTTTTTTATGTTGTACTTGATGATGATACACTTAAGTGATATACGTATTATTATTCATGTCGGTATTTTTTTATGTTGTACTAATTTCGTTTACTCTTTGTCATGGCAGGTGTTGAAAGATGGAAGGGGAGCCAACTGAGGCCAAGGACAAACGTGCCCAAATTGAAGTGTGCCACACCATCAAGGCAGCTCCATCTTATATTAGTTCGGGCGGAACTGGGTATGTGGTTTGCTTCATGATTCATGCAATTCATTCATCATGCTAGCTTGAGCCCTTTAATTACTAATTTACTTTGTTTCTCTCTTTCAGGCATGCTACAATAAGACAGATAAGGTGCCAGAGGGGTACAACCTATATGCCATGGCCCACACTGCCTCTTACAAGAAAGTCAAGGGGAAGGCGAGGAAAGGGGAGGACTTTAACCTGAGCCAGGGTCCCATTGATCCAGAGCAGGTGATGATATCTGGTGGTGGGAGGTCCCATGGCTCCATAGCCATTGATCCAGAGATTGCTCCTGAGACCACAGTGAGTATAATTTGAATGGACGTTACTTGCTAGTCTTCACATTTGAGTGTCATCATGCTAACGAAACATTGGAAATGATCTTTGTTGCAGCGTAACTCCAGACAAGCATCACATGATCCTTCTCCAGCTACTGGCACGAGCCAACCCGCTCCTACACCTCCATGATCCCGGTAAGTTTCTCTAGTTTTTTGCTTAACAAATGCATAAAGACCTAGACTTAGCTTTATTTCCTCCAATATGCTTACCTTAATGACCTAGAGTTAGCTTCTTTTCCTCCAAAATGACTTAATAAGCTTACTGTCAAAACCAGCCATTTTACCTAAGTTAGCTCTAAAACGATCTATACTTAGCTTTGTTTCCTCCAAAATGACCTAAGTTAGTTGTAATATGCTTAGTTAACTAGGTTTGTTCAATAATGACATGTACGTAGCTTACTTATGTAAAAAAACGGCATAATTAGCTTAGTTAGCTCATAAATGATCCATTTTACCTAAGTTAGCTCTAAAATGACCCATTTTACCTTAGTTAGCTCATAAATGATCCATTTTACCCAAGTTAGCTTTAAAATGACCCATTTTACCTAGATTATCTCCAAAATGATATAGTTTACCTACGTTAGCTCTAAAATGACCCATTTTACGTACGTTAGCTCCAAAATGACCCATATTACCTATGTTAGCTCTAAAATGACGCATTTTACCTAAGTTAGCTCATACAAGATCCATTTCACCTAAGTTACCTCACAAACGATGGGGTGCTTCTTCTTCTAGTCTTGTTCTTCTAGTCACCTTTTCCTAACTTTCTTATTTGCCATTTTGTAGATTTCATTCACTTCTCGGATGCTAGCTTGCTATGATGGAGTGCTTGTTTTTTATTCCATTCTCTTCTAGTATTCTTCTAGCTTGCTACGATGGAACTTGCTATCTTGATGAAACTTTGCGTTGTAATATGTATGTGCAAATTCCTAATGGTTGCAACTTATGTGTATGTGCAACTTGCTATGTATGAATGGATGGAACTATATATGTATGTACGATGAAACTTATGTGCTGGATATGTCATATGTTTGCTGTTAAATAGCCATGTGAACTATATATATATATGTCATATATATTTGCTGTGAAAATTGTTGGATTTAAAAAAAACAGAAAAAAGAGGTAATGCATCGTCTTTGCCGTCCGCCGCTGATGGCAAAGGACCCTTTGTCATCCGCCGCGGACGGCAAAGAAGACACGTGGCGGCCACCTGTGCTCCCTGGGAGCTGACCCATTTGGCCAGTTTGCCTATAGTGGCAGACGACAAAGGATCACCACATTTGCCTACAGTGGCGGACGGCAAAGCCTAGGTGGGCAGTGACGTCCAGCTGACGTCACCTGGTGGACAGCAAAGGCCAGATAATTTTTGCCATCAGCAGATGACGGCAAAGGCTGCTGTTAGCCATCTAACGGACTAAAAGCGAATTTATTGCCGTCAGCTTTCTTTGTCGTCCGTTAGTTATGGCAAAGGACCCTTTGTCGTCAGCCTCCGGAAGCAGACGGCAAAGTAGCTTTTTGCCGATCCTTACTTTGCCAGAGCCTTTTGCCGTCCGCGGCAGACGGCAAAGGCCTTTGTCGTCCGCCATTCCTGCCTTTGTCGTCCGCCCCGGCTGACGGCAAAGTAGTTGATTCCTGTAGTGTTAATGGCGCACCACATATGTGGTGTGCCACTGCCATATAGCAGTGGCGCACCATATGTAGGTACGCCATTAAACTCCAAATACTAATGGCGCACCACATCCACGGTGCACCACTACTAACAAATTTTTTTAATTTTTTTTCAAAGTTAGTAATGGCGCACCAGGGGGTAGTGCGTCATTACTAGTTTAACTAGTAATGTTGCACCACACCCTCGGTGCGCCACTACTAACAATTTTTTTTAAAAAAATTAGTAATGATGCACCACACCCACGGTGCACCATTACTAACTTTGACCAAAAATTCCACCAACTGCACCCCCCCCTCCTGTGGACCTCCTTTTCAGATTTAAAAAAAATAAAAGAAAATGATGGAAATGTCAAAAAAATAAAAGAAAATAAGTTTCGCATGTGATATGTGGTCTAGTTGTTGGGAAAATTTACAAATATGAATCTCAAATTTATTTGCAAAATATCTCTGGAATTTAGTAAAATGCGCATAACTTTTGCATATAAACTCGGATTAAAAAGTTTTTTATATGAAAAATCATCTACTCAAAAAGTTACATCTGAATTCAACTGGGGGAACCTTGTTGAACATTTTCAAAATCCTCAAAAACCTAACAGAAAAAAAGTTATGGTGCTTTCAAGATCTGGAGAGGCAAAAAATATCAAAATAAATCAAACTCAGTAATGGCGCACCTGCCCATGGTGCGCCATTACTATCTTCCCGCCTTCAAAATTCAAAATAAATCAAAAAAGTTAAAAAAGTTAGTAATGGTGCACCTGCCCATGGTGCGCCATTACTATCTTTCCGCCTTGAAAATTCAAAAAAATAAAAAAAAAGTTAGTATTGGCGCACTCCACTCCATCTCCTCCTCTCCTCCACTCCATCTCTCCTCCACTCCATCTCCTCCTCTCTTCCACTCTATCTCCCCTCCTCCCCTTCACCATAGTCCCCTCCTCCTCTCCGGCGACCTCCTCCTCCTCTCCAGCGACCTCCTCCTCCCTCCTTTCCTCCCCTCCCTTCACGGTTTCTCCTCCCTCCTCTCCCGTGAGCTCCTCCTCCTCCCTCCTCTCTGGTGATCTCCTCCTCCCTCCTCTCTGGTGATCTCCTCCTCCCTCCTCTCGGATGAGCTTCTCCTCCCTCCTCTCCTCTTCTCCCCTCACGGTTTCTCCTCCCTCCTCTCTGGTGAACTCCTCTCCGGCGACCTCCTCCTCCTCTCCGGCGATGTAGGCGAGCTCCTCTCCGGTAACCTCCTCCTCCTCTCCGACGATGTAGGCGAGCTCCTCTCCGGTGATCTCCTCCTCCTCCCTCCTCTCCTCCTCACGGTCTCTCCTCGACCCTCCTCTCCGGCGAACTCCTCTCCGGCAAAAGAACGTACAAGATCCAAAAACGAGAACAAAATTTGAAAAATAATCCTGCAAAAAAACGAGCAAAAAAAGGGCAAAAAAATCGCGACCCAGATCCAAATTCAAAATTCAAAAATAGCAATGATGCATGGTGGGGGTAAGACGGTGCACCACTACTATTTTCCCACCTTCAAAATTCAGAAAAAAAAATCAGAAAATTTCAAAAAAAAGTTACCAGTGGCGCACCTGTAGCAATAGTAATGGCGCACTACAAGGTGCGCCACTGTTACCTGCAATACTAATGGCGCACCAGAGGTGCGCCATTAGTACTTGTTACTAGTGGCGTGGTAATAGTGGCGCACCTATAGTCCGCCATTAATAGCCAAAATACGTGTGCCACTAACATGCCTTTTTCTAGTAGTGGGGGGGGGGAGAATCGTTTTTTTTGCCCGGACGCACTTCCTTGCGTGCGAAGACGTAGCTGGTGGGTCCCAGCAGTCAGGGGGGAAACATTTTTTCGCAAAATAAGGTGGCCCGTCAGGTGGGTCCCTGCTGTCAGGTGGAGGAATAATTATTTTGCGCGTAATAAGGAGGCACTTCCTTGCGGCCGTCGTGGCCCAGTTGTCAGCCTCTCCACTTACTGTACTCTTCCGATGGAAGTCGTTCCTTGACCACATTGACCATGTCGCGCCGAGAGCACCAGAGCGGTGGACGACGACGAGGCCTAGGAAGGGGAAGAGGCGGAGCCGGGGAAGAGGCGGCAGTGGATGCCCACGCGTAGAGGAGCACGAGGGTTCACTCATTCGGCTGCGTTGTGAGGCTGCCGTCGCCACAGAATAACAGGGGATGTGGGTGAGTAGAGGGATGGCCTGGCCAACGGCGGGAGTAGTAGGGGGCGGTGAGGCCTCCGTGGCATCACAGTCGACCACGGGAGGCAGGAGCACGCGACACACCCGGCGCTGCTTTGGGCGGCTGGAGCAAGAAGACGAGAGGTTGAAGAAGCACTACGGCCTTTGGATGGACATCGTACGGTCACTGCAGCTAGAATCGTTTATATTGAAGTTGACAAAGCCCTTCGTACGCGTCAACTTAGTAGGCCCACAACTCAGATTTGGCAGACAACATATAGCCCATTTGCGATTTTTAAGAATGTACAACCCATTTTTTAATTCTAATGGAATTTACTACAACCCATTTCCAGTTTGTTAAAAGTACAGCCCAACTTCTACCTAGGACAACGATTAATAATTTCAAACAACCGCTCAAAACAGAATTCAAAAAAAATCCCACATTTTGATGGGATTTGAAATATTTTTATCCAAAATTTCTAGTCAGGTTATATATAATTTCAAAATAAAGTTGTATTACGTTAAAATCCAACGAAATATTGCGCGCGCAACAAGTAATGAAATTAAAATTTTCAAATTCCAAAAATAATATATTTTTTAAACTAATTATGCGTTTGGTGCATAGTTACTGCCCAGTTATTATAATTACATCCCATTTATTATTTCTTAAAGTCCATTTTCTTGATAAGCCTAATGCATACCTCCTAGCAGCCCAGCGGGGCGGAGAATATAACAATTTGACCCGGATATTGTGTACAACTGTTGGCCCAATTGCATTGCTGATGTTAAAAAAGGTCTTTGTAGTATAGTACAACCTAACATGGCTACTCAGCCCACATTCAGCGACGCCGGAAAGGCCCAAACAAGTCTTCTGTACAACTTTTTGAAGTCACTGAGCTCAATTAATAACTTAATAAAAAAGTTAGATTATAGTGGAACCTAATTAAAAGTTGTCACGAGCAAATAAATAATTCAATGGGTCCCACTTGTGCATGTGTGCATGTGTGCATGTGTGCGTGTGTGCATGTGTGTGTGTGTGTGAGAGAGAGAGAGAGATAGAGAGAGAGCCATCGATCGATGCTCGTAAATACATCTTTCAGCCATATGCATTGATGATGCTCAGTAAAAACTTATATAGTTGACACAATCATATAGAACATCATAGCACACTTAACTTGCATACAAAAATTTCACGCAGGCGGCACAATCAGGATGGAAGCAGTGGATCGCTACAGGTAGGGCTATGTTGAAACCAACAAAGTCATACATAACGGTTCATCGTCTCCATCAATGACGGGGAAATATCATGAATGCTGTGCAAAGAAAATAGACAAACAACACAATAAGTTCTGTTAGCACATTAAGTTGACTTACAGCCCTTTCTAAAAAAAGTCCGGGTACAAAATTAGAACAGGTCACAATCAAATGTACTGGCATATCAGTGCTTCACATCCATAGCTCGTATTTAACTAGTATCTGACAAGATTCAGTTGTTACCTCAAATTAGAGCACATCCAGGCAGCGAGCCCTGCCTCTTCTCCCAAAGAAGCAGTGGCCTCCGCCGCGCCATGGAGTAGGCCTTGTGCCATCCATCGTTCTGAGCAACACGGGGAAAGTCTGACGTTGACTCCTGTAATGGATGTCGTCGACGGACCCTGGCACCAGTGGCGGCGGCAGGACTTCGATTGATGGATTGACCACTTCTTCGACATGCACTAACACTCGATACAGGTACATACCTAACATGGTCCACGACGGCCTTGGTGGCGATGAGTAGTACAACCCTGGTTCCTGCATCGGTATCTCAACACCAATCACCTTCGGTATGGTGGATGGCTTCTTTATCCATGCCATAACCGTCATAGCCCAGCTATCTTGAGGAACAAACATACTTACGAGCTCACCTCCAAGTTCGTTGGTTAGCTCATTCATGGACTCACTGTTCCAAGCACGTCGAGGCATGCCATGGAAGGTAAGCTTTGTTAAAAAATCAAGCTCAGACGGCACCAAACACCATCCTGGGTGCCACCGATCAAAGCTCACCAGCGCGCCATCGTAGAACAAACGCCGGGGAGATTCAAACACACGACTGCAGTCGAAATTTGTCCAGAACCTGACGAAGAAATCAGCCAGTGGCGAACAGACTTCGACGAGCAAGTCACTTATTTGGATGCCGTGCGCAATGCCAAGAGCTTTGACAAGGTCGTTCGGCGAGACGGGAGGCCGGTCGCCGTTGATGGTTACCATCAGCACTTTGCCGGCAAACTGGTCGTCAAGCACCGCCATGCCACTGTTGAGCGACAACACGCAGCGACCGAAGGCAGGATGGACCTCAGAATCACCGGCTCGGAGATCCGCCTTGACTGGTGACATGATAGTCCACTAGAGTCCGGGGAGTATAGGAGGGGGATTTGGGGGAACTAGAGTAGGCATCGAGATTCTAGAGGTGGGGGAGGGGCGGGAGATTGGGGATGAAAAGGTAGCATGAATTTCGAGCACGCGCCAATATGCTCTCGGCGTGCAAGCACACGAAAACACCGATGGCGCCCACATATCGGCCTAAGAGTCCTTATTCTTTCGTTTTTGGAGAGCCCGGCCTTTTTTTTGAGGATCTTTTGAGAGCCTGGCCTGAGAGTCGTAATTGACCTGTTTGGCATTGTGTTACTACTCGGCCCATATTCAACGACACCTCACTGGCCCAAACAAGTGTACATCATTGAAAAGACACTAACCTCAAATTATATAACTGGAAAAAAGGAGATATACTCTGAACAATGGAGAATGCTGATGCCCTCATTTAGCCCACCAGTAGTTCAAGACAATAAACAGTTCGAAACAATGACATATACAACATTCAAACACTGACTAGTGACTACTACTAACATAAACAGCAAGACATGATAGTTCATAAGAAGTCTTGGTACACCACCAAAACGCACCCATCTGCAGCGCTCAGAATCTCGTGATCCAGACGAGAATGACATTCTAAACAGAGGCAACTATTACATAGTAAGAGTGTGACATAGATGAGGATGACCAAATGACAAGGAATATGCATAACAAAAGAAAGAACTACCCATCCAGAACCAGTAGCAAAGACAACAAAGTCATTCGAACAGATGATCCAACACCATCATAATTTGCAGCCCTGCTTCAGCGACCAGTGATCCGGAGACACCAGTACTCCACCCTTTCGATGCAACAGCCCAATTACCTATCAACCTGAAGGCTTGAACCACATCACTGCCTGTCGTAATTGAGACATCCAAGGATCAAAGTTAATCTGGATGCCTTTGTCATTCTCACCTTCTTTTGGTTGCAGGCTGTATCGTTGACAATCAGGGGAGTTTGCTCCCGAACTCCTAGGGCTCACCGTGTAGACACAGTTTTCCATAGCAAATAGAGCCTCTCTGCCATTAAGGTCCTTGCCAACGGTGATCTCCTGGTTGATCGGATAATTGATTCTGAGAAACAGAGAGTGTGAACCAAGGCTGTTTACCCACCTCCAACTAAAAAATCCTGAAGGCCCCAACAAGCCGGTATCCTGCTCATAGACGTAACAGCCATTGTCCGGATACTCACGTATTTCATGGTGCGTGTATATAGTGGGGTTTTTGCAATATAACTTTTTCGGAACATGTGTCCGAATGATCATCAGTCTTTTGTTGTCGTCTGATCGAGCGAGGAACCAGTTGTGCTTCCCTGTTTTTGGCAAAGGTGGTGTGATTACAAAGGGCAGTAACTGTAGGGACACTGCATCATATCAAAAAGGACATGCATTGTTAATCTAAGATCAGCATTTTTCAGAGTATGAGTAGGATAATGCAAGAAACAGCATTGATATGTCCCTATTGTAACTGGGAGGAAAATACGGGGAAATGTATACTGGATTCGAAAATATAGAAGTGCCATGCATGGTTATACTCATGTTATCGCACAATCTATTCTTCACGGGAAACTACCATGTCATGCATGTTATGTAATCATGTTCTGTCCTCGCAAACAAATTCTTCAAGGTAACTAACAGACCATGCATTTTTATATACTCATGTTCTATGGGCAAAATTTTTGTGAGGATATTATTCTAGCCATTGAATGCTGAAGGGCAAATATAGGTATGTACACATGGTAAGCATTGCAGGATTTCACTACTTCCAAATATAGAGTTCTCCATATGCACATTTACTTCCCTAATGTATGTTTAGATGAAACAAATAGTGTGGTGCATGTTTCTACATCATGAAAATGAGGAAAGTAATATGGCCATTGATACACACTCATATTTAGTAGTAGTATATAGATTACTATAAAATAAGGATAATATCCATATATTCCTAACCATTTGATTATTCAGGGGTACAAATTGGCTGTAATGACATGGTCACAATCGCATGAATAACTCATTCCAAATATAGCTGATTTACGGCGTCTCTAATACATTGCCATAGTTCTACTCAAATTTTGCTCAAACAGGGATATGCCAATCATCACAAAAAGTTCAAACAGTTTCATGGCGTCATCATTAACATGAGATGGAAAAAACTTACACGCGCCGTCCCAGCAATACGTGGTGCCATCTGCTTTGTCGATCGCATATATGATGCCATTGTGTTCAATAGCATCATAGAAGTGTGTATCAGCTTTGACGATGATCCACTGCGAGCTGAGTTGTCTCCAGCTAAAGAAGGCACCGGCGTAAAGATAGGCGAGTCCGCAGTTGAACAAGGCAATTAGCTTGAAGTCTGTGTAATTCGCATGTCGTGTGGACACTTGGTAGATTACAATCGTCTGCAAAACAAGGTCCGTCCAACTGACGTGGTAATCTAGATGACTTGGACCGCGATGGTAAAACTCTATATAATCGAGCGGAGGAAGGATCATCTCATGGGAGGTCTGGAAGTTCATGAGCACCAACTTTTACCGTCTTCTCTGAAGGTAGCCATCTAGTGGGAGTTCATGCTGAACCAGTACATACCTGCCAAGAAGTTTCGGGCGATGGTGATCGGATTGAAGTCGAGGAAAATGATGTACGGCGACCCACTACGTACCTGCAAATAAGTTTCGACTATGGAGATCGGATTGAAGTCGAGGGGCATCATGTACGCCTCTGTATCATGGTGAGCCAATCTCGCAAGACCAGATAGCAGCAAGAAGGGTGTCTTGAAAAGCTTAGGCCTCACTTCGATGATGGGCGTGTGCATGTCCCTTGAGCATGCAGCCAGCCGCAGGTCGCTCAACATATCCATACACGAACAACAGAGGTCGAGGATGTCACTGGGGAGATTGCTCCAATCGCGTCTCATATGGATGTTGTGCGGTTCTCACTCGGCCATGGTGGAGTTTGGATGGTTGGGTTTTTTGGGGGCTTGATTTATGGGGGAGAAGGTTGTCGGTGCTGGAGCGGCTAGCAAGGGAATAGTGTTACTGGGGGAGGCGAGCGAGGCAACGGTACACGGGGGCACAGTGAGATGGAGATGGAGATGGAGATGGAGATGGAGTGGTGCTATGGGAGGGGAGAGTGAAACGAGGCGAGGCATGCTAATGTGCTGTACAGCGACGGTGACAGACTGCACAGTGCACAGGGTGAGGCTGACTTTGGTAACCCGAACACGCTGACTGGATTAGTGTCAAGCACAGGGTGTTGTCACTTCACTATGAGGACCGGATGAATAGTATTTTGACCATCAAGTGTACCACAGTTGTACTACTACTACTACTAGTACTAGTAGGAACATGAGTACTCCAGTACTGTATAGCGGAAATGGGTCTCCTGTGCTAGCATGCCTGTTCACTTCATCCTCCAAGTATCATCCATATTGCGAGCAGAACCAAATTCTCGTGCATGCGGAAGCGCGAAGATGGGCCTTTGATGAGGATAACCGTGTACTCCCTCCGTCTAGGTGAGCGCAACCTAGGTGGCTGTAGATTGGACGAGAAAGAGCACCGGGACGAGCAAAACTTCCAACCACGACACTTTTACAAATGGAAGCAAAATCAGCAATTAATACGTAGTTATAAGGATGCCTTTTCAGCTCTCCAAGCAGGCCCAATCAACGCCCTGCCGTGATGCATGTAGTGGTCGTTCTGGTGCATCAAGGACGGCATATAGATCGTTCCACTGTTGAGAAGAGGAAAATGGAAAGGTAGAACACAGCAGCAGAGGAAGAGAACGCTGGCTAACGAGGCTGGGAGGTGATCGAGCAGGAAGTTAATGCACCACGCCTAAAGGTTTTGGGAAAACCTGATTTTCATAAGGTGACTTACTCACCTAAACGGAGGGAGTATTCCTTAACCAGAGAATGTTGCAGCATTGTATGGCAAAGTATGGCAAAGTGTGTCTCCCACTCACGCGCCAATATCCATCTGAACCAACTACGACACATTTTTTTATCTGTTTGCATGGTCCCACCTATCAGGAAGGATAGGCGCGTACACGAACATGTACGACTCATCAGTCTACCCGCGTAGCCTTTTCGTTTAGTCTACCTAGCCGTCTAATCAACTTCCTGCATGCCACTTCTCCCATTTACTTCTCCATCGGGAACCGATTTTCCTCGGCTTCTTCACCTCCCCTTCGTCTTCATTTGCATCCAAACCCCACTGTGTTCACATTGTTTTAACCTCTTTAAATAATCATCTACTACTTTAGTTAGACTAGCCATCTATCCTAATTCTCCAAACCATAGCCTCCGTTCCACCGGTTCCAAATGGCGAAAGAGATCAAGATGCAGGTTTTTAGCATCCAACATGTCCTTGTCAAAGGCTCGTTGAGCATAGTTGCCACCGTCACCGTCCACCCAAGGGTTATTCGGCAGTGGATCAACAATGTATCCAACTCCCTCAAAAAGGTAGAGACGATGGTCATCGGTCTCGACGCAGAGTACACGGAGTGTGCCACTGGGAAGATCCAACGTGCCACCGTCCTTCAACTGTGCCTCGAAGATGATGTTTTGGTGTACCACATCATACACTCGCCCTCCATACCAGGTGAGCTTCATGATTTCTTGTCTCGGGAGGACGTATACTTCTGTGGGGCAGCCATCGAAGGGGATAAACAGAAGCTGGAGCCGTACAACCTTCATTTGAAAAGCATCGCTGACCTACAAACCAGAATCAAAATTCATGTAGAAGATTGTGATAAACAGACACCACCCCTATTCGACGTAGAAAATTTTGTGCTCGGTACAAATCTTCAGAAGGGTGACAAGACGGTGGCATTAAGGTCGTCTGGATGGGAGAATTATCCCTTGATGTACGAGCATATAAAATATGCTGCCCTCAATGCCCGTGTGAGTTTCGAGATAGCTGCAAGGTCCAAAGAGCTTGTTGCGAAGCCGTCTCCCACAGAAAAAGAAGAAGAAGAAGAAGAAGAAGAAGAAGAAGAAGAAGAAGAAGAAGAAGAAGAAGAAGAAGAAGAAGAAGAAGAAGAAGAAGAAAAGGCTGCACCAGCAGGAGGGCATTATGGATGGATGAACTATTTCCTCTCTTGTAAAAAAAATTCCCTCTCGGTGTATATTGATATAGATGTACTATTTCGATGGTGTGCATGCCTTTGGAACAAAGTAGTAGCATGGGTCCGCTTGACTATAAGGAACTATTTATCCGCATATATAGGTTTCTCTGCTACTCCTTCCAGTGATCGGTAGTGCATGTGTCCGTAGACATGACAACTTGTCCATGGAAGTTCAACTACGGCGACATCACGTTTCATCCACTGCCACTCGCGAATCCCACGATGCCGCTCCAACCCACGACACCATGTCCCCCGATGTGCGCCTCACCCCTCTCGGTCGCACCGCCCCTCTGCCTTTGTGTGCATGACATGTGGGCCACCTAAAATGCGGCGAGCATCAAGTTTCTACCACAGCCACACGCGATTCCCACGATGCCGCTCGAACCCATGACAACACACGTCCCCCGACCTGCGCCTCACCCCTCTCGACCCCACTGCCCCTCTGCCTTCGGGAGCATTACATGTGGACCAGTCACCTATCGGGTCCACATGTTATTGACTCAAAGGCAGGTGTAGTAAGGCGCTGAAGCTCATTCCCGAGGGCCCTGAGAGGGAAATGTAACTCCTGCGCCAGGCCTTCTAGTGCTACCGCTACATGAACTCATGCCAAACTCGAGATTTGTTTCTTTACTATACATGCACGCAACGTTTTAATGGACATTGTAATCTCAACATTTGATGGGGAGCTCTAAATTTGAATTTGAAACTTACAAAACGAAAAGATTCAAAACAAATAAATTGGGAGAGAGGAAGTATATCGTAGGATGTGTCCCATATGAAATAAGTCCCCTGGTTTGTCACCGCGAAGATGCGGTTAGAAAGGAGCACAACATCTCCGTACTCGTACGACAACAAATCGGCCGCAGACATCATGGTCCGCCTTTGACCACCATGTGAAAGGTTCGTGCTATCTTATCCAATCTCACCCGTGGTTCCATCGTACCAATTCATGCTGTGGCCCGTTGCATGGCTGATCCCAATGTTGGACAAAGGTTCTACGGGAATGGTGTCACCGTTGCAAATGTTGTGCAAAATGATGTTGGTACCCTCCCATACATATGCAAGCCAATCTCCACTCGCACCGAGCCTAACCTGTGAAACAGTGGGCAAGGGGAGAATTAGGACATGGACACGGAAGTAGTCTTTAGAATGCATTTACTACGTGATCAAACTCATCTTACCTGCTCATCAGAGGAAATCCGAGTGCCCCTCAATGTCGGCATCTCAAGCGGCATCAACTTGCAACTATGGCCACGCCGCGTTGGAGAGACCCCTAAGGAAACATCCTCGTGCGTTCCACGGAACATCAAGATGCATTTGTATGAGTAGTTTATCTTGTGAGAGAAAATGATGAACGAGGGAAGGCCTCTAGAGATAGAGATAGACACTACTACTACCAATGTGCTGGCCCGCGCATTGCAATGGATCCAAAGTAGTACTATAGAATAATACTTGTTCACGTGCTTGAAATATAAACACTCTAGTTTTGATATATATGTGTCATCATACATGACAGCTTGTCCATGGAAGTTGAACCACGGCGACCATCACGTTTCTTGTTTCTACCACTGCCACACCGACACGCGATTCCCACGACGCTGCTCCAACCCACGGCACGACGTCCCCTGACGTGGACATGGATCCTCTGACATGGCTATCACTGCCTTTCCCTGCCTTTCTTTCGCTGACAGGTGGGACCCACGCCTAGCGTTCCCACATGTCAGTGACAAAATGGTAGGGTTGTTCGCGTCAGGGGATCCTCATCCCCCGACATGCGCCTCATCCCTCTCGGCCCCACCGCTCCTCTGCCTTTGTGTGCATGACATGCGGGCCAGCTGAACTGTGGCGACCATCAATTTTCTATCACAGACACACCCGATTGGACGCGGTTTGCCTGCTCCGCTGCTGTGCTCCGATCCGTACTCCCGCACCATCGAATTTTTCATCCAGTGGCTGTGACACATTTCATCCCGGGCATCAATCCTCAGCTGGAGTACTTCTGTACTACAGGTAGTACCTACCGGTCTGACCATCTATGCCTCGTAACGCACCGACGCCCAGCTGTGGCACCCTCGCAAGGGCCATGCCACCACCGGTCGGTTCATCTCGAACAAGTGAGTCGCGAACCACGCCACCACCATGAGAATGATATGTGGGCCAACCGCATTTAAGGTCCGCATGTCATTGACTCAGAGGCCGGGCACTAAGCCACTGAAGTCCGGTCCCGTCGGCCCCGAGAGGGAAATGTAACTCCTGTGGCTGGCCTTGTGTTGCTCCGGCAGCACGAGCTCATGCCAGAACCAGAATTTGTTTCTTACTACTACCAACTAGTACTAGTAAGGTACACGTGCATTGCACGCATGAGATTCTGGTGGTTTGTGCATTATGCTTCTACATGTGGAGTTTTGTAGATTCTACATGTGGCAAAATCTGGTGGAATGTAGATCATATCCAACGGCAAGTAGTGCTCGGATTTGCCTTCGTTGTACCGTCGGATTGGCTTCATCCAATGACCAACTTTCAAAGTTATTCACACATTATATAGGGGTATAGACATATAGATGTTTGGTTTGTAGCCTAAGGTTGCCACACCTAAGCTTAGGCATGCCACAATATCTTAGGCATCTGTTTGGTTCATTGCTACACTTGTGGCTTGCCACACTTTTCTAGATACATGGTCCACATGTCATAGACTCAACTTCTTGCTAAATCTTGCCACACTTGTGGTGCCCATTTTGTTAGCCACATTTTTTGTGGCAGACACATGGGTTGTTTGGTTTTAGGCCTAGCAATGCCACACTTTATCATACAATGTTGCCAAACTTGCCTAAGGTTAGGCGTTGTTTGCTTAGTAGGGCTGTTTGAATTGTGACCATCTTTGCCATATATTGCCACATAATTTTTGCCACACTTGCCTTAGTTGAGTTGCTTTGTTAGCCACACTTTGGCTTGCCTAAGGGAATCTTGCCACACAGTTATTAGGGCATGTTTGGTTTGTGACAAACTTTGCCAAAGATTGCCACACCTAAAGTTAGGCAAGTTTGACCAACTTAGGTGAGTGTTTGGTTCAAGCCACATCTTCGGCAAGCCCCACTTGGGCCCCACATGGCATACACATAAAAAATGTGGCAAGATTCCCTTAGGCTTGCCAACTTGTGGCTCTCATTTTGATGAACTAACCTTAGGCAAGCTTGGCAAAAATGCGTGGCAAAGTGTGGCAATGCTAGGCCTAGAACCAAACAGCCCATTTGTGTCTATGACATGTGGGGCTCACTGATCATAAAATAATCTTTGCCTTAGGTGTGGCTAGAACCAAACACCTACCTAACTTGGTCAAACTTGCCTAAGGTCAGGTGTAGCAAAGTGTGGCAAGGTGTGGCTAGGAACCAAACAGCCACTAAGATTGCCAAAGATTGCCACACGTAAGGTTAGGCAAGTTTGCCTAACTTAGGTGAGTGTTTGGTTCAAGCCACACCTTAGGCAAGCCACACTAAGGCCCCACATGACATACACACAAAAAACGTGGCAAGATTCCCTTAGGCTTGCGAACTTGTGGATCTCATTTTGAAGAACTAATAACTTTGCCTAAGCTTAGTTGTGGCAAAGTTAGTCATGAATTAAGTTCAACCATGGAGTCTTCTAGATTATACATGTGGCAGAATCTGGTGGATGATATCCAACGGCCAGTAGTGCACGGATTTTCCATATTTGTACCGTCGGATTGGCTTCATCCAATGACCAATTTCAAAGTTTTTCACACACTATATAGGGGGTATAGATATAGATGTGCCGGTCTGTTGCAATGGATCCAAAGTATATCTATTTAGTGGAGTGCACTTTAAACACATTATCTATTTATTTTTCTCTAACCTTTCGTAGCCATGCAACCAAGCCACATAAGCTTCATGGGTGCCCCCACATCATATTATTCATACTACATTGACTGAAAAAAAGATAAATCACCCAAAACAAGATCTTCCCTTTTTTGTTCGTACGATGTTGTGCCGTGCACGTACCTACTAGTTGTATAGTGGTAGTACTAGTAATATAGTATTAGGAGTACAAACTTGGTACTAGTAGGAGTAGTACTAGTACGAAATGCTCCTACTCTATCAACGAGCCCATCTGACACCAAATTTCTTGGCTTTCGTGCTACAGCTAGATCTTCCCCTCGTTTCTGTTTTCCAACCCGGCGGTGAGCGGGGTGCGGTTTGCCAATAGTCGTTTGCTCAATGGCGGTCCCACATGAAAGTGAAAATGCTAGGCAACATGCCTTCCCTAAGCTATGTGTCGTGCCGGACGGGACGCGGAGTACTCCCGATTCCCGGGCATGTGGGGGTGCGACGCGAACGCGGCAGGCCTTTTCCTTTTACTAGCAATGTGCTAGTGCGTTGCGACGGATCCAAAGTAGTAGAATAGTAGTACTTGTTCACAAATTTGAAATAAATCACTCTTGTTTTGATATACTCCTAATATATTACTCCCTCCGTACCTAAATATTTGTCTTTTTAGAGATTTCAAATGGACTATCACATATGGATTATATAGACATATTTTGAAGTGTAGATTCACTCATTTTGCTCCGTATGTAGTCACTTATTGAAATCTCTAGAAAGACAAATATTTAGGAATGGAGGGAGTACTTTTCACTCAAAATATATTTCTCAGGTTGTTTTCATGAGGTGAGGGAGGGATGTGCTTGCTTTCAAGATAATAAGGGGTTTTCTGCAAATTGGAGCAGAGAAGTGGGTATTGTTGCAAAAATGCCACAACTTACCTCACAACCGTTAGATGCAGATCTGATGGTCAGAAATGACGGATGACAAACACACCACCATCACCAACTGAGTCTTTTATAAGGAAAAAGTAGGAGTAGAGAAACATGGATAAATTGTAACATTTGGTTCCGCTCCTTGGCACGATCGATAGATAGAAATAATGATTGGAAACGCTAGGGAGGGGCTATTTCTACCAGATAAGCAGGGTACGTAGTACTAGGTTGGCACATCGTCTGTTTGGTCACACGCGGTCCGACATGTTCTGGTGTTTCTAGCAAGATGCCCGCGCATTGCACAAAGTTGATGGAAAAGGTAAGCACAACTTATAAATTGACGGATGGAGTACTAGTTACAATGATGCATATAATTAAGCAAAGGTATCGCACATGTCGGTATTGACTGGAACGAGAATGCAACAGCACAACATAAGGCAAGAAGAAAGATGGGTCCATGAACGTACGACCTCCTCCTCCTCCTCAACTTAGTGCGTCGGGCCACTGACCGCCGGCTAAGGAGCGGCGGCTTTTGTGGCGAGGTCGAGTTGCTTCTCAGCAAAGGCATCCAAGGATTCCAGCCGGTTGAGGAAGGCCAACATCGTTGCGTCCTCACTGGCCTTGTAGATACCTATGTACAGGATTTGCTCGTACACGTGGATGTGTAGGTCGACGAATTCTTGCAGGGCGAGGCGTCTCGCGGCGAGCGCGACCTCCAGGTGGACATTCTTCGTGGCGTCGGCGGGCAGTCGCAGGGCCACTAGTGCTTGAAAGAGGTTCCGACCATGGAGGCCGATTAGGATGACAGGCAATGAGGAGCCCGGGCGTGCGGGCTGGAGGAGTACGGTGATGTCGTCCGCGAGCTTCTTGAGGCCAGTGAACTTGTTGCTGGTGGCAATGATCATCTGGTCCAACTGAGAGTCGTAGTTGGCATCGACAGCGTCCATCCGCCAGCCAGTCTCCAACACCGTCTGGAGACGATCCTCGGCGCCATGCCGCAGGCCGGTGTCGTGGACCATCTGGAACAGCCGCTGGCCGCTCACATGCATTGCCGCCATGGGCCTGGAGTGAGCTCTTTTGCGCTTAGTGTAGGTGCTTAGGCAAATGCTTAGGTGCGTACGATGTGGTAGATGCATTGGAATGGAGGCGCGCCTTTATATGAGGGCAATGAGGGCAAACTGTGTTGCATTCACATCGTGCAGCCTCTTTTCCCGGACCTCCTCCCATTACTTCCCTCATGCATTAATTGAAGGAGGATGCATTGGCTGTTCAACATTTCGGGAACCGCTAGTCCCTCCCTTGTCTGCATTAAAGCCGTATCAGGAACAACGCCGCCCGCTGTCAAATCGAATACTCCCTCCGTCTAGGTGAGTAAGTCATCTTACGAAAACCAAATATTAAACACATAGGCGCGGTGCATTAACTCTCATGTTGTTTCCTATTTTTTGACTTAAATAGAGGAATCAACCAATAAGAGATGTGGGGCTTGTATGCTTTTAATGACTTGAGACTATCAAACATGGCATGCAGTGGTCAGTTCATTGCACGCAATGATATTAATAATGCTTAGTATCATACTACCTCCATCTTGGTTTATTAGTCCCCATTGTAATTTGTGATAAATTTTGACCAAAGATTTAACTGATAAAATGTTAGTGCATGTCAACAAAAGTTATATTGTTGGGTTCGTATTTGAACATAGTTTTCAATGATATAATTTTGTATGGCATGCATAAACATTTCATTAGTTAAATTTAATAGTACTATATGCATAATTTGGCAACGAGCGCTCTCTATAAGTACCACCTTTTTTTAATTTCAAGTTTTGCTCCATGGCGCAATCCATTGATACTACTACTGTACAAAAGTGGAGTATATACATTTTTTTAAAGGCTAGAGGGCGGGGCAGTCTAGCTTGGTCGGTTTCACGAGAGGCAAGGGCCTTTGTGATTTGATGGCTCATTACTGCTGTCAAATCGAATAGTACTGCGCCGCCCGCTGCACGCCCGGCTGAACACGCCTCCTCGCCTCCATTAAACCACTCTGTTAAACCCGCATGCAAACCGACAATCCTACTCCGGCCACACTTCCTTTCATGAGCAGACCAGAATTAAATGCAACACCGGCCGAGCTGCTCCCATCCGCCCTCAGTTTAAACGAGGATAGACGCCGGCCAAGCTCCTACCGTCCGCCCTCTATTTACACGAGGCCAGACAGATAGCGGGCAAGAATCGCACCCCTCCGCTGCTCCCCAATATCCTCCTTCACCATTTTCTCCAATCTTCTGATGGCTTCTGAGGAGACGTTCTACGGCATATTACCCAGCTGGGTGGCCCGCCGTGCCATCCAGATACGGGCGAGGCCACTCGGTGCCTCACCAACCTCGCTTGGCCTGACGGAGCCAGTTGCAGCCCCAAGCAGGCGTGTGGTTCAGCAACTCGCCGCTCCAGTTCAGCTCGATGGGGAGTGGCGAGTTGCTCCACGCCGGCACGGCGATGAGAACACCGATACGGGCATCGTCGCTGCCGCATCGTACTGCGCCACCAGTGTTTGCGGTGGCCGCGCCTCCCGTGTCTGTGGGCGCGCCTCCCGTGCCTGCGGCAGCGCCATGCAGGCAGAGACAGAAGCCGGGTGCGTGGAGAGCGACGAGTCGGTGGCCAGCTTCTCCGTGTCCGCCGCCATCATCGAGGAGAAGTAGAACACAGGAGGCTGCTGCCACTTAGGACCCATGAAGGCCACCGCCGAGGTGACGACTGCGCATTCAGGTGGTTTCTTTGTTGCTTCGTCTCTTCCGAGGACCTTCGTCGACCCCGCAAGTGTCTGACGGACATGAGGAAGACAAAAGGATCAGCAGACGGCCATTTAGATTATGTACTCCCTCTGCAGCTGGCGGGAAATATTTCTTCTAAGAATGGATAAATTGTATGTATATATAACTAAAATAAGTCTAGATACATCCATTTCTAGGACAAGTATTTCCGGACGGAGGGAGTATTAATTATACCAAGAGATCCGGATTGGCACCGCTTAGTTCATGTAAATGTAATGAAATCCATCATGTTTATATGAAGATCCGACTTTTTTATATGAAGTCCTTCATGCTTATATGAAATCAGTCCGTGTTTGCACGAATTTCATCTGGTTGGTTAGAGTTGTGAAAATGTGTGCCACTGGCATTTGATGTCGTCCTCCGTGGAAGGAAGCGAGAGGAAATTTGCCGGCTGCCTAATGACCCACAAGTGTAGGGGATCTATCGTAGTCCTTTCGATAAGTAAGAGTGTCGAACCCAACGAGGAGCAGAAGGAAATGATAAGCAGTTTTTAGTAAGGTTTTCTGCAAGCACTGAAATTATAGGTGATAGATAGTCTTGTGATAAGATAAATAGTAATGAGCAACAAGTAAATAAAGTAAATAAATTGCAGCAGGGTGGCCCAATACTTTATGTAGCAAAGGATAAGCCTGGACAACTTCTAATAATGATAAAGGAGCTCCCGAGGACACATCGGGAATTATCGTCAAGCTAGTTTTCATCACGTTCATATGATTCGCGTTCGTTACTTTGATAATTTGATATGTGGGTGGACCAGAACTTGGGTACTACCCTAAGTTGGACATGCATCCCACTTATGATTAACCCCTATTGCAAGCATCCACAACTACAACAAAAGTATTAAGGTAAACCTAACCATAGCATGAAACATGTGGATCCATAACAGCCCCTAACGAAGCAACGCATAAACTAGGATTTAAGCTTCTGTCACTCTAGCAACCCATCATCTACTTATTACTTCCCCATGCCTTCCTCTAGGCTCAAATAATGGTGAAGTGTCATGTAGTCAACATTCACATAACACCACTAGAGGAAAACACAACATACATCTCATCAAAATATCAAACAAATACCAAATTCACATGACTACTAATAGAAAGACTTCACCCATGTCCTTAGGAACAAACGTAACTACTCACAAAGCATATTCATGTTCATGATCAGAGGATAATATTATGCATAAAGGATCTTAACATATGATCTTCCACCAAGTAAACCAATTAGCATCAACTACAAGGAGTAATCAACACTACTAGCAACCCACAGGTACCAATTTGTGGTTTTGATACAAGAGATGAACTAGGGTTTTGAGAGGGGATGGTGCTGGTGAAGATGTTGATGGAGGTTGACCCCCTCTCGATGAGAGGATCGTTGGTGATGACGTTGGTGATGATTTCCCCCTCTCGGAGGGAAGTGTCCCCGGTAGAACAGCTCCGCCAGAGCCCTAGATTGATTCCGCCAAGGTTCCGCCTTGTGGGGGCGGAGTTTCATCCCGTAAGCTTGCCCACGAATTTTTCCAGGGTAAAAGTGATGATATAGATTCTGTCATATGATTTCCTATGCTGAAGTAACAAGAAATTAACAATGTCAAGTATGGTTCAAAAACTTCATTGGGAACTAACAAACTATAATCTCAGTCATTGAAGCAATTGCAATTTATCGTAACATCAGAAAGAGTCAATAGAAGAGCTTTTTGGCAAGCTCACATACTCAACTATCTCGTAGTCTTTTACAATTGCTAACACTCACGCAATACTTGGGGTTATAGAGTTTCAGCCGGACACTGAGAAAGATAGGGGCTTATTGTGTTGCCTCCCAACATATTCACCTTTAGGTGATGTCAACAATAATAGCCCATGCTAACTTACATCCAATTGGATATATATATCATGATCTTTCAAACACGAGGAGCTTGCCAAAAGATAAAATGAAAAATGGAAAGGTGAGGATCACCTTGACTCAAGCATAAAGTAAAAACATAAAGTAAAAGATAGGCCCTTCGCAAAGGGAAACAGAGGTTGTCATGCGCGTTTATGGTTGATGCATAAAATCTTAATGCAAAAGAACGTCACTTTATATTGCCCCTTGTGTGTGGACCTTTATTATGTAGTTCGTCGCTTTTATTACTTCCACAACAAGTTCGTACAAAGCTTATTTTCTCCCACTAATAAGTCATACATAATTAGAGAGCAATTTTTATTGCTTGCACCTAGGGGTGGGCATATGAACCGATGACCGAAGTACCGACCCGAACTAACCGGGACCGAACCCGAATGCACCGAAACCGATTCATTCGCTCGTAACTTCGGTCAGCCAATTTGGAGAACCGAAATTTCTTCGGTTGATTCGGGTGCATGTATCAAGTAACCGAACACACCGAAGTACCGAAGTAATTGTCAAGTCACGAGAAATCTACGTACGTAGCCCACGGGCCACAGCCCAACTACATAACCTGGATAGAGAGAACCGCATCCACATCAGCAGCATAGCGCTTGACCACACCCTAGCCGCCGCCCGCGCGTGTCTGTGCCTCGAGCCCTCGACCTCGACCACTGCAACCTAGCCTCCCACTACCTTTGACTTCTATCCATCCCCGCGTCCGGCGGCGGCGGCTCCACTTCCACCTCTCAGCCATGTCCCTCTGCTTATATCCATCCCCTTGGTGACGGCGTTAGGGGTGCTGCTCGTGGAGGCTGAAGATGACCTGCAAGGCGCGACCATCTCTTCCCCCTACCGGGCGCAGATCCGTGCTGCTGATCTTCAATTTTTGATTCGATTTTTGCGCACGGATCTGAGGATTTGATTTTTGATTCGATTTTTGCCACAACTAATCTTCTTCGCTATCATATTTCCTTGATCTTCCTTGCCTATTCAGTTTTATTTTCATCAGTTACTCAGTTGTTCGGTCTGAACCGAGACCCAAACCGAAGCATCGCTGCACCGAACTCTCGGTTCCTATTTTTATAGCAAACCGATCGGTCTGCCAAATCTAGCAACCGAAATTCATTAAAACCCGAAGCACCGAACCGTTCGGTTCAGGGGAACCGAATGACCAGCCCTACTTGCACCGATGACAACTTACTTGAAGGATCTTACTCAATCCATAGGTAGATATGGTGGACTCCCATGGCAAGACTGAGTTTAAGGGTATTTGGAAGCACAAGTAGTATCTCTACTTGGTGCTAGGAATTTGGCTAGCATGAGGGGGAAAGGCAAGATCAACATGTTTGGCAAGTCAATTACAATATACTTTAACTGAGATGTCGGAAAACATAAACCATTACGTTGTCTTCCTTGTCCAACATCAACTCTTTTAGAATGTCATACTTAATGAGTGCTTCACAATCATAAAATATGTCCAAGATAAGATATTTATATGTGAATCCCTCTTTCCTTATCACTTCCTATTAATTGCAACGATGACCAAGGCTACGTTCATCAACTCCCAACAATTTTTATGCCTCATACTTTCTATATGTGAAGTTATCACTATCCATAAGATTAATATGAACTCTTTTATTCTTTCTACTTTCTCAAGATCATAGCACATAGCAAAGCCCTTGACTCAACACTAATCTTTATTATAAATAGCTAACGGACTTGATTACATAAGGAGATCACAAAGCAAAACTCAAACTACTTGATATCAAATCTTCTAGATCAAGATACTACTAAACGGATCGAGCTAAATAAAGCGGTAAAGATAGGACTGTGATGGTGATACGATACCGGGGCACCTCCCCCAAGCTTGGCAGTTGCCAAGGGGAGTGCCCATACCCAAGTGATTATTTCTCCTTCTTCACGGTAGGTGTTATGATCTTCTTGGTGATGATGCCCTTCAGAATGCGGTTCTCCTCCTCAAGCTTATTGACTTCTTGTTTGAGATCCATAATTTCTTTACGGAGCTGGCCCGTAACAGCCAAAGCTCCTTTTACCCAAGGATGCTGCATAGCTGCTAGAGAATAAGTGAAACTCTTTTTCAAATTTTCATAAGAAAGAAATCTAGAGTTGGAAGGGATGACCGAAGTTGGAATAGCCACGCTCGATAGTTCCCCCATCATGAATTCTGCTCGGAGACGAGAGGTGACTTCTTGATCTTCTTCCATGGCATCTATCCTTTTCAAATCAGCCTCCATCTCATCCTCCATTGAGGGTCCAAAGTGGTAGGCATCGCTCTTTGCTCCTAGTCCTGGCGTTGGGTGAGACACCCGGCTCTCCCCAACTGACTCCTGAGAAGACATCTTGTTTAATTCTGCAACAGGAATAGCTCGAAACGAAAACAGAGGATATTTGCGTGATCCGATGGTCAAAACCTTCGGGAGTATATATAATGAATTTTTACCGACCAAAATACGTAACGTGCAAGAAAATGGAGTTCGGGAGGCACACGAGGTGCCCACAAGACAGGGGGCACGCCCTACAAGGGGGGGGCGCCCTCCACTCTCGTGGGAGCCTCGTATCTCTTTCGGACTACTTCTTTCTTCCTAAAATTCTTAAATATTCTGAAACTGATAAAAATCACCATTGGAGTTGTTTTGGAGTCGGTTTACTTACCGTACCACATACCTATGCCTTTTCGGAGTCTGGAACATTCTGGAAAGTGTCCCTTATGTATTCCTCAGGGGTTACGGTTTCAATAATATTAGTTTCAACATTGATAGGATTACCTGAGATATAGTGTTTAATTCTTTGACCGTTTACCACCCTCGGATTTGTGCCTTCGAAGTTGCTGATTTTTATGGCACCAGAATGATAGACCTCTTCGATAACGTAGGGACCTTCCCATTTTGAGAGAAGTTTTCCTGCAAAAAAACTTAAATGAGAGTTGAATAATAAGACATAATCTTCTACATTAAACTCACGCTTTTGTATCCTCTTATCATGCCAGCGTTTGACTTTTTCTTTGAAAAGCTTGGCATTCTCATAGACTTGGGTTCTCCATTCATCAAGTGAGCTAATATCAAATAACATCTTCTCACCGGCAAGCCTGAAGTCATAATTGAGCTCTTTAATAGCCCAATATGCTTTATGTTCAAGTTCAAGAGGTAAATGACACGCTTTTCCATAAACCATCTTATAAGGAGACATACACATAGGATTTTTGTATGCAGTTCTATAGGCCCATAATGCATCATCAAGTTTTTTGGACCAATTCTTTCTAGATCTATTCACAGTCTTTTACAAAATTAACTTGAGCTCTCTATTGCTCAACTCTACTTGACCACTAGACCGCGGATGATAAGGAGATGCTATTCTATGATTGACATCATACTTAGCAAGCATCTTATGGAAAGCACCATGAATGAAATGTGAACCACCATCAATTGTAAGATATCTAGGGACTCCAAACCTCGGAAAAATAACTTCTTTAAGAATTTTAATAGAAGTGTTATGATCAGCACTACTAGTTGGAATAGCTTCTACCCACTTAGTAATGTAATCAACAACAACTAAAATATGTCTATAACCATTAGAGGCAGGAAAAGGTCCCATATAATCAAAGCCCCAAACATCAAACGGTTCAATAACAAGAGAATAATTCATAGGCATTTCTTGATGTCTACTATTGTTACCTATTCTTTGACATTCATCAAAAGATAAGACAAACTTATGAGCATCTTTGAAGAGAGTAGGCCAATAAAAACCAGATTGTAGTACCTTGTGTGCAGTTCTATCTCCAGCGTGGTGTCCTCCATAAGATTCAGAGTGACACTTATGTAGAATCTGTTCCTATTCATGCTCAGGCACACAACTTCTAATAACACCATCTACTCCTTCTTTATAAAGGTGTGGATCATCCCAGAAGTAATGTCTTAAATCATAAAAGAACTTTTTCATTTGTTGGTATGTGAAACTAGGTGGTAAATATTTAGCAACAATGTAATTAGAATAATCAGCATACCGAGGAGCAGTACGAGAAGCATTGACGATCTCTAATTGTTCATCAGGAAAGCTATCATTAATAGGCAGTGGGTCATCAAGAACATTCTCTAAGCTGGACAAGTTATCTGCAACGGGGTTCTCATCTCCCTTTCTATCAATAATATGCAAGTCAAATTCTTGGAGCAAGAGAACCCATCTAATGAGTCTAGGCTTAGCATCTTTCTTTTCCATAAGATATTTAATAGCAGCATGATCAGTGTGAATAGTAACTTTGGAATCAACAATATAAGGTATAAACTTATCACATGCAAACACAACTGCTAAGAACTCTTTTTCAGTAGTAACATAATTTCTCTGGGCAGTATCAAGAGTCTTACTAGCATACTGGATAACATTCAATTTCTTATCGACTCTTTGCCCTAAAACAATACCTACAGCATACTCACTAGCATCGCACATAATTTCAAAAGGTAAATTCCAATCAGGTGGCTGAACAATAGGTGTAGGGATCATAGCTTTCTTAAGAACTTCAAACGCTTCTACACAACATCATCAAAGACAAAAGGGATATCTTTTTGCAATAAATTAGTCAGAGGCCTAGAGATTTTAGAAAAGTCCTTAACGAACCTCCTATAAAAACCAGCATGACCAAGGAAACTTCTTATACCTTTTATGTCTGTGGGACATGGCATCTTTTCAATAGCATCAACTTTGGCTTTATCAACTTCAATACCTCTCTCGGAGATCTTGTGCCCCAAGATAATGCCTTTGTTAACCATAAAGTGACACTTTTCCCAATTCAGGACGAGCCTAGTGTCTTCGCATCTCTGCAAAACTCGATCGATGTTGCTCAAACAATCATCAAAAGAGGATCCATAGACCGAGAAGTCATCCATGAATACCTCACAAATCATTTCACAAAAATCAGAGAACATAGCCATCATGCATCTTTGAAAGGTAGCAGGTGCATTACATAAACCAAAAGGCATACGTCTATAAGCAAAAGTACCAAAAGGGAAAGTAAAAGTAGTTTTAGATTGAGCCTTCGCTGACACAGGTATCTGAGAGAAACCAGAATAACCATCTAGAAAGCAAAAATGTGTGTGTTTGGATAGCCTTTCTAGCATTTGATCAATAAAAGGTAAAGGGTAATGATCTTTCTTGGTAGCTTTATTTAACTTATAGAAATCAATTACCATCCTATAACCTGTAATAATTCTTTGCGGGGTCAATTCATCTTTATCATTAGGAACGACGGTAATACCTCCCTTTTTAGGGACACAATGGACAGGGCTTACCCATTCACTATCAGCAACTAGATAAAATAATAACTGCATCAAGGAGCTTTAGTATCTCCTTTCTTACCACTTCCTTCATCTTGGGATTTAATCGTCTTTGAGGATCTCTAACTATTTTGGCATCTTTCTCCACTGAAATCTTGTGTTGACATAATGTGGGACTAATGCCCTTAAGATCATCCAGAGTATATCCAATAGCTGCTCGGTGCTTCTTCAGAGTTTTCAATAATCTTTCTTCTTCTTTCTCTGAAAGGTTAGCACTAATAATAACAGGATATATTTATTTTTCATCAATATAAGCATACTTAAGATTATCAGGCAATGGTTTGAGTTCAAACACGGGATCACCCTTGGGTGGAGGGGGATCCCCAAGAATTTCAATGGGAAGGTTATGTTTCAGCATAGGTTCCTATTTAAGTAACACTTCATCTCTTTCTTCCCTTTCCTTCATAAACATATTGTTTTCATGGTCTAGCAAATATTGTTCTAACGGATCAGTTGGAGGAACAGCAATGGAAGCAAGACCAATAATCTCATCCTTGCTAGGTGGTTCCCTTTCACGAGGTTGTCTACTAAACTTAGCGAAATTAAACGCATGATACATACCATCTATGCCAATAGTGACAATATTCTTTTCACAATTAATCTTAGCACTAGCAGTATTGAAGAAGGTTCTACCAAAAATAATGGGACAAAAATCATCTTGTGGGGAACCAAGAACAAGGAAATCAGCAGGGTATTTAACATTCCCACACAAAACTTCAACATCTCTAACAATCCCAATAGGTTTAATGGTCTCCCTATTAGCAAGCTTAATAGTAACATCAATGTCTTCTAATTCAACGGGTGCAATGTCGTGCATAATTTCTTTATAAAGATCATAAGGTATCGCACTAGCACTAGCACCCATATCACATAATCCATGATAACAATGATCTCCTATTTTAACAGAAATAACAGGCATGCCCACGATAGGTCTATATGTCTTAGTATCAGGTCTAGCAATATTAGCAGTCTCACCCAAGAAACAAATAACATGCCCATCTAAGTCCTCATCCAACAGATCTTTAACCATAGCAATACTAGGTTCAACATTAATTTTCTCAGGAGGTGTATAAGTCCTAATATTACTCTTACGAACAACAGTCGAAGCTTTAGCATGATCCTTTATCCTAATAGGAAAAGGAGGTTTTTCAACATAAGCAGTAGGAACAATAGGATCACTATAGGTAATAGTCTTTTCTTCGACTATAATAGGTGCAACTACTTTCACTTCAACAGGAGGATTATATTTAAACCACTTCTCTTTAGGGAGATCAACGTGAGTAGCAAAAGATTCACAAAAAGTAGCTACTATCTCAGAGTCAAGTCCATACTTAGCGCTAAATCCATGAAAAGCATCGGTATCCATAAAAGATTTAACACAGTCGAACTTAGGTGTTATACCTGACTCCCTACCATCTCGGAACCCTAATCTTCAGAGTTGCATTTAATTCTTTCCAATAAGTCCCATTTGAAATCAATAGTCTTCAGCGTATAAGAACCAACACAGGAAGTATCGAGCAGGTTGCAATTATCAAGAGAAAGCCGAGCATAAAAATTCTGAATAATCATTTCCCGAGAGAGCTCATGATTGGGGCATGAATATAACATTGACTTAAGCCTCCCCCAAGCTTGAACGATGCTTTCTCCATCACGGGGACAGAAATTATATATGTAATTACGATTACGATGAACAAGATGCATCGGATAGAACTTCTGGTGAAATTTCAACTTCAATCGCTTATAATTCCAAGATCTCGTATCATCACATTGCCTATACCATGTCAATGCATCTCCCTTCAAAGATAAAGGGAAGACCTTCCTTTTGACAACATCATCGGGAATACATGCAAGCTTAAATAATCCACAAACTTCATCCACAAAGATAAGGTGTAAATCAGGATGCAATGTTCCATCTCCTGCAAATGGATTAGCTAGAAGTTTCTCTATCATAACCGAAGGAATCTCAAAATAAATATTTTCATAAAGTTCAATAGGTTGAGGAGCAACTCTTTGCTCTTCTGGTTGGGGTGAAGATACCCCAAACAAGCCCCTCAAAGGATTAGTTTCCATAGTGACAAGTAACAGAAAATTTCAGCACACTATATAAATGTTTCCTTACCAAGTTCCACTCACCAAAAGCGCTACACTCCCCGGCAACGGCACCAGAAAAGAGTCTTGATGACTCACAAGTGTAGGGGATCTATCATAGTCCTTTCGATAAGTAAGAGTGTCGAACCCAACGAGGAGTAGAAGGAAATGATAAGCGGTTTTCAGTAAGGTTTTCTGCAAGCACTAAAATTATAGGTGATAGATAGTTTTGTGATAAGATAAATAGTAACGAGCAACAAATAAATAAAGTAAATAAAGTGCAGCAAGGTGGCCCAATCCTTTATGTAGCAAAGGATCTGGACAACTTCTAATAATGATAAAGGAGCTCCCGAGGACACATTGGGAATTATCATCGAGCTAGTTTTCATCACGTTCATATGATTCGCGTTCGGTACTTTGATAATTTTATATGTGGGTGGACCGGAACATGGGTACTGCCCTAACTTGGACAAGCATCCCACTTATGATTAACCCCTATTGCAAGCATCCGCAACTACAACAAAAGTATTAAGGTAAACCTAACCATAGCATGAAACATGTGGATCCATAACAGCCCCTAACGAAGCAATGCATAAACTAGGGTTTAAGCTTCTGCACTCTAGCAACCCATCATCTACTTATTACTTCCCCATGCCTTCCTCTAGGGCCAAATAATGGTGAAGTGTCATGTAGTCCACGTTCACATAACACAGGGGAAAAGAAAACATACATCTCATCAAAGTATCGAACGAATACCAAATTCACATGACTACTAATAGCAAGACTTCACCCTTGTCCTCAGGAACAAACGTAGCTACTCACAAAGCATATTCATGTTCATGATCAGAGGAGTAATAATATGCATATAGGATCTGAACATATGATCTTCCACCAAGTAAACCAATTAGCATCAACTACAAGGAGTAATCAACACTACTAGCAACCCACAGGTACCAATTTGTGGTTTTGATACAAGATTGGATACAAGAGATGAACTAGTGTTTTGAGAGGGGATGGTGCTGGTGAAGATGTTGATGGAGATTGACCCCCTCTCGATGAGAGGATCATTGGTGATGACGTTGGTGATGATTTCCCCCTCCCGGAGGGAAGTGTCCCCGGCAGAACAGCTCCGCTGGAGCCCTAGATTGATTCCGCCAAGGTTCCGCCTCGTGGCGGTGGAGTTTCGTCCCGTAAGCTTGCCCATGAATTTTTCCAGGGTAAAAGTGGTGATATAGCAGAAGATGGACGCCGGAGGTCCACCAGGGGGGCCAGGAGATAGGGGGCGCGCCCTATAGGGGGGGCTGTCTCCTGGACAGGGTGTGGGCCCCCTGGCCTATTTCTTTCACTTAGAAATTCTTATTAATTCCAAAAAGTTGTTTCATGGAGTTTCAGGACTTTTGGAGCTGTGCAGAATAGGTCTCCAACGTTTGCTCCTTTTCCAGCCAGAATTCCAGCTACCGGCATTCCCCCTCTTCATGGTAAACCTTGTAAAATAAGAGAGAATAGCCATAAGTATTGAGATATAATGTGTAGTAACAGCCCATAATGCAATTAATATTGATATAAAAGCATGATGCAGAATGGACGTATCACTGCCGTTGGAGATGCTCTTATGCTAGAAATAATAGAGTGACATCCAATCCATTTGAGTTAATTGCTTGTATGATTGTCCCTCTATAAAAAGTTAATTGCATGTACAGTGTACACGTGACTTGCAGGGTGGCTACAGCTTCGTAAGAAAGTTAAAAAGAAACAAGTCCATCCTTAATCTTGTATTCTAAGTACTCTATGGGTTCCACTGCCAGTACAGTAGCGAAAGAAGTATATATTAAATAAGTAATATATAGTATAAAAATTTAAAGTTAAAAGACAGAATTCGAACTCATGGCATCGCGTTGCGAGCATCCGGCGCTAACCAGTCCAGCACATTTTTATTGTAGACCATGTTGGACATATATCTCCATGTCTACTCTTATACTCCATTCGTTCCTAAATATTTGTCTTTTTCAAATTTCAAATGGACTACCACATATGGATGTGTATGTAGACATATTTTGGAGTGTAGATTCACCCATTTTGCTCTGTATGTCTTTTTAGGAAGGGGTCAGATTTCTCCTTGATTTATTTATGAGGTATCCAGATGGCACTGCACCGCCAAGAAAAGAGGGTAACATCCAAATTATGGACTACTTTTTTGAATATCTTGGTAAGGTCCGGTCATAGTCACTTGTTGAAATATCTAAAAATACAAATACTCCCCCCGTCCGGAAATACTTGTCATCAAAATGGATAAAAGGAAATGTATCTAGACGTATTTTAGTTTTAGATACATCTATTTTTATCCATTTTGATGACAAGTATTTTCAGACGGAGGGAGTATTTAGGAACAGAGGGAGTAGAAAACAGAGTTGGTGATGATGGTGTGCGTGCCATCCTGCAATATAGGCCGTCGGATTTATATCTAACGGATAGGAAAGAAACTATGGCAATTTTGCAAAAATATACCCACACGCCTCTCCACGTTCACAAATAAGGCCTTCCCTTGTTCGGCCTTTTCTCTCACAAGATAAACTACTCATACAAATGCATCTTTATGTTCCGTGCAACGCACGGGCAGCTAGCTAGTTTCTTTTAAAATAGTTGCTGCAATAATTGGGTTGAAGTGATATATTTTATGTCTTCCCCGAATGATTTCAGATTCACTAGTAGTAACAAAGAAAAGGTTACCTTGTTAATTAACAGAAAACAGGGTGAAAACTATCACATGAGGCCGGTAAAAACAAGGCACATTGGGTTCAGCGTCATCGTCACTACAGCTGTGCGCGTGCGAGAAGTCTACATATCGAGGGGGCTACCGAGCGAGGCACCGAGACACAATGTTTGAGGGAGAAACCAATTGACAGATTACGATCAGATCGAGTTGTCTCCCTTTTGCTGTCATTGTTGGGAGGGGAGGGAGAGAAAGACGTATCGAGAGTGTGCGCGGTAGGCACGGAGGCACAACTAGCGAGTGTGTGTGTATGTGTGTGTGTTTGAAAGAGGAGTAGATAGATTATTATCAAGATCGAGGTTCCACCCTACTCCTTCGGTGTCGGGTAGTGTGTGTGTGTGTGTATGTTTGAGAGAGAAGCCAGTCGATAGATTAGTATCAAGATCGAGGTGTCACCCTACTCCTTCGGTGTTGGGAGGTGTGGGTGTGTGTGTGTGAGTGTGTGTGGGGGGGGTAGTGACACTCACATATCTCTACTTCTTATAAAAAAACCGAGTTGGTTATGATGGTGTTCCTGCCATCCTGCAATATAGGCCATCCGATTTATATCCGGCTGATAGGAAGGAAACTATGGCAATTATGCAAAAAGATACCCACACCCCTCTCCGCATTTGCAAATAAGGAATTCCCTCATTCATCCTTTTCTCCCACAAGATAAACTACTCATACAAATGCATCTTAATCTTTCGTGCAACGCATGGGCATCTTGCTAGTAGGGAGAAGGAGTTTGTGTGACACATATCTAGCTATATTAAGGGATAGGTAGATAGCATTTGTGCGAGGCATACTTAAAGCATCACAAAGATAAACAAACGGAAAAAATGAAGCAAGAAACTATGTGCACGTGTGTGTGTGTGTGTGTGAGAGAGAGAGAGAGATAGAGATAAATATCAAAACAAAAGGTGCTCTGTTAGAATCCCGTTGTATGTATTCATATGGTTCCGGAACTCGAGTTAACCATAGGCATATGTGTGAGAGACATGATTATACTTTGAGACATTAGTGGTTGTGAGTGGGTGGAATTAAAGGGGTGGGCGTGTTAGACAGAGAGAGCGTGCGTGTTTCTGTATGAGAGACTTGTAGGACGGGGTAGAAAGACAAATTTAACCTTGATAGAGGGAGAGAAATACACGAAGTGCGCGTCTGTGATTCCGATACCCATAGGGAAATGAGATATGTATGTGTGTGAGAGAGATTGCACAATTCATTCACGTATCACTATCTAGTGATCGTGGATGTGCATTTCTTGAACATAAGTCAAGATCTACTTCGTATCGTGTCCAAAGGTACAATATCGATTCAACGCTATAAAGATTTGACACTCACATATCACATTTTTTTTCTATTTAAATAAACCTTTTCAGTTGTGCATGCCAAAGTTACAGTGATGTTTCTTCAAACAACCAATGTAGCTATCATGTACATGCACCATTGTTATTCTTGCATTCAAATTCATTAGTCTTGGATGATTTAAGTTTCTATTTTGAAGTAATATATGTAATATTAATATATGAATTCAATGGGTACGCAATTTATGAAATGGAGGCTATGTAATTATATGAGGTAACACTTTTAAGTAGCGCACTACAATATCCATTTCTTTTTGTGCGCCTCTACACTAACACGTCAATGCATTATGTTTAAAGTAAATAACCAATGGCACTAAATTATCTATTTACACGAGAAATACATAGGCTCAGCGTTTGATCCCTTTTTTTGTGAACGCGCCACTACACCCGTACGATTAGCCGCGCCCGTGTGAACGTCCAAGTTATCAGCGCATCATCCCGAGTTATTGTCTTTTTTTCTGGGGTGGACTTCACACCAGTTATTAACTACTGACGCGTGCCCGGTGTACACAGTCTAGCATGACCTTCCCGCTAGCACGGTCTAAAATTAGTTGAAAATGGATACGAACAATCCCGCGGGCGGCAAAATCTCCTGCCTCCTTCTAAAATTTCCGCCACCTTAGTCTTTAGCATGCGAAATTCCCCTTCTGTCCTTTTTGCACGGAGACCAACAGTTACAATACCGCCCTCATCTACATAATAGGTCGGGGCTGCTTTGGTATCTTTGGGTTCCCCCCACTACACGGCACCCCCATTTCCTCTCCCCCTCCTGCAAAAACGACTAACTCCACAGCACCAGAGCATCTTACATCACGTCGTCCGTACTCCATTGCCCTTTCTCCCCTTCCCTCTCGAAACCCTAGACTGCTCATCCACCGGCGAACCATAGCACATTCACTGCCAGCGGCGTCCACCTCGCCGGATCTGCTTCTGCGGCCGCATCTACCCCTCCCACCTCCCCTAGAAACAAGTAGACTGCTCATCCACCACTGTACCATAGCCCATTCAGTGTCGGCCTTGTCCACGGTGCCGGATCTGCTTCGCCGATACTCTCGTCAACCATCGTGCATCTGCAGCGGCTCATTCGTAATCCCCACCGAAGACGCTTCGTCCACACCCCCCGGAGCCGCCCCACCAATGCCTCCATCGACGGCCTCTGATCCTCTTTGTCCACACCTTCCTCAACCCTACCGGAGCCGCTTCGCTGACACCATCGTCAACCTTGCTAGAGTAGCTTCGCCTATACCATTCTCAACCCTACCGGGGCCGCTTTGCCAACTCACAAGTCCACGGCCTCAGATCCTCTTCCTCGCACCCTCATCCAACCTACCAGAGCATCTTTTGACGCCCCGTCCACAGACGCAGATCTGCATTGTCGTCACCATCCTTAACCCAACCACCGGAGCAGCTTCTGACGCCCTGTCCATGGCCGCAGATCCGCATTGTCGACACCATCCTTAACCCAACCACTGGAGAAGCTTCTGACGCCCTATCCACGGCCGCAGATCCGCATTGTTGACACCATCCTTAAACCAACCACCGGAGTAGCTTCACCTACGCCCTCATCCACGGCCATAGATCCGCTTCGCCCACACCGCAATCCACCCTACCAGAGCCGCTCCACAAATACCCTACTCGATGGTTCTAGATCTCCTTACCGGACCCCGACAACCAGCGCAGTGTCATCACCCTTGACATTTCTAACCTGATTCCCACCGTCTGGAGAGATGCCAAGCACCAACCATGGCCTAGGTACTTGTCACCTTTAAACCCGTCCAGCATCACCTACCTGATGTACTTCAAATATCCTAACCGGTCGCTGTTACCTGTTATGCAGCTGGCAAAAACTACAAGGACGATGTTTCTTCTGGATCTAACAGCTTGGCCAACCAAGATGCTGGACTGAGGCATTGCTATGATCTTGTAAGTGCGTCTCTCTCTCTTGTATTGTTCTGTGCCCGCCAGCATGCTTTGCTAGGATTTTCGACAAGTAATCCCTTCATGCAGACAATGATTTCTACTACTGGCTGCTAAATTAGATATGTAGATGTCATACATGATACTACCTCGTACCTCCGTTCCTAAATATAAGTCTTTCTAGAGATTCTACTATAGGCTACATACGGAGCAAAATGAGTGAATCTACACTCGAAAATGCATCTATATACATCTGTATGTGGTCCATACTGGAATCTCTACAAAGACATATATTTAGCAACAGAGGCAGTACATTACACAAAATCGTAGGTGGCATGTAGGAATTCCAGTGCACTACATTAGGCTCCCTTAGAGTGCCTACGAGTCCAGCACACAGAGTCATGGCTAGTTTATGCTACGCACACAATCGTTAATTGGTGGTTTAAATATGCGCAAGGAATTTGCAATGTAGTATCATGTAGAGATGTCTGAAATTAGCCATGTCAACCTGCAGATAGGGTTACACAATGAAAAAGTACAAGATGTATGTGGCAATTTCATGGAACATCGCAGAAAAAGGAGAGGCAACGGTGAGCCTATACATTGTGCTATGGTACGTCACTCCTCCATTGCAATCATTATGACATGTTATTTGTATGTCATTTCTATTAGCCAAGTTTCTTAGGGACAGTCATCACGAGTTATCCTAAGAAAATAAGCACCTGTGAATATAAGCTCCATGTAATAAGCCAACCAATTATTTTCATTGTGTTTTCAGCTTATCTTTAGTATGATCAATGGGAAGTCTAGATTGCATTATATTTTTTCATTTTGCTGCCCATATGAAAATTAATTTGACTTGCAAACATCACAAATTGAACATAGTGCAGTAATCAATATGATAGGAAAACAGACCATCACTATTTGCTCAAAATGCAAATACAAAGATACCATCTACTTGGCACAATCTACTTTGGTCAATGTTTTCCATAGAGATCACATTGCCTAATTTAAACAAAGAACGCATGACCCACATTTAAATGAAGAACAATTATTTATTGAAATTCGATGGTCCAAGTGGCTGGTTATTATCATATAGCAGCACCACCTGAAAGCATCATATAGCAGCCAGGGAGATTTTCCCCTACCCGCCGGCCATGTAGCCTAGCTGGACATAGCATCATCAGGACCAGGCTAGATGGGACCAGTGGTGACGGCTCGCTGGAGGAAACCTAGTGCTGCCGGCAGGGGATCGAGGTAGAGGGAAAGGGGAGAGGAGATGCAAGCGGGCAGGACAATGAACACTTTCCTGTTTGTTTTTACTTGAGGGTCGGGTGTGACACGAGCGTCAGCAGTTGCATTTTGAGTGTAATATAGGCAGATAACAGAGTCATTTCACTATTCCCCTTCCCTTCAATTTTAGTGAGGTTCTACCCGAAACACCCCCCTCCAAAGTGAAATTAGTTAAGCCCAAGCCCATAACTTAAAAATAACTTCCTTACATCTTTTATGGCTTATTTTGACAATAAGCCCTGAAAAGGCATAATTGAACTGGCCCTTTACCTGCAATTCAATTGTGCGTGCAATGATGAATCACTCCTGCCTGCTATAGTGTAAATTTAGGCATCATCATACATGGCATACCCTAATACATGTGCATTCCATTGTAGAATCTGGAATATGCAATGTTTATGTTAGTTCATACGGTACACATGATGTTTAAATGCCCTTAAATCTGGTTAGTCAAGTGATGGTCTTTAAGCCTCCTTCTTTGCTTCTTTTCTTGATATGTAAGATTTGCTCACACATCTGTTCAATTGCTTGTTTGCATCAGCCAGCCATACTAGGACTGTTTGCTTTGATTACTTGTTGTTCTTGACCTAACACTCTAACAGAGCTTGTCAACGATTTAAACACTAAGGGCTGCTGTAGTGGGGCCTTGTCTAACTCATAGGTGACATAAAGGTTTGGCTGTACACTAAAGTAGGCTCTCCAAGAGTACCTGGAGATCCAGTTCGAAGGTATGCCTAGCTTTTACATAGTGCAGACATAGTAAATGCTCATTTCATTGTGTGCAAGTGCAAGAGATGCAGCATGTTTCATTATGTGGTGTTGTTTTGTTATAATCTCATCCTTTTGTGTTCACAGACTGGAAAGTATGCATATTTATCTTCCAAGGAGACGAGTAACTAGTTTGTGTCACCTTGCAGAGGGGGTGCAATGAAGATAAGATTGAGGATTTCCAAGTACAAGATGTTAGGAAGGAGCCTTGCAAGAGAAGTAGGAGCTGTGTTGAGCCTCTTCAACCTGTTAAGGTAAGTCACTGTATGCAACTCAACAGTTCAATTCCTTGTTTGTTTCAGGCATAGTTAATTTGCTCTTTTCAATTGCTTTATTTTTCCTAAGTTAATGAGACGCCCAAAGAATCATGCCTGATGTTGGGTACTTGTATAACTATTAGTTGACATAATTAAATGACTTACCATTTAATTACTCTGCCGAAGTGTGCCTGAAGCTTTGGAGTCTATTAACCAACTATTATTGCATGAGGATCACAATCTAGTTTATACTAGGCTAATGATTGCATAGTTTTGCTTGTTGTAGTATGTTTGTATGAAACCCTCTGATGTTCATTATGCTCCCTATGACTTTAATTGAGCTACAGAATGGCCAACTCTTGCTTACTTATACGCTTTCTGTATGTTTTGGATTGGGCCCCAACATCATGCTCCTCTGGTGAGCTAAGAGAGATTTCTGCATGCAGGCTACACAGACTGCCTTTTTTATAATTTTTAAAATATCACCTGCTTATGCTTCATGACATGTAACATTATTGTTAGTCTTGTTTTGCCATGTAGTACAAAATAGTGTCTTGCTCGCTTCACCGTTGTAACTATATTTTTGCCCTAGTCACGTGTACTTACAGAAACATTTCAGGATGAAGTGACATCAACACAATGATCTGCGAGCAGTGCGGCATGGCTGTTACCGAATGATTATGGATTGGAATTGGAATGTGCTGATGTTCTCGAGCA
The DNA here is from genome assembly GCF_018294505.1 of Triticum aestivum. Lineage (NCBI taxonomy): Eukaryota > Viridiplantae > Streptophyta > Magnoliopsida > Poales > Poaceae > Triticum > Triticum aestivum. Next base: position 45,601,504 of record NC_057801.1, on the reverse strand, counting down.
TCAACTAGAGGTGGCAAGACAACATGTTCATGATTGTCAACGTACAATCAACAAGTTGAGACTGGACGTGCAGGTATTAGATGCAGGAGTCAAAAAATGAAACAAGACACTGAGGTAACCACGAAGGAATTGGAGATTTTGCAGACTGAAATGTGAGCTATTTGAATCCGGCCAATCCTATTTTCTGAAGAAATTATAGTTCAAATGGAGTTAAGTTGATGCGCGTCCATGATATATGAGCTGTATTTGCCCAGTGTATGTAATTTGCTGTTTGTGTATGCTTTATTTCACCTGTGCCGAACCATAATGCCCAGTGGGTATAATCGGCTGTAATTTCTTTATTGTATAGTGTAGGATTATTCTACGTTTCTATTCCTTGGTCTCTTTGTTGTATAGTGTATGTTTTTTAGAGGTGATAGTATGGAGTAGGATAATTCTTTGAATATGCTATATCGTTCAAACGGGGGCCAACTCACCAAAATGTTGTAGTGACCATGGCCCTCCACGGCCGTACGATCCATGGGCCATGTACGGGCCGTCAGATCCATGGGCCTTCAATGGGCCGTCGGATCCATGGGCCTTCAATGGGCCATCGGATCCATGGGCCTTCAATGGGCCGTCGGATCCATGGGCCTTCTACGTCTTGTAGGATCCATGGGCCTTGTACGGGCCGACTCATCTATGGGCCTTGTACGGGCCTTCAGTGGGCCATAGACGGGCCAGAGTGGAAAGCATATGTCTTATGGGTGACCATAACGGGCTGTTAATAGGCCATATTTGGTGATGCTATGAAAATGGCCCAATAGACTAACGGTCCACAAACGGGTCGACTGTGACGACGGGCTGAATTTGGCCCACAAGCAGAAAATGACAGTAACAGGCCGTAAGTAAACGAATGCTGGAAATGAGCCCAAGAATAAATGGGCTCTGAGAAGGCCGAAAGATAACATGGGCTAGAAATGACCCAACGGAATAACGGGCCGTTAATGGGTATAAAGTGATACACTGTTCATTACGGGCCAGTTTCACCACATGCCGTTAATGGGTGTAAAGTGATACACTGTTCATTATGGGCCAGTTTCACCATGGGCTGTTAATGGGCCAAGAGTTACAAAGGGACTCATATGGGCCAAAACAAGTCATGGGCCATACATGGGCTAGAAGTGAAAATGGGGTGGAATCATATTGGATGGCCTAGATGATGCTACTGGGCCTAATTCGGATAGGGCGTAATGGGCCTTGAGTTAGCAGGCTGTAAATGGGCTATATGCGAACATACCGTTAACAAGATTTCCATGGGCCGGCCCGCCACCTTTTGACCAAGTCAAACAGGCCAGCCTTTTCACAGGAATGGGCCTCTGTTGGGCCGTGCCACGTGTCGACGTATCATAGACGCCTTCTGTCCAATGACTGGATGACATCTGTCCCAACGATGAGTCGACACGTGTTTCCTCCAGCCAATGATGATTTTACACATGGAAAATCCCCATTGGTCGGGAATGTTAACGGGTTATCGGATCCAAAACCCAACCCGATAGCTTAACGACGTTCCGTTACGGTGGATGCCACGTGTCGGTCACCCTTGATGAAAGCACTTCTGTGACACGCGATTTATCGTCATGGAAGTTGACACTTTCATGATGATAATTTTGGTAATGTCATGGAACACTTCTACGACAACACAGGTATGACTATCCTGATTCTGTCATAAAATCGTCATGGATGTACATGCATGACAAAAAACGCGACCTACTGTGACAAATACGTATCATCACGGAAGTGTATTTTTTTTGTAGTGTAGGGGTGGGGGCGTGGCCCCCCTTTCCTCCTTCTCCTCCACCTCTTTCCGTCTTCTCCTATTCCAGAAAGGAAAGGGGAATCCTACTAGGACTAGGGAGTCTTGGTAGGACTCGCCACACTTGGTGTGCCCCCTAGGCCGGCCGCTTCCTCCCCTCTGCCTTTACACTACTAGGGAAAACCCTAGCAGTAGCACGGGTATTTTGCCTATCAGTAGCGAGGGATGTCGCGCTACTGATAAGGCGCTATAGCTAACATATACCAGTAGCGCGTGTCATCCCATGCTACCGCTATACATGGCTAGCAGTAGCCAGCTTTAGTGCATAGTGCTGCAGCTAAATATCTGAAGCGCTTTTTAGCAGGAAGCGCTACTGGTAAGGGAGCGCTACTGCTAACTTTATTATCCTCGCTACTGCTAGTTTTTTATTAGTTTCTATTTTTCTGCATATTTTTTTGTATTTGAATAGGCTTTATACAATAAACTTTAGCATATCATACACATACAAATGTAATCATAGCATAATGAGGGAGTCCTGGATTAAGGGGTCCTCGAACCACCGGACTGATGGGCTGTGAAGATACAAGACCGGAGACTCTCTCTCCCGTGTCCAGATGGAACTCTCCTTGGCGTGGAAGACCAGCTTGGTGACCGGATATGAAGATTCCTTTCTCTGTAACCGACTTTGTACAACCCTAGTCCCCTCTGTTGTCTATATAAACCGGAGGGCTTAGTCCGTATAGGCAATCATAATCATACAGGCTAGACTTCTAGGGTTTTAGCCATTACGATCTCGTGGTAGATCAACTCTTGTAATACTCATATTCATCAAGATCAATCAAGCAGGAAGTAGGGTATTACCTCCATAGAGAGGGAACGAACCTGGGTAAACATCGTGTCCCCTGCCTCCTGTTACCATCGACCTTAGACGCATAGTTCGGGACCCCCTACCTGAGATCCGGTGGTTTTGACACCGACATTGGTGCTTTCATTGAGAGTTCTGATGTGACGTCCAAGACAGGATTGATGGCTCGCCTTTTTGTCAAGGGAAGTATCACCGTCTGAGGAGCTCTGGCCCCAGGTCAAACCCTTCGGCTTTACTATGACCTCCCGTTCGGCCGTCGAGCCAATGATGACTTCTCGGGTCATCGAAAATCGCCTCCGTGTTGACTCCAAATACTCCAAGCAGATAGGTCCGACGGAGTTGTCGTATTTAAGCAAACTCTTTCATCGCATAGCCACCCTGGGGGTCGCCACAGACTATGATCGGATCGGGCTTAAACCCGATCAGAGAGAAATCAAATCTCCACCGATCACCCATCAGGTAGCGGTAATCAAGGAGTGCAACAATGACTCCCCCTCTGTATTGAGGATGAACTATGTTTGGATTGCCGGGATTGAGGAGCCGGATACCCGTCTACGGAACAACACGCCCTGCCCTTCGAACCTAGAATCGCACATCGGGCCAGAAAAATCAGTTGATATCCCAGAGCCCGAACCATTGAGTTCGGAAGTTTCTTAGTCTCCGGATCCCAAATTGGGTCAGGGTTCAGACTTAAATCCACCCACCCACTGAGGGAGTCATGGATTAAGGGGTCCTTGGACAGCCAGACTATATACTTGGTCCGGACTGTTGGGCTATGAAGATACAAGATAGAAGACTTCGTTCTGTATCCGGATGGGACTCTCCTTTGCGTGGAAGGCAAGCTTGGCGATTCGGATATGTAGATTCCTTTCTTTGTAACCGACTTTGTGTAACCCTAGCCCCTCCGGTGTCTATATAAACCGGAGGGTTTAGTCCATAGGACAAGAACAATCATAACCATAGGCTAGCTTCTAGGGTTTAGCCTCTACAATCTTGTGGTAGATCAACTCTTATAATACTCATATCATCAAGATCAATCAAGCAGGAAGTAGGGTATTACATCCATTGAGAGGGCCTGAACCTGGGTAAACATTGTATCCCCCGCCTCCTGTTACCATTAGCCTTAGACGCACAGTTCGGGACCCCCTACCCGAGATGCGCCGGTTTTGACACCGACATTGGTGCTTTCATTGAGAGTTCCACTGCATCGTCATCGTAAGGCTTGATGGCTCCTTCAATCATCTACAACAACGCGGTCCAGGGTGAGATTTTTCTCCATGGACAGATTTTCATATTCGGCGGCTTTGCACTACGGGAGAACTTACTTGGCCAACTAGAGCAGATCGACAGCTACGCCCCTGGCCATCAGGTCAGGTTTGGAAGCTTGAACTACACCGCCGACATCCACGGAGACTTGATCTTCGATGGATTCGAGCCCATAACAGCCGCACCCTGCCACCACGATGAACATGACCTAAATCTGTTATCGGACTGTGCTCAGGAGATAACGCCTGCAACCGCTCTGGGCCTAGATCTAGAGCAGAGGGCGCCATCCGAGGACGGCAAGCTCAACCTCACCATGGAAGCCGCAGACTCAACGGCGTTAGAGCCGAACACGGATCTGACCTCCAACGAGGCCTGTGTCATCGAAACCTCAGACTCGTCTCCGGCCATAGGCTCGAAACCGCGTGTATCCGCACCCATCGAATCCGACTAGGCGCCAATCTTAGATTTCAGCTCCGCGGACATCTTCCAACACTCACCCCTAGGCGATGTGTTAAACTCATTAAAATCTCTCTCCTTGTCAGGAGTTTCTTGGCTGAACTATGTCCGGCTTGAGTGGGAAGCGGACGACGAAGAGCTTCGTTACCCACCCACCACCGACTTGATAGCCACTGTCAACAATTTGACTGACATGCTTGATTTCGACTCCAAGGACACTGATGGTATGGACGACGATGCGGGAGAAGAACAGGAACCACTGCCCACAAGGCGCTGGACATCCACCGTATGATATGACATATACATGGTGGACACACCCAAAGAAAACAATGGCGAAGACGAAAAGGACCTAATTGAGGATAAGCCTCCTGAGAAGCAGCCGAAGCACCGACGTCAGCGGCGCCGCTCTAAACATCGCCATAGTAAAAACAGCGATACCGGCACAAGAGAAAATAACACCCCGGACGACGCCGAAGACAAGGAAGACCCGGCAATGGAGCAGGACGAACAAGCAGACGGCGAACAAGGAGACAAGGAAGACACCAATTATCAACCTGTCTCCGAAGAGGAGATCAGTCTAGATGACGATGCATTCATCATCCTGGAAAAACAATTAGAACAAGAGCACCTCCACCAGAGACTTATCGCCACCGCGAGGAGCTTGAAGAAGCAGAAGCAACGACTTAAAGCCGCACAGGATACGCTCAATGATAGATGGAATGAAGTGCTCGACACTGAGGAAAAATACGGAGGTAATCGCCAAACAAAGAGCTACCCCAAACGCAAACTGCTGCCCGAATTCGACGACGAGGCTATCGTGCCTATACTGCCGAATAACAATACGGCCGATCAACCAGACCGACCACCTCGTGGTCGAGACAGAGCGGCTAACAATGTCGCACACAAACACGCACCCCCTCCCCATAAAGGAAGGGAGGTCACAACCCATGACTAGAAACACGATTTACGTGAAAACCTTGACAAAAGGGCCAGCAGAACCAGGTCCTTCTATGGGTCCAGGGAACATGTTCCCACGCGGGATCATGGCCATCAAACCAAATATGTCGGTCACTTAACAGTTCGGAACCAACACCGAACACTACAACCGTCGGACCCACGCCACGACACAACAAAATACAGGGGTGCTGCACACCCCCTGTGCTTCACCGATGAGGTGCTAGATCATGAATTTCTAGAAGGGTTTAAACCTGTGAATGTCAAGGCATACAACGGAATGATAGACCCTGCAGTCTGGATAGAAGACTTAATTCTTCACATCCCACATGGCTTGCAGAGACAATCTCCACGCCATCAAATACCTACCCCTCAAGCTAAAAGGACCAGCTCGGCACTGGCTGAAAAGCCTCCCCGAAAAATTCCATTGGAAGCTGGGAAGAACTTGAGGATGCTTTCAGGGACAATTTCCAAGGGACCTATGTCCGACCCCCGGAGAGTCAGTCCATAAGCTTTGGAACCGATTTCTCACTAAGAAGAATCAAATCGTCGACTGTGCGGACGTCGAAACCTTACCAGCTTTCAAACATAGTGTCCGGGACGAATGGCTAGCCAGACACCTCGGCTAGGAAAAACCAAAGACAATGGCAGCCCTAACTACACTTATGACCCTCTTTTGTACGGGAGAGGACAGCTGGTTGGCCCGTAGCAGCACCAGCGATCCTAGCACATCCGAAGTCAGGGATAGCAATGGAAAACCATGACGCAATGAAAACAAACGTCGAAACAGCAAAGAAAGCCTAGACAATACAGCGGTAAACCCGGATTTAGGGGCTCTAGACCCGGTCAACGGAAAAAGTCACTTAAAAGCAGCAGAGATGGTCCATCCAGCCTAGATAAAATTCTAGACAGGTCCTGCCACATTCATGGCACCCCCGACAAACCAGCTAATCATACCAACAGAGAATGTTGGGTCTTCAAGTAGGCCGACAAGCTCAATGCCGAACACAAAGGGAAGGGTCCGCAAAGCGAAGACGAGGACGAATCTCGCGAGCCGAATACGGGGGGACAGAAGAAATTTCCATCGAAGGTTAAAACAGTGAACATGATTTATGTCACTCATATCCCAAAGAGGGAGCGCAAACGCGCACTCTGAGACATATATGCTGTAGAGCCCGTCGCCCCCAAATTCAACCCATGGTCAGCCTGTAAGATCACATTCGATCACAGGGATCATCCGACTAGTATCCGTCACGGGGGTTCGGTTGCCTTAGTGCTCGACCCAATAATTGACGGATACCACCTCACACGAGTCCTCATGGACAGCGGCAGTAGTCTCAATCTGATATATCAGGACACTATCCATGAGATGGGGACAGACCCGTCAAGAATCAAGCAAAGCAGCACTACCTTTAAAGGAGTAATACCAGGCGTAGAGGCCCGCTGCACGGGCTCTCTAACATTTGATGTTGTCTTCGGCTCTCCAGATAACTTTCGAAGCGAAGAGATAATCTTTGACATTGCTCCGTTTCGAAGTGGCTATCATGCACTACTCAGAAGAACGGCCTTCGCCCGTTTCAATGCAGTCCCGCATTACGCTTATCTCAAACTCAAGATGCCTGGACAACGTGGCGTTATCACGGTGAGCGGAAGTACGGAGCGTTCTCTTCGTACAGAAGAATACGCAGCGGCTCTAGTAGTCGAAGCACGAAGCGGCCTTTTCAAGCCGAGCAGCTCATCAGTCCTGAAGACCGCGACACAACCAAATCTGTTTGGCGCACACCTACGTGTAGCAACTCAAATAAACTTGAGCTCGTTTAGCTGTCGTGGCCCCATAGATCGCCACACAAGAAGATTGTACATGTTTTCCCGTATACATAAATATACACTCAAAATTCCTTGGGTGGCGCTGGGGGCACCCTACACGTAAGAGGTCCATAGTTCGGCTTGACCCTATTCGGACTCAAGAATCTACAGTTCACGGTTCATCAAAACCAACAAACAATACCCACGGCCATACCAGATTCTTTCACCTGGTTCTTTCTTTTTTACAGATGTCCATCATGATATACCCTTCAAGGACACTTCACAACAGAGACAAAGGCGCAGACGTGCCGCAGGGCCCCGTTTTATGGTTTCTTTATAGATTAAGACCCTGTGTAAACCTTTTTTCATATTATTATCTCTTGTTGTTTCATACCTTCCTGGCATATAAAACACCCAGGAAAGTTATCGGCGTTACTTGCGAACTAACGATTCGCCATACTAAAATGGATGTTATAGAAGCAGCCAACAATGTGCTTTGAGAACTATGCTCTCACCACAGGCGCTCTATCCTCACGCCGGATTGCCGCATGTGCCTTGAATTATGGGTTCATTACCGGGGGCTGTATCCAGCCCGGTATGTATTGAAAAGTCCGAATACCTTTGGGAGTGTTCGGCGTCGCGAGTTTGGCCTTATATGCATCAGCTCCGAATCATGTCTTTGGTCAATAGTTGGGTTTGCCCGGCTCCTGTTCTTGCTACCTTATGTTCCACTCTATCGGCTAAGGTGGTATAGGGAGAACTACTGCGATTGTGCCCTGGTTCATCCGGATGAGCACCTCAGTAGAGAAAGTCAAAAACTGACTGTCATGATAAGGCGAGAGCTGGTCAACCACTCAATGACTCAGCAGAATCTTCGCGATTCCTCCGCATTAGCGAAGTGCCGGTTTCCCGGTCACGTATGTAAACGCATTGTATTCAGATAAACGTGGACATACCAAGGGCTATATAGTAGCCCTACCGTCAAACTCCTATGGCTAAGTGAAAGTGTTATAGCTCTATAGTCTGATTGCCTAGTTCACCGCACTAACACCTCCTTAATGGACCAAGACGTTGGGTCAAGTGTGATCAAGTGCTTTTCCGAACACCCCCGTGTTATACCCAAGGGGGCTGAAGCCGACGACTGCAAACTTTCAGGTTATATACATATATACATAAACAGCCACACAGGAGGCACTAAAATACTTTATGGGCAAAAGTATGAACAAAACATTCAGTATCATAAGCATTGTTTTTGCAATTCGGATACATTTTACTCGAACATAATATATTTCGAGCACTGACCCTCTATCAAGCGGGCACCCTCTAAGACTTCTTCAAAATAGTGCTCTGGTGTGTCCTGGCCCTTTGATGGACCCCCTGTTGCAATATCGGTGGCCTTCATCTTCGCCCAGTACGTCTTCACACGCGCAAGGGCCATCCGTGCACCTTTTATGCATGTTGACTGCTTCACAACATCGATATGCGACACCGCACGAACAAGTTGGTGCACTAAACCAAAATAACTACTCGCAGTTGGTCCCTCAGGCCACAGCCAGTCCACGACAGCCTTCATGGCCAGTCCATATATCCTGTGGAGCTCGGCCCATTCGGCCATCTGTTCATTCAATAGCAGCGGACACCTTGGCATGCTAAACTGCGACCAGAAAAGACTTTCCGCTTCATGGCCTTCTTCGGCTTGGAAAAACTGCATCGCGTCAAAAGCACTCTTCGACAAGTCCAAATATGCGTCCGAAGAACTCCACATTTGATCAAGTGGGGCATACATCGGATCGCCGAACTTAGTTAGCAATAAAAAGGGCTTCCCAGCCGTGATCTCCCCGACTTGCCGGATCTCCTCCCAAGCCGCTCTGGCCTCTGACCTGGGTTCCTTTCCCGCTTGTAAGGCCTTCTCAAGGTCAGTCATTTTTGCTTGGCTCTCTTTCTCAAGAAGTTCCTATCGGCTAGCGGCGTCCCTTAGCTCAAGCGCCATGTTGGATATTTTCTCCTCACTCAGGCGATGAGCAGCCTGTTCGGCTTCTAATTCACCAGCTGCCTTCTCGGCAGCCGTGTTGCTTATCCTGGCTTGCTCCTTGGCCCGGGCAAGCTCATCCCGAAGGGTCTCCACGGCGGCAGCACAATCTGGTGTCAAACATATTATAAATTCCAGCATCATGCTCCTATTAGTACTCACTGACCGCCCAAAAGACATACCTTGCGCCTCGTCAAGCCGCTTGTTCACGAGCGTGACATCATCATCCACCACATCAAGTTGCCGCCGCAGTTCGGCAAATTCGGCAGGCTAGGCAGTTGCCGGGCTGCAGCCGCCTGTGTACAAATTGGCAAAACTACTACCTGAGCTTATTTATCTTTTGATCCTCTGGTCGCCCCGTTCGGATGGCTACTATCTATACACAATGCATCTTGCGTTTATGGTACAATTAAAAAATGCCACATTACGTACCTCAAAGCCTCTTAGCAGGCTCGTAAAGGCCTCATTCAATCTGCTTTTTGCGGACGAAATCCTCTCAATCACCATACCCATTAAGGTATGATGCTCCTGTGAGATTGGCGCTTGCTGCAGAAGACCCGTGAATATGTTCGGCTATATATCGGATAGTCCGGGGCTTTTGTTGTTGGTCTCCCTAGGAGCCGAACACCCCGGACCTCGGGTGGCTGAAGAGTCACCTTCTGGCCTTATCCTCCTTTGTGGATCGGGAGAGATCCTCCGGGATGACACTTCGGGGTCGTCCGCCTGGCAGGGAAGTATGAGGAGGCATTTCGCTCTCCATCATTGAGGGAGTCCTGGATTAGGGGGTCCTCAGACAGCCGGACTATATGCCGGACTGTTGGACTATGAATATACAAGATTGAAGACTTCGTCTCGTGTCCGAGTGGGACTCTTGTTTGTGTGGAAGGCAAGCTTGGCGATTCGGATATGTAGATCTCCTCCTCCGTAACCGACTCTATGTAACCCTAGCCCCCACCAGTGTCTATATAACCCAGAGGGTTTAGTCCGTAGGACAATAACAATCATAATCATAGGCTAGCTTCTAGGGTTTAGCCTCTACGATCTCGTGGTAGATCAACTCTTGTAATACTCATATCATTAAGATCAATCAATCAGGAAGTAGGGTATTACCTCCATAGAGAGGGCCCGAACCTGGGTAAACATCTGTCCCCCGCCTCCTGTTACCATTAGCCTTAGACGCACAGTTCGGGACCCCCTACCCGAGATCCGCCGGTTTTGACACCGACATTGGTACTTTCATTGAGAGTTCCACTATGTCGTCACGGCAAGGCTTGATCCCTCCTTCAATCATCCACAACAATGCAATCCAGGGTGAGGGTTTCCTTCCCGGACAGATCTTCGTATTCTGCGGCTTCGCACTGCGGGCCAACTCGTTTGGCCATCTGGAGCAGATCGATAGCTACGCCCCTGGCCATCGGGTCGGGTGTGGAAGCCTTAACTACACTGCCGACATCCGTGGAGACTTCATCTTCGACGGATTCGAGACCATGACAGGTACACCGCACGGTCGCGATGAGCATGACCTAGATCTGCCGTCGGACTGTGCCCGGGAGACCGCATCTACAGCTGCTCCGGCTTTGAGTCCGGAGCAGATCGTGCCATCCGGGGACGGGTGGATGGACCTCACCTTGGAGGCCGCATACTCATCGGGGATAGAGCCAAACATAGACTCCGCCTCAAGTAAGGCCTATGTCCTTGGACCCTCGGTCTCGTCTCCGGCCACAGGCTCCGAACCGCGTGCATCCGTGCCCATCGAATCAGACTGGGCGCCGATCATGGAGTTCATCTCCGCGGATATCTTTCAGCACTCGCCCTAGGGCAACGTGCTAACCTCGTTAAAGTCTCTCTCTCTCTCTCTCTCTCTCTCTCTCTCTCTCTCTCTATCAGGAGACTCTTGGCCGAACTATGTCCGGCTTGAGTGGGAAGCGGACGACGAAGAAATTCGTTACCCATCCACCACCCACTTAGTAGCCGTTGTCGACGACTTAACCCACATGCTCGACTTCGACTCCGAAGACATCGACGGTATGGACGACAATGTCGGAGAAGAACAGGAACCACCACCCACAGGGCGCTGGACAGCAACCTCATCATATGATATATATATATATATATATATATATATATATATATATATATATATATATGGTGGATACACCACTACAGCAGAAACCCCCCTTTGGCAACACATGTCTGCAACTTTCTAGTGATCTGTTGCAATGAAGCTGCGATAGCTACGAATATATGTGTTGGGAAGTCTATGTGTTGTTGATGATATAAGGGCCAACGGATGCTATCTGATGCACTCTATGCGTTGCCATTTACACACGTGACATCCATGATTATATGAAGCCCGAACCTGTAAGTTGTAAAGATAAAAGAAACTATTTATATCTAATAAGTTGTTATATTTCTAAAATTCTGGCAACATCCATACGCGCCAAGTAATAATAAAAAATTGCAAACCGAGTACTCGAACCTGTAACGTCAGGCTCGGTAGAAGAAGAGGAGAACATGATGTGTTTTTTATTGTTCCACTGATGTGTATGTTCTCCACTGTGAGCAATTAACCAACTCCGCTCAGCTGGGCCTTAGAAAGCAAGGGCCCACTGTGCGCACCAGGGAAGTAGCGGTGAATCGAGCCGCTGTTGATTAAACTTTAGTGTCTATTCTTAAAAAATAAAACAGATCGTTTATACTCCCCTGAAAAAAAGTTGCTATTTGTACTCGATTCTAGTACAAAAATAAGTTGACTTTACTAAAAAAAATTGGTACACATGTACGAATTCTCAAAATATAATGCTACTTGTACGGAGTAGTTGTACTTGCTACTTTTATGTTTCACTAAAAAATGACTGCTACTTTTATGTTCATTAGAAATCCAGCCATAAGAAATAAAATATGTTTTATGTTGCCAACTTTATTTAAATAGGTCAAAATAATAATTGAATTTTTCTCAGGTAAATAAAATATATATATTATTTTAAAATGTTTTCATGCTTTTTGAAAAATTTCATGGAAGTTTAAAGTGTTCACCCATATAAAAAGCGACAAATCCGTGTATTAAAAAATCAATGTGTATTTACAAAAATCATTTACTACATAAATGTTTATCGTGTATTAAAAAAGGTTCATCTTGTTTTTCGAAGACATTGATTGTGCATTTTGAGAAAATCAAAGTGAATTTAACTATTCATCGCAGAATCGTGTATATAGAAAAGTTCACGGAATTTTAAAAAACTTTTACACATTTTAAAGGAATTTTTTTAAAATGTTCATCATTGACTATGGATCCACTGATCGGGATCTAAATGAGGTACCCAACCTCCTTCGGGAACATATAGCCACATCATTGGAAGCCTGTAATATGCCCCAGGGAGCCAAGAACCTAGACCTTGTAACCTAAGCTTCACCGGGAATATAAGGCAATGTCATGGGGCCCGTTGGGGAGAAATAGAAAAAAACTTACAAGTGGTACCCTCTCTCTGCCGCCAGGAAGAGCGAATGATAACTAGGAAAATATATCTCATTGGCGACCAGATTGGTCTCCAGGGACCACCGAGGTAAGAAACGCACTTCTGCGAAAACCCCCTATAGGTAACCACTTAGTACTGGTGCGGGTTATTTGAAATGTGCTACTGCTAATTAGTAATAGTGCACGGTGAAAAAACACCCTTCTGGTAGGTCATAGTAGTACCATGGCCACAGACAACCTGCGCTACTACTAAGTGGTCCCCACCATCCCCCTGGGACAAGCCATAGTACTAGCGGTGTAAAATCCGCACTACTACTAATTTGATGGCTATAGCGTGGGTGTGCGACCACATCCTACTAATACGGATAGATGGGGCCAACTGGTGGGCCGCGCGTAATTGTAGCGCGTCTACCAGAGGCCGCGCTACAACAGTTGTGCGCGTCCCCGATGCCCCAAGCTACTACTAAGTTCCACTTATTACCATAGCAGATGCCCGTCTCCCCATCGCCATGCCACTTCTCGCAGCGAACACATTCTACTATGCCATCCCGCAGCCACTCCGAACCTTCCCACCGTTGTCGCCGTCCCTGCGTCCCCGATTGATACCCCCCCCCTAATCTAGTGTTGCCCCTCAAATTTGTCGTATTGTCTTCCTTTCCCACCTCCACCTCAAAGCCGCATATTTGTCTGCTCCCTAGTGCTTTCCCTACTTACGATCGTATTGAACCTTGTCCATTCCAAACCCTAAGGGCTGGATCGACTGCAACAACGAGATCCATTAGGGTGGCTGGTGATGGTGACATCAATGATGACTTCCGCGACCTTGTCAACTTTGGCCACAACTGGACAAGCAGCATCGGGCAACAATGACATCAACAACTAACAACCCTTTTATCTTCCTTTTAAGCGATATAAAGATTTATTTATCTATCTTATTTTTTCCTACATCCAAAATAAGTTTCTTCGATTTAGTACAAGTACGTAGGGAGTATCTTCTTCAAGTTAGTTGTATTTATTTGCTCTTCATTTGAGCACTTTTTAAAATTTCCTAATACTTGTAATGTAATAATTTAAACCATTTTCAAAGAAATTAAAATAATCTTAGTTTTAACTAGAAGCACCAAGAACTACCTTTTCCCATCTCTTATTCCCTTCAAGTATCTATTTTCCTCACATTTTCCTTTCTCTTAACATGTCAATTAGTTTTTTCTAGACTCATATGTCAATTAGTTAACCAGTTTATTCAGAAAAAAAATTGTTAAAAGGTCACCGGAAATTCAGTCCCGCCATTTGTTTTCTTATTTCCCTCCATTTTTCCCACATCAACGATTTCCCTCCTCCATCTAAAAAATTAAAAACAGAAACTGCTTGGTTGTTCCACAAAATCTGCCCCTCACCACGCGCACGGTTCCATCTTCCCCATCACGCGTCCACTCATCACGAACCCCGCCGCCGTTGAAAAGCTCATATTCCTCGAGGCGCCATCTCTCTCTCTACCTAGCAGTCGTATGTTGCCGCCCTCTCTCCACCTAGCTGCGTCGCGGCCGGGCGAGCCTTCTCTGTGTCGTTGCTGCCGAGGAATGCCACCCTGTATGGTAGATCGTGCCTTCGCTGGCACTGTGGCAGCGTGACCGACCACGCCACGGAGACGCTGCAGTTCGCCGTCCCCAACCCATTGACGTGCTCACCTACCTCGCATGGAAGACCTCTGTGTTCCCAGCGTGCCGCGTGATTGGCTCTGTCACCAACCTCCACTCCTCCAAGTTCAGATTCCTCATGGCCGAGCACCTCGGCGTCGATGCGCAGGACGTGTAGGTAACTCAATTAATCTTCCTGAATGTAACCATGAATCCATGATCAATTACCTCGATTGAGCTTGAGTCCGAGTTGTGGGTGGATAATTGTTCTAGCACCTTCCCTGCACATCTTCTACCCAGTGGCCGATTTATTCTCTCCCCACAGAAGCGAAGGATCCTCCCCTGCATTATCTTCTCCTTTTTGCCCTCCTTTTCTCAGTAGACCAGCAAGTACACATCTGCAGTAAGCATCTCACAGCTGCACTTCCTTCCTCAATCCTCATGTCATGCAATGCAACTTACAGTACTAATCATAGAATTGTCGTGTCCCAGGATCGGATTGGGCGTGGAGGCAGAGCCACAGAGGCGAACCAAGGGGACGAGGTCAAGACTATTAGCTCAGATAGATGTAAGCAATTTTGACGCATTCTGAAAAATAGCGTACTACATTTTTCCCCTTAATTTAGGATCTAGCTTCAGGCTTTGAGATGTTTTGCAGATTGTATTAAACATAAGCAGTTCTGTTTTTTATCTCGATATACGTATGCCCACATATAATTCTGAAATACTATGTAGTATAATTTCTTATTTTACTCAAGGACCTAACACACTTTTTTTCCAGCTGTGTGTTAAACAAAAGTAGCTCCGTTCTTGATATATGCATGCAGAGTTGCATACATATGCTTCTGGAAATAGTGTAATATGAATCTTTTACTTAAGGACCTACTTTCAGGCTTTGAGCAATATTCTGTATTTAATCTGTAAAATAGTCTTGTCCTGGAAATGCAATATTGATATAATATAAGAAAGTGAGGAGATAATACAAGCAATTGTGCAATGCCTACTCTTACGCATAATCAAATAGTTATGATCTGTCTTTGTTTTGTAGAGTGATACCGGCACAAAAGACGATGATGCCGACGATGAAAACAACCCTGCCCAGCAAAGCAATGAGCAAGCTGGACGGGAGGATTGGCAAGCTAGCCCGGATGAACAGGCAACGGATGGAGACTTGGAGGATGACAATTATATGACTCTCTCCAAAGACGAGGTGAGCCTCGGAGACAAAAATTTGTCGTGCCTAAGGATCCCGTCGAGCAGGAGCGCTTCAAGCGCCGGCTTATAGCCACTGCAAAAAGCTCGAAGAAAAAACAGCAGCAGCTTCAAGGTGATCAAGATCTTCTAACAAATAGATGGACTGAGGTCCTGGCAGCCGAGGAATACGCACTCGAGCGCCCAACCAAAAGTTACGCGAAGCGCAAGTTGCTACCTCAATTCGAGGAGGAGGCGCTAGAGCCTACACTACCAGTGCAGGACGAGGCTGACCGGCCACCTCGTGGTCGAGACAAAGCGGCGCATCAGCCCGAACACCCGCCCGCACCCCGTCGCCAATCAAACAAAGACACCAAGGCCTGGGGCTACACGCAGGACCTGCGAGACATATTAGAAAACAAAGCAGGGCAGTCTAGATCGATCTATGGATCACGGGGGCATGCCACAACGCGTGACGATGGCCACCATGCCGGATATACTAAATACAAATCCGGTCGGGCTGAATACAACAGACCAGACTCATTCGAGCTGCATCGTGATATAGCCCAACATAGAGGCGCCGCACACCCCCTATGCTTCACCGACGAAGTTATGGAACATGAATTCCCAGAAGGGTTTAAGCCCGTTAACATCGAGCCCAACGATGGGACTACAGACCTCGCGGTATGGATAGAAGATTTCCTTCTCCACATTCACGTGGCCTATGGTGATGATTTACATGCCATCAAGTATCTCCCACTAAAACTCAAGGGATCGGCTCGGCATTGGCTGAATAGCTTGCTGGCAAACTCTATCAGAAGTTGGGAGAACCTGGAAGACGCATTCCTAGATAACTTCCATGGAACCTATGTGCGGCCACCGGATGCTGATGATCTAAGTCATATAACCCAACAACCCAGAGAGTCAGCCAGGAAATTCTGGACTCGGTTCCTAACCAAAAAGAACCAAATTGTCGATTGTCCGGATGCCGAAGCCCTAGCAGCCTTTAAGCATAACATTCATGACGAGTGGCTCGCCCGACACCTTCGCCAAGAGAAGCCAAAGTCCATGGCAGCTCTCACGACACTTATGACCCGCTTTTGTGCGGGCGAGGACAGCTGGCTGGCTCGTAGCAATAGCACATTGGAAAATCCTGGCACCTCATATGCCACAGATAACAACGGCAAGCCCCGGTGCAACAGGCACAACGTCGCAGTAATGGCGACAATGCCGAAGACACGGCCGTCAACGCCGGATTTAGTGACTCTAAGTCCGATCAGCGGAAAAAGTCATTCAAAAGAAACAATTCGGGCCTGTCCAGTTTGGACCGCATACTCGATCGCTCATGTCAAATGCACGGCACCCCAGATAAACTAGCCAATCACACCAACAGAGAATGCTGGGTGTTTAAGCAGGCTAGCATGATGAATGAAAATAAGGAAAGGGGGAGGCATAGCGATGACGACGAGGAGCCCCGATTACCGAATACAGGAGGACAGAAGAAATTCCCTCCCCTAGTAAAAAACGGTAAATATGATATATGCAACCCATATTCCCATGAGGGAGAGGAAGCATGCTCTAAGGGATGTCTACGCGATGGAGCCAGTCGCCCCAAAGTTCAACCCATGGCCCTCTTGCCCGATCACCTTCGATCGCAGGGAGCACCTGACCAGTATCCGTCATGGCGGTTCGGTCGCGTTGGTCCTCGACCCCATCATCTAGGGCTGGGCGTTCGGTTCCCCCGAACCGAACGGTTCGGTGCTTCGGGTTTTAATGAATTTCGGTTGCTAGATTTGGCAGACCGATTGGTTTGCTATAAAAATAGGAACTGAGAGTTCGGTGCAGCGATGCTTAGGTTCAGGTCTCGTTTCATACCGAACAACTGAGTAACTGAAGAAAATAAAACTGAGCAGGCAAGGAAGATCGAGGAAATATGACAGCGACGAAGATTAGTTGTGGCAAAAATCAAATCAAAAATCAAATCCTCAGATCCGTGCGCAAAAATCGAATCAAAAATCGAAGATCAGCAGCACGGATCTGCGCCCGGTAGGGGGAAGAGATGGTCGCGCCTTGCTGGTCATCTTCAGCCTCCACGAGCAGCACCCCTAACGCCGTCACCCAGGGGATGGATATAAGCAGAGGGACATGGCTGAGAGGTGGAAGTGGAGCCGCCGCCGCCTGACGCGGGGATGGATAGAAGTCAAAGGTAGTGGGCGGCTAGGTTGTGGTGGTCGAGGTCGAGGGCTCGAGGCACAGACACGCGCGGGCGGCGGCTAGGGTGCGGTCAAGCGTTATGCTGCTGATGTGGATGCGGTTCACTCTATCCAGGTTCTATAGTTGGGCTGTGGGCTGTGGGCCGTGGGCTACGTACGTAGATTTCTCGTGACTTGACAATTACTTCGGTACTTCGGCGTGTTCGGTTACTTGATACGTGCACCCCAATCAACCGAAGAAATTTCCATTCTCCAAATTGGCTGACCAAAGTTACGAGCAAATGAATTGGTTTCGATGCATTCGGGTTCGGTCCCGGTTAGTTCGGGTCGGTACTTCAGTCATCGGTTTATATGCCCACCCCTACCATCATCGACGGATTCCACCTTACTCGAGTTCTTATGGACGGTGGCAGCAGCCTGAACCTGCTCTATCAGGATACAGTGCACAAAATGGGCATCGATCCCTCAAGGATAAAACCCACCAAAACCACCTTTAAAGGTGTCATACCAGGTGTAGAGACCTGTTGCATGGGCTCAATCACACTGGAAGTGTTCTTCGGATCTCCGGACAACTTCCGAAGCGAGGAGTTAATCTTCGATATCGTCCCCTTCTGCAGTGGCTATCACGCACTGCTCGGACGAACCGCATTTGCCAAATTCAATGAGGTGCCACATTATGCCTACATCAAGCTCAAGATGCCAGGACCTCGCGGGGTTATAACAGTCATTGGAAACAGAGAGAGCTCCCTCCGTACGGAGGAGCATACTACAGCCCTCGCAGCAGAAGTACAGAGCAGCCTTCTTAGGCAGGCCTCCAATTCGGCAATAAAGCGCGCGGACACCGCCAGGCGAGTCCAAAGTACTCTACAACAAGATTGTCTGGCTTGACCAGAGCTTGCCTAGCAATCCGGCCTCCGAGCTGATCCCAGCCAAGCGGCAAAATTTGTGCCATGCGTACATAACTACGCACTTAAAATACCATGGGCACAGGCGGAGGCACGTCGACAATGCGGTCCACAATGCTGCTCAACCGCTCCAGGATCTGTATACCTTCACCCCTTTTCTTTCTCTCAGGTCCCTATTTTCTAGAGTCTCTTCTGATAGTCCGATTATCGGACCCTACACAGGACGGAGACACCAAAGAGGCAAAGAGCTTTGACGTACAAGGGAATCCCCAAGTGGTCTCTTGTAACGATCGTTATACCTGTTTTACATACCCGTACGCAGCTCACTCTTGGTTAGGACAAGTCAAATAGTCCTATTATGCTTATTGCACTACTTGTATACGTACGCCTTGACGTACTATTCAAAACAACAATGGAAAATATTGTATAGTGTCAACTTATTATTACATTTCTTTATATTTTTCCTTGACTATTTATTTATTACAATTTGCACACGTACACGTTGGTATGACCTAGTTCGCGAGGGGCTTCAGTGTACCACCCCCAACACGGCAAGAAATTCCGAACACTTTCGACAGTGCGGCACCCAAACTTATAGCACTATATGCATCAGCTCCGAATCGTGTCTTGGGTCAATAGTATGGTTTGCCCGGCTCCCATGTTTTGACGCCTTACGTTCTTCTATATTGGCTAAGGTGACACAGGGAGAACTACTGCGATTGTGTCCCGGTTCTTCCAGAGGAGCACCTCGGTAGAGAAAGCCAAAAATTGACTGTCATGATACAGCGAGAGTTGGTCGCTGTTCAAGAGGTTTCAGATCCTTAAAGAGTTTTTCCGCTTCGGGCGAGGAATCGGTCTTTGTCCGATTTAGGCGTGTCTAGCGCCCCAAGTTCAGCCTTCCGAATAATAGGGGCTATGCCAAAATTTAAAATTATAGAACTTCTATAGCTAAGTGAGAGTGATAAAGCTATATAGTCCGATTGCCTTGTTCGCTGCGCTAAACACCTCCTTAAAGGACCAAAGATTTGGATAAAGAGTGTTTAGATTTATCCCGAACACCCCGGTACTAGCTACGCGGGGGCAGAAGCCGACGAATGGCCAACTCTGAGATTTTATAAATGGTCGCACAGGAGAGATAATTTTAAATAAACATGCAACATATACTACATAGCGAACTTGTTTTATATTACAAGATAGGATAAAATTAATGTATTCATTCAAAGATTACATCCTTCGCACATCGCTCCGCCATAGTGCGGCCTCCCTCCAGGACTCCATCATAATACATCTCGGGACGACGGTGCTCCTTGCCCTCTGGCAGTCCCTCGGTCATCAACGCCTTGGCATTCATCTTGGCCCAATGCATCTTTGCATGGGCAAACACCATCCCCGCACCCTCAATGCAAATCGACCGTTTTATGACGTCAAGTCGCGGGCAGGCACTTACAAGCCGCTTAACGAGTCCGAAGTAACTGTTAGGAAGGGGCTCGGTCGGCCACAGCCGGACTATAAGGTCCTTCATGGCCAGTTCGGCCACCTTGTGTAGCTCGACTAACAGCTTCAGCTGGTCGCTCAAGGGGCGCGGATACTCTGCCCCAAGGTACTGGGACCAGAACAACTTCTCCATCGAGCTCCCTTCCTCGGTGCGGTAGAACTCCACGGAGTACGCTATGCTGCGCGTCAAGTCCGCAAATGCTCCTGGGGAACTCCGAATTCGGGTAAGTAAAAAAGAATGTTTCCTTCACATGCTTGCTTTGCAGAACAAATGCCTTACCCGCTGCAATCTTTTGGGCTTCCTGGACTTTCTGGAGGGCTCTCTGGGCTTCAGCTCAAGCGTCTTGTGCTCTTTGGAGGGCCTTGGCAAGCTCTGACTCTTTAGTCTTCGAGTCACGCTCCAAGGACACACACTTCTTGACGGCATCTTGGAACTCTTGCTGCACCTCGCTGACCCGGGCCTCATGCTTCTCGCATGCGGCGTGTTCCTTGGCTGCTTTGTCTTCGGCCTTGGCTAATGCCTTCTTCAGGGTCGCCACCAATTATTACTAATAAGTATACAGACGGGGTATTATGTATCTTTGTTCTCCTTGAGCTGCCTCTTCGCGAGGCCGAGCTCTCCTTCAGCTCGCTCCAGGTCCCACCTCAGCTGGCAACCTCCGCAGTACGAGCGGTAGTAGCTAGCAGCGGCGCCTACTAATTCACATAGACATTTTCTGTTAGACTCCTGCGAATATCATTTGACCCTCTGCTTGGGTTTTCTTTCCGACACCAAACAGAGTATCAGGGGCTATTGTCTATAATGTGATATTTTATTACACTTTTGTTACTTACCTCAAAGCCTGTTAGGAGGCTGGCGCAGGCTGCGGTCAATCCGCTTTTGGCGGACCGGACCTTCTCAATCACCGCACTCATAAGAGTATGGTGTTCGTCATTGATGGAAGCGCCGCGAAGCGCTACCAGCAAGTTATCCGATGCCTCAAGATGGACAGAGGTCATCAGTACAGGCGGCTCGCCCTCCTTAGCGAGGGGCTACCTTTGTGAGTTCGGAACCACCAGGGGTTCCGGAGCCATGTTCGGCTGAGGGCCAAATTCACTGCGGCCCCCATTATTAGAGTCCATGGGGTTCTCCCCCCCCCATGTGTCCGGCGGCTGGGATCTCGCCCTGGGGCATCTCCAGAACTGCCACCCCCTGGTCCAGCATCCTCTGGGACAACACTTCCGTGTCGTACGTAGGCCTGGGGGAGGAGGTCGTCGGGAGTGACTCGATGTTCATCACCGACGGATCTAGGGACTCCTCCTAAGAGGATACCTCGATGTGGGATTTTGCCGGACTGCATATGCGTGTTCGGAATTGTAAGAAGCAATGAAACCAAACACACTGAAAGTACTATGGAGTATGGATACTTACGACTTCGCCAGGGGCTTGTCCCTGGGCAACCACTCCTCGTTGCTGTAGGCGGCCGTGGTGGAGTGGTCCGGAAGGGATGTCTTTCCCTTCTTAGGCATTCTGGCCTCGCCTTGTGGGGTGGCCTTCCTCTTCTCCCCCCCCCAGTTGGGGGAGGGGGGATTTCTTCTTCCTCCTCCCCGTCTTCGTGGGAGGAGTGTGTCTCGGTGTCCTCGGACGACGAGTCTGATACAACCTTGCGCCGGAGACCTTTCCTGGTCCCCGCAGCCGTCTTCTTGGCCTTTTTCTCCGGCACTTCATAGGGCACCGGAAACAACATCCTCGTTAGAAGCTCCGATTCCGAATCTTCTGGTAACGGAGCCGGGCAGTCGATGTGCTCCGCTACTGTTACCCAATCCTGCAGAAACAGCGTAAAAAGCTTAGGATCCTCCTCCAGATGTGCTGATGAAAAGCACGTCTTGCGAAATACATGAACTTACCGGATTGGCGGGGTGCTTGATGCTGAGTCCACGATCTTCGGTTATGGGTGGTGGTACCTCGTTGGTCTTGAACAGAAATTTCCAAACGTCTTCGTGCGTCGTGCCGAAGAGCTCTCGTAAAATCTGGTGTTCGTCCGGGTCGAACTCCCACAGATTGCAAACCCGTATTTGGCACGGAAGGATCCGGCGGAAGAGCATAACTTGTACTATGTTGACGAGCTTGATCTTCTTGCTTATCATATTCCGGACACAGTTCTGAAGTATGGACAGCTCTGCCGCGGATCCCCGGGCTAAGCCCTTCTCTTTCCAGTAGGTGAGCCGCATGGGGACGCCGAATCGAAATTCGAGGGCCGCCGCCCAGTTGGTGTTGCACGGCTCGATGATGTAGACCCACCCCGATTGCCACCACTTTACGATCTCCACGAAGGAGCCCTCGGGCAAAGTGACATTGGGCATCTTGCCCACCATGGCACCCCCGCACTCCGCTTGCTGGCCGCCCACCACCTTTCGCTTCACGTTGAAGGTCTTCAGCCATAGGCCAAAGTGGGGCGGGATACGGAGGGAAGCCTCGCACACGACGATGAACGCCGAGATGTTTAGGACGAAGCTGGGGGGACGATCATGAAAGTCGAGCCCGTAGTAAAACATAAGCCCGCAGACGAATGGGTGGAGGGGAAATCCCAGTCCACAGACAAAATGAGAGAGGAACACTACCCTCTCCTGAGGTTTCAGGGTGGGGATGATCTGCCCCTCGGCTGGAAGCCTGTGCGCGATGTTTGCGGACAGGTATCCGGCCTCCCATAGCTTCGTTATGTCCTCCTTCGTGACAGAAGAGGACATCCACTTGCCTCCTGCTCCGGACATGCTTGAATGACTTTGCGGAGAAGGTGAGGGCTTGGGCGCTAGAGCTCGAGCGAGAGGAAATGGATGAGCAGAGGGAGAAGAAGGCGTGGGTGAAGATAGGGAATCCTTATCTCTTTATAAAGGGAGTAGAAACTGCGCGCCTCCCCACTAGCCTTGTAAACTCGCTTATTCCCCAAGCGTCATATTAATGGCGTGGTTGGGTTACTCACACACGTATTGATGAGAATCCCGTGATAAGGGGACACAATCTCTGCTTCGACAAGACTTGCCAATAAAACTGCCTCGCAAGACGTGCGGTAGCAGGTTGTGAAAAACGGTTCACATAAAGACCGGGCCGCGGCGTAGTATCACGCTATGAAAAATTGTCAGCCGATTAGATTCATGCTCTCTACGGTGGTATGTGGAATTTGTTTTGCAGAGCCGGACATGATTCATGTGTTCAAAATCTACCTTGGAGTATTCAGAGATGAAACCCGCCTTGAAATGTCAAAGACAATCTGTGCGCCGGATTCATCGTCATTGAAGCCTGGTTCGTGGGCTACTAAGGGAGTCCTAGATTAGGGGGTCCTCGGACAGCCGGACTATATGGTTATGCCGGACTGTTGGACTATGAGGATACAAGATTAAAGACTTCGTCCTGTGTTCGGGTGGGACTCTCCTTTGCGTGGAATGCAAGCTTGGCGATTCGGATATGTAGATCTCCTTCTCTGTAACCGACTCTGTGTAACCCTAGCCCTCTCCGGTGTCTATATAAACCGGAGGGTTTAGTCCGTAGGACAAGTACAATCATAATCATAGGCTAGCTTCTAGGATTTGGCCTCTATGATCTCGTGGTAGAACAACTCTTGTAATACTCACATCATCAAGATCAATCAAGTAGGAAGTAGGGTATTACCTCCATAGAGAGGGCCCGAACCTGGGTAAACATTGTGTCCCCCGCCTCCTGTTACCATTAGCCTTAGACGCACAGTTTGGGACCCCCTACCCGAGATCCGCCGGTTTTGACACCGACAATCATCTTCGGATGAAGATCCCCCGAGGACGAAGATTGTTGAGGGAGTCTATGGGCCGAACTGCAATACATGCGTTTCAGATATTACCCTCACAAACAAGAAAAGAAGGGGGTATGTTTATCAAACACCTTTGTTCACTCACGGTTCGTCTAAAGGCTGGCCCCCTTGTGGGCACTGTGCGGTAATATCGCCACCCGAATCCGGGCCCCCTGATAGGGATTTCTTCCCTCGCTTGGAGGAATCTGCCTTCAGGTCCTCGGGGGCGGCTCTCTTCTTCCCGTGGGGGGAGGGAAAGTTAGATTCTCCTTTCCGTTCATCCTCTAATACGGGAGCTCCGATTTCCCCGGATACGGTGCGTGAC
Organism: Triticum aestivum; assembly: GCF_018294505.1. NCBI lineage: Eukaryota > Viridiplantae > Streptophyta > Magnoliopsida > Poales > Poaceae > Triticum > Triticum aestivum. The sequence goes on along the minus strand of NC_057801.1, from coordinate 45,577,293 downwards.
GTACCTCCGGTATGAAGGCCACTTTTGACCTCCCTACTCCTTTCCTTTTCTTCCCCCAGCGGCACTTGATAAGGTGTCGGAGCCAGCATCCTGGTTAACACGGGATCCGCTGAGTTTTCGGGAAGAGGGGGCGAACACCTGATCATCTCCGCCTTCTTTATCTAGCCCTGGCCGAGCATGGTTTTCTTAGAATATTGTTATGGGAAACTTAAACAAAAAATGTGTTCGGAAATTGAGTGCTTATCGGGGAATCCGGGTGGTTGCAGTCGAGGCATGCGTCCTCTATGGTGTCCGGATACCTTTTTCGTGACCCAAAGAATAATTTATACATCCCTTTGAGCATTGTGCCGAGGAAGCGCTGAATGGTTCGTGGTCCTTCCGGATTGAACTCCCACATACGGAGAGGTCGACACTGGCATGGCAGGACCCGACGGACTAACACAACTTGGATTAGCTTGGTGAGATCAACGTCCCACTTAAGAAGGTCTCGAATGCGGCTTTGCAGTATTTGCACTTCATCTAGCGATCCCCAATCCATCCCCTTGTTCATCCACGATGCAAGTTGTGGCAGAGGGCCGGGTCGGAAGGCGGGTGAAGCCGCACACTTTGTATCACGAGGTTCCGTGATATAAAAGCACTCCCGTTGCCATGGGTCGGAAGCTTCGGTGAAGGAACCCTTTGGCCATGGAATGTCGGCCAATTTGCTTATTATAGCACCTCCGCACTCCGCGTGTCTCCCGTCTATTATCTTCGGCTTTACATTGAAGGTCTTGAGACATAAGCCGAAGTGTGGAGAAATACGGAGGAAGGCCTCACATACAGTAATGAATGATGAGATGTGAAGGAAGGAGTCCGGAGCTAGATCGTTGAAATCTAGTCTGTAGTAAAACATGAGCCCTCGAACGAAGGGGTGAAGGGAGAAACCTAGCCCCCGGAGGAAGCGAGGGATAAATACGACCCTCTCATTGGGTCCAGGAGTAGGGATAACTTGCCCTTGTGTAGGAAGCTTGTGAAGGATCTCGGTGGTCAAATACATCGCCTCCCTGAGCTTCACGATATCCTCCTTTGTGAAAGAAGAAGTCGTCCACCGGCCTCGAAAGCTGGATCCGGACATGGTCTGAGGTCCAAAGCGACTGGCTAAGCCTTGGGTGTGGGAACTGGAGGTGGAAGGAGGAGAGGGTTAGCATAGAGGAGAAAGGCGGGTCTCGGCCTCCTTATAAAGATAACGAAAATCAAACATCCCCTACGTGGCCTTAAAACATGCATATTCCTAAGGAATCATGCTGACGGGATGGTTGGGTAACCCACGCCCGTGTTGATGATAATCTCATATTGAGGGGACACGATCTCCGCTTCAACAATATGTGCCAATAAAACCGCCTCGAGAAGCGTGGAGCAGTAGGTTGGAAAAACGGTTCGAAATAATGGTCGAACGATGACGTAATGTCGTGTTGCAAAAGCTGTTAGCAGATTGGACTCATTGAAATATTATGCTCTCCACGGTGGTATATGGAATTTGTTTTGCAGATGCGGACACGATTCTTATGTTGAAGATCTACTTTGGAGTATTCGGAGAAGGAACCCGCCTTTCAATGCCAAAGACAATTTACACACCGGACTCATCGTCATTGAAGCCTGATTCAGGGGCTACTGACGGAGTCCTGGATTAAGGGGTCCTCAGACAGCCGGACTATATACTTAGTCCGGACTGTTGGACTATGAAGATACAAGATAGAAGACTTCGTCCCATTTTCGGATGGGACTCTCCTTTGCGTGCAAGGCAAGCTTGGCGATTCAGATATGTAGATTCCTTTCTCTGTATCTGACTCCGTGTAACCCTAGCACCTTCGGTGTCTATATAAAGTGGAGGGTTTAGTCCATAGGACAGGAACAATCATAACCATAGGCTAGCTTCTAGGGTTTAGCTTCTATGATCTCGTGGTAGATCAACTCTTGTAATACTCATATCATCAAGATCAATCAAGCAGGAAGTAGGGTATTACCTCCATCGAGAGGGCCCAAACATGTGTAAACATTGTGTCCCCCGCCTCCTATTACCATTAGCCTTAGATGCATAGTTCACGACCCCCTACCCGAGATCCACCGGTTTTGACACCGACACCCACCAAGATACACGTGATCTTACGTACATACGACAACAGTCTCAAGAAACGGTCCATCACTTTTGGGCCAGATTCCTCCTTGTCAAAGACAAGATCAAAGATTGCCTCGATGAAGACGCAATCTCATTATTCTGCAAAAATTGCATGGATGAAGGAATCCTCAATGCCATTAACCATCATCGCGTATTGCACTTTGCTGACTTGGCAACCATAGTACAGAAGTACTGCACAATGGAAAGGGCTTGGAAAACTCAGGCAGCTGCCTGGAACCTACCAGTTTCCACACAACCCCTCGTCCGGACAAAAAGGATGCGCCCTTGTGTAGGGGAACGTTGCATAAAATAAAAAATTTCCTAGGTTCACCAAGATCAATCTATGAGTTCATCTAGCAACGAGAGAGGGGAGTGCATCTATATACCCTTGTAGATCGCGAGCGGAAGCGTTCAAGAGAACGAGGTTGAGGGAGTCGTACTCGTCGTGATCCAAATCACCGGATATCCTAGCGCCGAACGGATGGCACCTCCGCGTTCAACACACGTACGGTCAGCGTGACCTCTCCTCCTTCTTGATCTAGCAAGGGGGAAGGAGAGGTTGATGAAGATCCAGCAGCACGATGGCGTGGTGGTGGATGCAGCAGGGTTCCGGCAGGGCTTCGCCAAGCGACTACGGGAGGAGGAGGTGTAGCAAGGGGGGAGGGAGGCGCCAGATGTCAGGGTACGGCTGCCCTCCCACCCCCTCCCCTCTTTATATAGGGACCCCAAGGGGGGGCGCCGGCCCTGGAGATGGGATCTCCCAAGGGGGGCGGCGGCCAAGGGGGGTGGAGTGCCCCCCAAGGCAAGTGGAGGCGCCCCCTCCCCTAGGGTTCCCAACCCTAGGCGCAGAAGGGGTCCCGGGGGGGGCGCACCAGCCCACTAAGGGCTGTTTCCCCTCCCATTTCAGCCCATGGGGCCCTCCGGGATGGGTGGCCCCACGCGGTGGACCCCTGGGACCCTTCCGGTGGTCCCGGTACAATACCGATAACCCCCGAAACTTTCCCGATGGCCGAAAAACGACTTCCCATATATAATTCCTTACCTCCGGACCATTCCGGAACTCCTCGTGACGTCCGAGATCTCATCCGGGACTCCGAACAACTTTCAGTTTCTGCATACTAATATCTTCACAACCCTAGCATCACCGAACCTTAAGTGTGTAGACCCTACGGGTTCGGGAGACACACAGACATGACCGAGACTGCTCTTCGTTCGATAACCAACAACGGGATCTGGATACCCTTGTTGGCTCCTACACGCTCCTCGATGATCTCATCGGATGAACCACAATGTCACGGATTCAAGCAACCCCGTATACAATTCCCTTTGTCAATCGGTACGTTACTTCCCCGAGATTTGATCGTCGGTATCCCAATACCTCGTTCAATCTCGTTACCGGCAAGTCACTTTACTTGTACCGTAATGCATGATCCCGTGACCAGACACTTCGTCACTTTGAGCTCATTATGATGATGCATTACCGAGTGGGCCCAGAGATACCTCTCCGTCATACGGAGTGACAAATCCCAGTCTCGATCCGTGTCAACCCAACAGACACTTTCGGAGATACCTGTAGTGCACCTTTATAGGCACCCAGTTACGTTGTGACGTTTGGTACACCCAAAGCACTCCTACGGTATCCGGGAGTTACACGATCTCATGGTCTAAGGAAAAGATAGTTGACATTGGAAAAGCTCTAGCAAACGAACTACACGATCTTTGTGCTATGCTTAGGATTGGGTCTTGTCCATCACATCATTCTCCTAATGATGTGATCCCGTTATCAATGACATCCAATGTCCATAGTTAGGAAACCATGACTATTTGTTGATCAACGAGCTAGTCAACTAGAGGCTCACTAGGGACATATTGTGGTCTATGTATTCACACGTGTATTACAATTTCCGGACAATACAATTATAGCATGAATAAAATACAATTATCATGAACAAGGAAATATAATAATAATCCTTTTATTATTGCCTCTAGGGCATATTTCCAACAGTCTCCCACTTGCACTAGAGTCAATAATCTAGTTACATTGTGATGAATCGAACACCCATAGAGTTCTGGTGTTGATCATGTTTTGCTCGCGGAAGAGGTTTAGTCAACGGATCTGCGACATTCAGATCTGTATGTACTTTGCAAATATCTATGTCTCCATCTTGAACATTTTCATGGATGGAGTTGAAACGGTGCTTGATGTGCCTGGTCTTCTTGTGAAACCTGGGCTCCTTGGCAAGGGCAATAGCTCCAGTGTTGTCACAGAAGAGAGTGATTGGCCCCGACGCATTGGGTATGACTCCTAGGTCGGTGATGAACTCCTTCATCCATATTGCTTCATGTGCTGCCTCCGATGCTGCCATGTACTCCGCTTCACATGTAGATCCCGCCACGACGCTCTGCTTGCAACTGCACCAGCTTACTGCTCCACGATTCAACATATACACGTATCCGGTTTGTGACTTAGAGTCATCCAGATTTGTGTTGAAGCTAGCGTCGACGTAACCCTTTATGACGAGCTCTTCATCACCTCCATAAACGAGAAACATGTCCTTTGTCCTTTTGAGGTACTTCAGGATATTCTTGACCGCTGTCCAGTGTTCCTTGCCGGGATTACTTTGGTACCTTCCTACCAAACTTACGGCAAGGTTTACATCAGGTCTGGTACACAGCATGGCATACATAATAGATCCTATGGCTGAGGCATAGGGGATGACACTCATCTCTTCTTTATCTTTTGCCGTGGTCGGGCATTGAGCCGAGCTCAATCTCACACCTTGCAATACAGGCAAGAACCCTTTCTTGGACTGATCCATTTTGAACTTCTTCAATATCTTATCAAGGTATGTGCTTTGTGAATGACCTATGAGTCGTCTCGATCTATCCCTATAGATCTTGATGCCTAATATGTAAGCAGCTTCTCCAAGGTCCTTCATTGAAAAATACTTATTCAAGTAGGCCTTAATGTTGTCCAAAAGTTCTATATCATTTCCCATCAAAAGTATGTCATCTACATATAATATGAGAAATGCTACAGAGCTCCCACTCACTTTCTTGTAAACACAGGCTTCTCCATAAGTCTGCATAAACCCAAACGCTTTGATCATCTCATCAAAGTGAATGTTCCAACTCCGAGATGCTTGCAGCAGCCCATAAATGGATCGCTGGAGCTTGCATACCTTGTCAGCATTCCTAGGATCGACAAAACCCTCCGGCTGCATCATATATAGTTCTTCCTTAAGATAGCCGTTAAGGAATGCCGTTTTGACGTCCATCTGCCATATCTCATAATCATAGTATGCGGCATTGCTAACATGATTCGGACGGACTTCAGCTTCGCTACGGGAGAGAAAGTCTCATCGTAGTCAACCCCTTGAACTTGCCGATAACCCTTAGCGACAAGTCGAGCTTTATAGATGGTAACATTACCATCCGCGTCCATCTTCTTCTTAAAGATCCATTTGTTTTCTATCGCTCGCCGATCATCGGGCAAGTCTGTCAAAGTCCATAATTTGTTTTCATACATGGATTCTATCTCGGATTGCATGGCTTCAAGCCATTTGTTGGAATCTAGGCCCGCCATCGCTTCTTCATAGTTCGAACGTTCACCGTTGTCTAACAACATGATTTCTAGGACAGGGTTCCCATACCACTCTGGTGTGGAACGTGTCCTTGTGGACCTACGAAGTTCAGTACCAACTTGATCCGAAGTACCTTGATCATCATCATTAATTTTCTATCCAATCGGTGTAGGCACCACAGGAACATTTTCCTGAGCTGCACTACTTTCCGGTTCAAGAGGTAGTACTTCATCGAGTTCTACTTTCCTCCCACTTACTTCTTTCGAGAGAAACTCTTTTTCCAGAAAGGATCCGTTCTTTGCAACAAAGATCTTGCCCTCGGATCTTAAGTAGAAGGTATACCCAATGGTTTCCTTAGGGTATCCTATGAAGACGCATTTTTCCGACTTGGGTTCGAGCTTTTCAGGTTGAAGTTTCTTAACATAAGCATCGCATCCCCAAACTTTTAGAAATGACAGCTTAGGTTTCTTTCCAAACCATAATTCATACGGTGTCGTCTCAACGGATTTAGACGGAGCCCTATTTAGAGTGAATGTAGCTGTCTCTAGAGCGTATCCCCAAAATGATAGCGGTAAATCGGTAAGAGACATCATAGATTGCACCATATCCAATAGAGTGCGATTACGACGTTGGGACACACCGTTACGCTGAGGTGTTCCAGGCGGCGTGAGTTGTGAAACGATTCCACATTTTCTTAAGTGTGTACCAAATTCATGACTTAAATATTCTCCTCCACGATCTGATCGTAAGATTTTATCTTTCGGTCACATTGATTCTCTACTTCATTCTGAAATTCCTTGAACTTTTCAAAGGTTTCAGACTTGTGTTTCATCAAGTAGACATACCCATATCTACTTAAGTCATCAGTGAGAGTGAGAACATAACGATATCCTCCGCGAGCCTCAACACTCATTGGACCACACACATCAGTATGTATGATTTCCAATAAGTTGGTTTCTCGCTCCATTGTTCCGGAGAACAGAGTCTTGGTCATTTTGCCCATGAGGCATGGTTCACATGTGTCAAATGATTCATAATCGAGAGACTCTAAAAGTCCATCAGCATGGAGCTTCTTCATGCGCTTGACACCAATGTGACCAAGGCGGTGGTGCCACAAGTATGTGGGACTATCGTTATCAACTTTACATCTTTTGGTATTCACACTATGAATATGTGTAACATTACGTTCGATATTCATTAAGAATAAACTATTGACCATCGGGGCATGACCATAAAACATATCTCTCATATAAATAGAACAACCATTATTCTCGTATTTAAATGAGTAGCCATCTTGCATTAAACGAGATCCAGATACAATGTTCATGCTCAAACTTGGCACTAAATAACAATTATTGAGGTTTAAAACTAATCCCGTAGGTAAATGTAGAGGTAGCGTGCCGACGGCGATCACATCGACCTTGGAACCATTCCCTACGCGCATCGTCACCTCGTCCTTCGCCAGTCTCCGCTTATTCCGCAGCTCCTGCTGTGAGTTACAAATATGAGCAACGGCACCAGTATCAAATACCCAGGAGTTACTACGAGTACTGGTAAGGTACACATCAATTACATGTATATCACATATACCTTTAGTGTTGCCGGCCTTCTTTTCCACTAAGTATTTGGGGCAGTTCCGCTTCCGGTGACTCTTCCCTTTGCAATAAAAGCACTCAGTCTCAAGCTTGGGTCCATTCCTTGACTTCTTCCCGACAACTGGCTTACCGGGCGCGGAAACCTCTTTGCCGTCCTTCTTGAAGTTTTTCTTACCCTTGCCCTTCTTGAACTGGGTGGTTTTATTGACCATCAACACTTGATGTTCTTTCTTGATTTTTACCTCTGCCGACTTCAGCATTGAAAATACTTCAGGAATAGTTTTCACCATCCCCTGCATATTGTAGTTCATCACAAAGCTCTTGTAGCTCGGTGGGAGCGACTGAAGGATTCTGTCAATGACCGCCTCGTCCGGGAGGTTAATGTCCAGCTGGGACAGGCGGTTGTGCAACCCAGACATTTTGAGTATGTGCTCACTGACAGATCTATTTTCCTGCATCTTACAACTATAGAACATGTAGGAGACATCATATCTCTCGACCCGGGCATGAGCTTGGAAAACCATTTTCAGCTTCTCGAACATCTCATATGCTCCGTGTTGCTCAAAACGCTTTTGGAGCCCCGGTTCTTAGCTGTAAAGCATGCCACACTGAACGAGGGAGTAATCATCAGCACGTGACTGCCAAGCGTTCATAACGTCTTGGTTCTCTGGGTTGGGTGCTTCACCTAGCGGTCCTTCTAGGACATATGCTTTCTTGGCAGCTATGAGGATGATCCTCAGGTTCCGGACCCAGTCCGAATAGTTGTTGCCATCATCTTTCAGCTTGGTTTTCTCTAGGAACGCGTTGAAGTTCATGTTGACATGAGCATTGGCCATTTGATCTACAAGACATATTTTGCAAAGATTTTAGACTAAGTTCATGATAATTAAGTTCACCTAATCAACTTATTTAATGAACTCCCACTCAGATTTGACATCCCTCTAGTCATCTAAGTGTTACATGATCCGAGTCGACTAGGCCGTGTCCGATCATCACGTTAGACGGACTAGTCATCATCGTTGAACATCTCCATGTTGATCGTATCTTCCATACGAATCATGTTCGACCTTTCGGTCTCTGTGTTCTGAGTCCATGTCCGTACATGCTAGGCTCGTCAAGTTAACCCTAAGTGTTTTTGCATGTGTAAAACTGTCTTACACCCGTTGTATGTGAACGTAAGAATCTATCACACCCGATCATCACGTGGTGCTTCGAAACGACGAACTTTAGCAATGGCGCGCAGTTAGAGGGAACACTTTCTTGAAATTATTATAAGCGATCATCTTATTTACTACCGTCATTCTAAGTAAACAAGATGCATAAACATAATAAACATCACGTGCAATTATATAGTAGTGACATGATATGGCCAATATCATATAGCTCCTTTGATCTCCATCTTCGGGGCTCCATGATCATCTTCGTCACCGGCATGACACCATGATCTCCATCATTGTGTCTCCATGAAGTTGCTCGCCAACTATTACTTCTACTACTATGGCTAACGGTTTAGCAATAAATTAAATTAATTACATGGCGTTAAATCATTGACACGCAGGTCATACAATAATTAAGACAACTCCTATGGCTCCTGCCGGTTGTCATACTCATCAACATGCAAGTTGTGATTCCTATTACAAGAACATGATCTCATACATCACAATATATCATATATCATTCATCACAACTTTTGGCCATATCACATCACAAAGCAATTGCTGCAAAACAAGTTAGACGTCCTCTAATTGTTGTTGCATCTTTTACGTGGCTGCAATAGGGTTCTAGCAAGAACGTTTTCTTACCTACGAATAACCACAACGTGATTTGTCAACTTCTATTTACCCTTCATAAGGACCCTTTTCATCGAATCCGCTCCAACTAAAGTGGGAGAGACAGACACCCGCTAGCCACCTTATGCAACTAGTGCATGTCAGTCGGTGGAACCTGTCTCACGTAAGCGTACGTGTAAGGTCGGTCCAGGCCGCTTCATCCCACAATACCGCTGAAGCAAAATAAGACTAGTTGTGGCAAGAAAGTTGACAACATCTACGCCCACAACAGATTTGTGTTCTACTCGTGCAATAGAGAACTACGCATAGACCTAGCTCATGATGCCACTGTAGGGGAACGTTGCATAAAATAAAAAAATTCCTACATTCACCAAGATCAATCTATGAGTTCATCTAGCAACGAGAGAGGGAAGTGCATCTACATACCCTTGTAGATCGCGAGTGGAAGCATTCAAGAGAACGGGGTTGAGGGAGTCGTACTCGTCGTGATCCAAATCACCGGAGATCCTAGCGCCGAACGGACGGCACCTCCGCGTTCAACATACGTACGGTCAGCGTGACATCTCCTGCTTCTTGATCCAGCAAGGGGGAAGGAGAGGTTGATAAAGATCCAGCAGCATCACGGCGTGGTGGTGGATGCAGCAGGGTTCCGGCACGGCTTCGCCAAGCGACTACGGGAGGAGGAGGTGTCGCAAGGGGGGAGGGAGGCGCCAGATGTCAGGGTACGGCTGCCCTCCCACCCCCCCTCTTTATATAGGGACCCCAAGGGGGGACGTCGGCCCTGCAGATGGGATCTCCCAAGGGGGGCGGCGGCCAAGGGGGGTGGAGTGCCCCCCAAGGCAAGTGGAGGCGCCCCCTCCCCTAGGGTTCCCAACCCTAGGCGTAGAGGGGGGCCCGGGGGGTGAACCAGCCCACTAGGGGCTGGTTCCCCTCCCACTTCAGCCCATGGGGCCCTCCAGGATGGGTGGCCCCACCCGGGGGACCCCCGGGACCCTTCCAGTGGTCCCGGTACAATACCGGTAACCCCCGAAACTTTCCGGATGGCCGAAAAACGACTTCCCATATATAATTCTTTACCTCCGGACCATTCTGGAACTCCTCGTGACGTCCGGGATCTCATCCGGGACTCCGAACAACTTTCAGTTTGCTGCATACGAATATCTTCACAACCCTAGCGTCACTGAACCTTAAGTGTGTAGACCCTATGGGTTCGGGAGACACACAGACATGACCGAGACTGCTCTTCGGTCAATAACCAACAACGGGATCTGGATATCCATGTTAGCTCCTACATGCTCCTCGATGATCTCATCGGATGAACCACGATGTCGAGGATTCAAGCAACCCCGTATACAATTCCCTTTGTTAATCGGTACGTTACTTGCCCGAGATTCGATCGTCAGTATCCCAATACCTCGTTCAATCTCGTTACCGGCAAGTCACTCTACTCGTACCGTAATGCATGATCCCGTGACCAGACACTTGGTCACTTTGAGCTCATTATGATGATGCATTACCGAGTGGGCCCAGAGATACCTCTCCGTCATACGGAGTGACAAATCCCAGTCTCGATCCGTGTCAACCCAACAGACACTTTCGGAGATACTTGTAGTGCACCTTTATAGCCACCCAGTTATGTTGTGACGTTTGGTACACCCAAAGCACTCCTACGGTATCCGGGAGTTACATGATCTCATGGTCTAAGGAAAAGATACTTGACATTGGAAAAGCTCTAGCAAACGAACTACACGATCTTTGTGCTATGCTTAGGATTGGGTCTTGTCCATCACATCATTCTCCTAATGATGTGATCCCGTTATCAATGACATCCAATGTCCATAGTCAGGAAACCATGACTATCTGTTGATCAATGAGCTAGTCAACTAGAGGCTCACTAGGGACATATTGTGGTCTATGTATTCACACGTGTATTACGATTTCCGGACAATACAATTATAGCATGAATAAAATACAATTATCATGAACAAGGAAATATAATAATAATCCATTTATTATTGCCTCTAGGGCATATTTCCAACACCTTGTAGGTCGCCTGATCCAATACTAAAGAAATTGAAGCCCATTACAGGGCGCGGAACCGTTCTGGAGGGATGGCTCGATAGGCCATGCAAAATACACACAACACCGGATACCATACCAACCCATAGCCTTAGAGCATGTTGGATACTTTGGCAAGTGGCCAAGAGCGGCGAGGATCTTCTCACCACCAATACCGCAGACCAACAACCCACTGAAGAAGACGACCTCAGAGTATTGGCGGTCTTCGAGACTTTCGCCTCAAACAATAGGCGAAAAAGGGCACTCCACGGCCTCGCTGAAGTCTGCCAAGTAGCAGCAATAAACCCCTGGAATGACACGGCCATAACATTCACTGTCGATGACGAACCAAAATTCAGGACTGTCCGGGCACGAGCCGCCTTGGTCCTCATCCCAATCGTGGACGGCTTTTGGCTTACAAAAGTTCTCATGGACGGCGGCAGCGGACTAAACCTCATTTACAAGGAAACTCTCAAAAAAATGGAAATAGACAGGAGCCGCATTGAGCAAAGTAGCACGACCTTCAGGGGAATCATTCCCAGTCGGGAGGTGCAATGCACGGGAAAAATCACACTCGATGTGGTATTCGGCACGCTAGAGAATTGTCGGTCCGAGGAGATAACCTTCCAAGTGGCCCCTTTTAATAGTGGATATCACGCCTTATTAGGGAAAGATGCATTTACACGCTTCCAAGCTATACCTCATTATGGGTACATGAAGCTCAAGATGCCCGGGCCCAATGGTATTATCACTCTTGCTAGCGATCCGGACATAGCACTCCACGCCGAAAACAAAACCGCATCCCTGGCCCTCGAATCATTGTCTGAAGGCCTGAAGGCCGAAGAGTTAACCGCACTACACTCCACGGTGGATTGGGATGACATGATCCAGGACAAGCGACCCAAATCCACCTCCTTTAAACCAGCAGACGAAATAGTCAAATTTCAAGTCCACCCGACGGACCCCAAGAAGACAGCATCCATCGAGGCACAGCTGGACCCAATGATTGACGCAGCGCTACGAGACTTCATGCGTGAGAACTGGTACATATTCGTCTGGCATCCTTCTGATATGCCCAGAATCCCACGCAGGTTGTCCGAATACAGCCTAAACATACTGAACGGATATACACCGGTCAAGCATACACTATGGCGCTTTTTCAAACCCAAACGACAAGGTATGGGAGAGGATCTAGCCAAGCTAATCGAGGCCGGATTCATTAGAGAAATAAAACACTCTGACCTGGTGATGGTACCAAAGAAGGATAAATCTTGGCGCCTATGCATCGATTTCAAAGACCTTAATAAGGCCTGCCCAAAGGATCCATTCCATGTCCCTCGCGTCGATTAGATTATTGATGCTACAGCCGGACACGACTCACTATGTTTCCTCGACGCATACTCCTGATACCAGCAAATCAAAATGAAGGAGTCTGACACAGCCGCAACATCATTCATTACCCCATACGGGCCATTCTGCTTCAACACTATGCCCTTCGGACTTAAAAACGCCGGTGCCACCTACCACCGCATGATTCAAACATGTCTGGAGTAACAGATCGGCAAGACAGTTGACGCATATGTAGATGATGTCGTCATCAAAACTAGGCATGTCGAGTCATTAATAGACGATCTGCGTCTCACATTCGACAACCTACGTACATATGACATCAAGCTCAATCTGGAAAAGTGTGTTTTCGGTGTTCCCGCTGGAAAACTATCGGGCTTCATCGTTTCCAATAGAGGAATTGAGGCGAACCCAGCTAAAATCCGAGCTTTGTCACAGTTGGCTACGCCAATAGACCTTAAACAAGTCCAAAAACTAGCCGGATGGGTGGCAGCTTTAAGACGCTTTTTCTCCTACACTTTATCTCCAGACTAGGAGAAAAATCATTGTCACTTTATCGCCTACTCCGACGCACTGGTCACTTCGAGTGGACGGACGAAGCAACGGCCGGACTGGAAGAAATAAAGGCTCTTTTAGCGAGCAACCCAATCCTGGCTGCACCGAACATCGGCGAACCCATGTTATTATACATATCGGCAACACACCAGGTCGTGAGTTCGGTGATCATCGTCGAACAAAAGGAGGACAGACACAAATTCCCGCTCCAGAAGCCGGTATACTACGTATGCACTGTCCTCACACCATGCAAATTCCGGTACCCTCATTACCAAAAAATAGCATACGCGGTCTTCATGGCATCTCGGAAGCTACAACACTACTTTCAAGAGTGTTCAATCACGGTAGCCTCCGAAGTACCAATCAATCACATAATAAACAACCGCGATGCTACAGGCTGGATTGCCAAGTGGGCCATTGAGCTCCATCCATTCGACATAACATACAAACCACGCCAGGCCATTAAATCCCAAGTACTGGCCGACTTCGTCGCTGAATGGACAGAGGCTGAACTCCCTAAAGAGTATGGCACATATTCCAACTGGGTCATGCACTTCGATAGTTCCAAAATGCTGGCAGACTTAGGAGCAGGTGTTGTCCTAACATCCCCCACTGGAGATACAGTTCAGTACGTACTCTAAATATTATACACAGACTCCAACAATGCAGCCGAATACGAGGCCTTATTGCATGGTCTTCGGATGGCTGTCTCCATGGGCATACAACGCCTGGAGGTGCGCGGGGATTCAAACCTCGCAATATCTCAAATAAATGGAGACTTCGATGCCAAAGATCAGAAAATGGCAGCTTACCATAAGGTCGTTCTCAAAATGTCAGCTCGGTTCGAGGGGCTTGAGTTTCATCATGTGGCTCGAGAAAGTAATCAAGCGGCGGATGTTCTTGCTCGCATCGGTGCCAAGCGCGACCCCGTCCCACCTAACATCTTTCTGGAAAGGCTCTTCAAGCCATCATGGTGTGGCAAGGGGAGATCGGCAACACCAGTCCGGAACTGACTATAACCCCAGATACCGAACACACCGATATCATCAGAGGCTCAGCCACCGAAATAACACCATTGGCCCATCTTATCATGGCAATCATTGCCCCATGGACCGGACCCTTCTTGGCCTACCTTAATAGGCGAGAACTCTTTGAGGAACATAATGAGGCACGCTGCATTGTTCGGCGCTCGAACGCCTACAAGGTTCACGACGGAGAACTCTGCAAGAAAAGCGCTACCGGAGTACTTCAAAGATGTATATCCAAAGAAGAGGGGCGGCAGCTTTTGGCTGAAATTCATGCCGGTCTTGGTGGTCGCCACACCGCAGCTCGGGCCCTTGTAAGCAAGGCCTTCCGTACAAGTTTCTATTGGCCGACAGCCCGAGCAGATGCACAGGACCTTGTCCAACATTGCGTCGGATACCAGCTTTTTGCCAACCAAAGCCATATGCCACCCACCGCTCTATAAACAATCCCCATCACTTGGCCTTTCGTGGTCTGGGGGGCTTGATATGGTCAGACCCCTTAAGGGAGGAAGCCATAAGAAAAAATATATGTTGATCATGGTGGATAAATTCACTAAGTGGATAGATGCCAAACCAGTTAAAATGGCTGAAGTTGGACCAATGATAGACTTCATATCTGGTGTTGTGCACCATTATGGTGTTCCACACCGCATCATCACCGATACGACTCCAATTCACAGCTGATGAGGTGAAAATTTGGTGTGTTAATCTGGGCATTAAGCTCGATTACGCCTCCGTCTATCACTCGCAAACAAACGATCAAGTCGAACGAGCCAATGGTCTTATTATGAGCGGCATTAAGCCCAGACTAGTGCGGTCTTTGAAAGAATCAGACACACATTGGGTCGAGGAGCTCGACTCCGCACTCAGGGGGCTGCGGACCAGGCCCAATCGCACTACCGGATATACACATTTCTTCATGGTATACGGCGCAGAGGCTGTGTTACCCTGCGACATTATTCATGACTCACCTCGAGTGTGCATGTATGAAGAGAGAGAGGCCGAGCTTGATTGGCAGGACAACTTAGATGCCCTGGAGGAGGAGCGTGACATTGCAAAAGCCCGTTCCGCATTTTATCAACAATAGGCTCACAGATATCAAAGCATAGAAGTACGGGCCAAGACTTATAATGTTGGTGAACTCGTTCTACGCTTACTGGAGAAGAAAAAGGACAAACTCAAGCCCGAGTGGGAGGGTCCCTTCATCATTGACAAAGTTCTCACTAGAGGAGCGTAGAGCCTGCGTGATGCATCAGATAATCGCCAAGAGCCGAACCCATGGAACGCGGACAGACTCCAAAGATTCTACGCCAAGCATCGAACTCTTTGTTCGTCTCCTTCCCCCTTTTTTGTTTCCCTTATTTATTTTTTCCTCTCTTTTCGCTTTTCCTTTTTTAGCCTTAAAGCTTTCGAGCGGCTAAACCGTGCATACATCTCCAAACATGTACATCCATTATACCTGGGGGCTTCTTGTACATAAGCTTATTATTATTATTATCCGAGCATTAAGCTCACCACATATGTGTCTTTTCCTCGTATGTACCTTTTCTTTGACATTATGTTCATCGATATGACTTAAGTTTTGGCCAAGCTAGGTTGCCTGGCTCCTGTGCTTATGCCCTACGTTCCCGTTAGTTCGGCTAGGGCATAAAGGGAGCACATCTGTGATTGTTACTGTCGGGTCATCTTGATGTGTACCTCAGACTGGGTGAAGCCGAAAGCTAGCATTCTTAAGGGAATATTCGGTCGGCGGACTAAAGATGTTTTTTACTCATTACACTATGAACCCCCAGATGTTATGTATACTGTGATTTTTCAATCACAGTTCGGACATGCACGTTAATGCATGCTCACCTAGGGAAAGGAACCCTTAACGGAACTATTCTCTTTGGAAGATGTTTCTTACAATAACAATGTAATATAACATAGCTAGCAGGATACTTGTCTGTTCAAGCAACTATGACCCCTACGCCTGGTTCCCATGCATACCTCGGTTTATTTAGCCGCTCAGGTATTCGGAAACACTCCGCACCTTCGGGTCCAGGGGTTGAAGCGAAAAGGTCTGCCATGACAAATGTTTTACAATCCGGCTAGGGACAAATATGTCAAGGAAAGTACATAGTCACTTGGACTCAAAAACTTCCTCTTTTAGGTCGTCCAACAGGTTGTCTAGCTTACAATCTTGTTGAGAATATTTCGCGGCTACTTTTACCTGGTCATATACCAAACTAACGGGAATTTCTTTTCCATCTGACCCTAAAGGTCCAACCCGGGCCATATGATTCGAATCAAGATTGGAATACCGTGTTTTCACCATGACCCAGGCCTCCCGCGCACCTTCTCGGTAGGTTGATATCTTCCATAATCAGAAACGCCGAAGCGCTCCCTTAAAAAGCTGTACAAGCTCCTCCATACTTCCTGGAGGGGGGGGGGCGGATGGCCATAAGGCCTTGGAAACACTTCTCATCGCCTTCCAAGCTTGCTCATGCATTTGCGACAGCTCTTGTAGCAGATCGCCCGAAGACCCGGACATCTCCCCTTCGGAACGGCCAGTCAGCATACCTACAGACATAACTCTGTCAGTTCCTTTCCTTGCCGAATTACGCGGAGGTAAGTTTGAACACATACTAAATATGCTGCCTCACAGCCTTTTATTTTCCTTCACGGAGTCAGCCAGCTGGGCCCGCATATCTCTTAGTTCTTCGCCTAGCTGGGTGTTGGAATCCTGGACTTTGTTTTTCTCCTCCCTGACCCATGTAAGTATACGTTAGCCCGCGGCCAGTTGCCTTTTGGCTTCTGGTTCACGCACTTGTGCCACTTCTGGTGCTTCTCCCGGATGATCTGTCGATCATGCCATAAGATACACAACTGTGTTAGCATTGCCAGTATATAATTCCGTCTTTCTCGATGGAGGGACACATTACCAGGCGATGCCTTCTTGGATTTCTCTAGTACGGCAGTCGCAGAGACTAGCTGGGTCCGGCACTTTTCTAGCTCTTGAGATAACAGGTTGGTCTTCTCCGTAAGCACCTAGTTTTACAATGATCCTTAAATCAGCTAAGTCAACTATTTCAAGTCTCGGGGCTACTGGTATATAATTATCAGGTTTATACAATGTGAGCTCACCCACGTATCTTTCAAATACTGCTCTGTGGCTCTGGAAAGCCCATCTCGAGCAGCTCGGATGTATGCATCAGTCGAGCTGAAGGCATTGAATGCCTCTTTTGTAAAGACGGGGTCGTGGAGAGCGGCCCTCCGGCGCCGATGGTTTCTGACGCTCTCCACTTCCGAGTTTGTGACGGCCACATCGTCCGAATCCCCTACCTCAGGACAATCCGGCGGCACTCCCGTATCAGCCCTCGTCGTTACAGCAGGGTCTGGAACCTTGCTGTTGGGAGTGTGACTAACAGGACTCTCGGACATAGTCCGGCAAACGCTCCTCCTGATAAGACATGAACGGATAATGTCATAGTTGGATGTGACGGCCGGAGGGCATATTTACGAAGCCATACCTCTTTGATGACCGCTCCGACATGTCTTGGCTTGCCTTCCTCTTTGAAAGCTTGCCTAGTGCAGGCGCCGCTCTCTTTGGAGTCGCCTCTGGTGTAGGATGGCGTGCCGAGCGCCTCCCCTTTGGAGCACGAGATAGTGCGATGGGTGAGGCATAATGAAGAAGCTCTTTCGGAGGAGATGTCTCATGGTTACTTATGTGTGAGGCAGGGAGAAGACCAGGATAGTCAGCGGTGATGGCCACTTCCATGCCGTCATAGCTCTCCTGATAGAACACCCCATCCTCGAGCGTCACAAATATGTCTGGGTCCTCTTCGAATCTGGGGTCAAGGTCCTGGATGTGGTCCTCTGGCTGTGGTGTGGGGTTGTGGAGCCCCTTGGTGATCTTCTGCCATTCCTGTTACAAATTGATGGATTAATGTCCATGGAAAGTGAATCGGGGAGTAGATTGAGTAGAGTAGTGGAATTGAAACTCACCCAACTAGGAGGATTGTACATGGAAAATCCATCTTAGCGCTTAATACGAGTGAACTCCTCTTCCTCCCCTTTGTATAGTTCGGCAAGTATTTTGGTCAAAGCAGTGGGGGTGTCCGTACCCTTCCAACCGCAACGGGAGGCGTTATCTTCCCCATTATAGTGCCACATGGGAAGATTTCTATATTGGAGTGGTTGAACCCCTCGTACTATGGAAGTCGCCATTGCCTCGACTATTGATAATCCGGACTATGCAAGCGTCTTTATCTTGCTCATCAAATGATGGACTTCCGCACTATCTTCCTCCTCGAGGCTCCAAGGGCGCCAACTGTGGCGCTTCTTCAATGGACCTCTTGAAAATTCAGTAAGACCCATTCGGACTGGGTCGGGAAGGGCGATGTCCTCAATATAAAACCATTCGGAAGGCCACTCTTTGGATGCCTTCTTCGGCATGCCGGACAGGTATCCGGTCCCGGTGACGCGCCATACCTTGGCTCCGCCCACTTCAAATATTGATCCCTCTTGGTTACGAGGAACGAGGCGGAATAGTTTCCTCCATAATCAAAATGGGCTTCGCAACCCAGGAATAGCTCACAAAGAGCAACATAATCCGCGATGTGTAGGATGGAGGCAGGAGAGAAATTGTGCAGTTGGAGGCCATAATACTTCAGAAGCCCTCAGAGGAACGGGTGGATTGGAAATCCAATGCCTCTCAACAAGTAGGGAACGAAGCACACTCGTTACCCCTGGATGGATTGAGCAAACTCTCTGCCTGAGCCCCGTCGTTGAAGGAAATCAATCCTGCTCGAACGGGGGCTAGATCCGCGGGGGGAAGAAATCCCTGTGTCTGCAGCTTCACTAGCTGACTGTGGGATATGGAAAATTTCTCACAATCACCTTTTTCGGGGCCTTGAGGACGGGAGGAAGAGTTGGGAGTGCCAGCCATGTTTGAATGGTTTCTCCTAGCAAGCTCTGAGGATTCCTCGCTTGGTGTGGAATGGATCCGAAAATCCCAATCTCTTTAAATAGACGCCTTTCTTACATGGTCAGGGTGATATGTGCAAAAATACCCTGACCTCTCGTATTTGCCCCACACGTGGAAGCTGAAGACATGATGGTGTGGAATCTGATGAGCGCGACATTAAATGGAAAGCCGAATACTGCTCTTTAAATTAGGTACTTTGAAGAAATCGGAGGAGGAACCCTCCTTGCAATGCCGAAGACAATTCGCGCACCGGACACCTCGTCATTGAAGCCTGGTTCGGGGGCTACTGAGGGAGTCCTAGATTAAGGGGTCCTCGGGCGGCAGGACTATGTGACATGGGCCAGACTGATGGGCTGTGAAGATACAAGACCGAAGACTCTCTCCCTTGTCCGGATGGGACTCTCCTTGGCGTGGAAGACAAGCTTGGCGACCGAATATGAAGATTCCTTTCTATGTAACCGACTTTGTACAACCCTAGTCACCTTCGGTGTGTATATAAATAGGAGGGCTTAGTCCGTAGAGGTAATCATAATCATAAAGGCTAGACTTCTAGGGTTTTAGCCATTACGATCTCCTGGTAGATCAACTCTTGTAATACTCATATCCATCAAGATTAATGTCAGTGGAAACGACACCTATAGGATTAAATGGGATCCCTACTACGATTGCGGGGCGCGGGCTAAGAAAAGAGCAGGATCGGCAGTTAGTCAAGCACACAGATCGTTTACCCAGGTTTGGGCCGCGATGTGCGTAATACCCTAGTCCTGCTTTAGGTGTCTATTTGAGTGTTCTTGGTGTTCTTGAGCTAGCTACAATGAGTAACTTGCTAAGGGGTCCGAATCCCTCTCCAGTATGCCTTGTCCCTCCTTTTATAGTCAAGGGGATCGCCACAGTGGCACACAGGAGGTGGCATCGGTGTACTGTGGCCTAGCTTATCACTAGCCATTACGGGACAAGACACATTTAATGCGCTGCTTAGGTGTCCCCCTTACTTTACTGCCGCATTACCCTGCTCCGACACGCGTCTGGGCCAGCGGGGCACGTGGTGCCATGTAAGCTGACATGCAGCTGAGGTGGCGCGGTGGTAAGGTCTTCACGAAGATCTACATGCCACCACGTAGGCATTGCTGATTTGGCCTAGAGGCCTCCTGTTGACACGCGGGTGCCTGCCTAGCTGGTGGGCTGGCAGCTGCACGGGAGCGATGGTGGGATCCTGGCACGTGTGGGCCTGGCTGTGGCCCCGCGGATGTCCTCAGCAAGGGCCTTGCCGGGGCACCGGCAAGCCCTTGCCGAGGCACCGGAAAGGGTCTTGCCGTGGTATCATCATCGTACCCGGCAAGGAAGCTGCTGGAGGTCTTGGGAAGGATCTTGCCAAGGATCGTCGTCTTCTATTCCTTGTCTTCACAAAGATCTTCATGCCACCATAGAAGCGCCTCCCGAGCCCTGGTTCTAATAAGGTTGACGGTGCTTGGAAACCTTGGGCTCAAGGGTTGCACGTTCTGTTGGCGTGTGATTGGGCAAGCTGCCCAGACAAGGCTCCTGACAGAGCTGCGGAGGCTGCCCCGGCAAGGATCTTGCCGGGGAGAAACTCCTTGCCCTCTTCGCCTTCTGGTCTTGGCGTTGCTCCGACTGTCCTGCGGTTTTGACTCTTCCCTCTGCCCTGCTTAGTGTGGTCGTGGGCGCGACTCTGACTGCCCGTGCACTTAGTAAGGGGAACAAAGTAGTGCCCCTACTTTGGTACACCGACAGGAGCCCCCAGGCCTGGGCCACACATAAATGCAACGCGTTGTTAAGCCAGGCCCAAACCGGTGCGCGGGCAGTTGGGGCGCGAAATTTACTGCAGTAACTTTTTGTCTATTGCGCTTGCCCATGAGCCTCGTTGAATCGTGCGACATGGGTGTCGTGCGTGACATGGGGGGCATGCGTGGCACGGTTGCTGCAGGCATGCGTCACGTTGCAATAAATGGTAAAAAGGTGCCCCGCGCCTTCCCCATAAAAAGGAATAACCGCGGGTGCGTGGCTCAATTACCCTCTGCTCTTCCCCTAATCTCGGCATTGTCGCTCCCCCTACTTCCCTCCATCCCTTACTCTCTCCCCAGCCGCCATGGCGCCTAAATCTGGCAAGGGCAAGGGCGTATCCAAGGACACGGAGGGGAAGGAGATGTCGGAGAGCGAGGCGGTGGCACAGCGGGCGCAGTTCGCCTATTTCGTCTCGTCGTCGGTCGATGTCTTCAAGCTCAAGGACTAGTTCAAACCTTTATGGGGGGAGGAGACGGCGGCGCATCCTGCCACGCGCGCCCTCCCCGCATATTGCAACAAGGGTGGCCCAAAATGGTACCCATTCTTCGTCGACTTCTTCTTCTGTGGGCTCTATCCCCCTTTTTCTGATTTCTTCATCGACGTAATGCAAACTTTTGGCTTCCAGGTGTTGGACCTTACGCCGAACATGGTGGCGTGCCTGGCGTGCTTCACCCACCTCGGTGAGGGCTTCGCCGGGGTGGTTCCCAGCACGGCGCTTTTCCGCCACTACTTCTACCCCCGCATCCAACCTGGGGGCGCCCTTTCCTGGAGCGTTGCCTGGATCCTGAGGACCCAGGGAAAAGGCGCATACCCAGACGGTGCCGTGAAGGAGAGGTGGGATGAGTGGTGGGGCCGATGGACTGGATTTCGGAGAAGAACCCACCGGAGTTCTGCTGGGGTGTTCATCAGGAGCCGCTGATCCGCAACGCGGCTTCTGGCAACCTCGATGCTAACGACGTGAAGTTCTCGGTCTCCACCACCAGGATTCGCCGCCTCATCGAGGCAGGGCTCACCCTTGAGATGATTGCGGCGGATTTCATCCACCGCCGAATCGCTCCGCTTCATAACAAGGGGAGGCCGTCCTGGGATTTTAGGAATGCGGCCGACATCATGAGGCTCCGCACCGGCCTGAAGCACAACCTCAAGGTGTTGGGGCACTCCTGGTATTGCCGGAGGCTCTTCCAGCTCGACGTGTTCACCGACGGCAAGGTGGAGAGGATCGGCAAGGCCGCGAAGTCCGGCAAGTCCATCAAGGGGCCCTTGTTCGGGCTGCCACCGGGAGTGGTCCCGCTGAGCAACAACACCCGGCGGGCCGACATCCTCGCCATGATGCCGGTCTTCAATGCGCACAGTCTTGACCCAGACTGGATTGAGCCCCCGACGCGCTAGGTGGAGGGATTCTTCGACAACCTACTCGAAGAACTTGCTCATGATGAGCCGGTGCTCATCCAGGACACCGCCCAGGAGGAGCTGAACTACATCGCTGCCAGGGCGGCGGAGGCGGAGCTCGCCAGGCTGGCCGGCAATGCCGGTGGCGTGGAGGACAAGGCCGTCGTGGCCGTAGAAGAGAAGGAACTCACCCAGTAGGTGAAGGCCACCATGGAGACGGGGGGCGGCAGCACCGAGGCCCCCCTTATCGAGGACGTGGCTGAGGAATCATCCGAGGAGGAGGCTGAGGCTGGCGACCCCTCGGCCATGAAGAAAGGATGCACCCTGCGCCGGGCCAACTCTGGCAAGCCGGTCCGCCGCGGTAGGGGCGAGCTGCGGCAAGTGGTGCCGGCGGGAACCGCACACGTGAAGAGGTCCGCGAAGGCGAAGAAGAAAGTCGCGGTCGCGAAGAAGAAGGTGACTGCCTCTTCTTCATCCAAACGCTACCGAACTCCATCACCTTCCCCTCCTCCCGCAAGTGCCGACATGGAGGTCGCCTTAGACTTCTCATCCCTCAGCCCGAGGAGGAAGAGGAAGGCAACACACAAGGAGACGGAGGATGAGTAAGCACCCTGCCCCCCGTCATTCTTGTCCTTTCCAGCTGTGTTGCTTATCTTGACTTGTCGTCGTCCTGGCACGGACGTGGAGACGTTGGCCCAGTAGGTGAGGAAGAGGGCCAAGGCCTCGGTGGGCAGCCAGCCCCTGGCGGGCACCTCAAGCACACCGCTGGTGGTGATGAGTAGCCCGGACAACAGCCTGCGGCACAGCCCCCGGCTCAGCCCTCAGCGTAAGTTAACCACCCATTCTTTGCGACACGTGTTGGGGTCTGATTTCCTTAGCATTGATCTGCTGAGGTTTGCACGAGAAGGGCGGCCACAAGAGGAGCCGCCAAGGGCCACTCCCACTACGCCGCCCCCATTGACCACGCCGCCACGAGGAGCATCCCTGGCAAGGGCGCCGGACACCGCGCCCATGCGCACGGAGGAGGAGGAGGTAGACTTGGGTGCTGGCGGCTTCGCCCCGGCAACAGATGTTGGCGGGGAGGGGACCACTTCTTCTCAGCCCGGCATGGGTGAGTAGTCTACTTTCCCTTTCCTTCTTTTCTTCCTCTCCCTTCTTCTTTCTTTTCTCTCTTTTTTGAACCTTGATCTTGGCCTCGCCTCATCCTCCCTCTTGGCATCCGGATCCTCCCTTGGCGGACCAGGAGGACATCGACACCGAGATCACGGAGATCACCAAGGATGCCGAGGCTGAGGCCACCAAGATCATTGCCGAGGAAGCCGCCAAGGATGCCGAGGAGGCCGGCAAGGCCGCTGCTGGGGAGGAAATGGTCGATGACCAACCCTCCTCCTCTCCTGCCTCTAGCTCAGGCAAGTATCTGAAGGTGGGCGACGACCTGTTTGTCCTCCTTCCTAGGATGGCGAGCACTGGAGTGCCCGGCGAGGGAGAGGTATTTTATGATGAAGTGCTCACCGCCACCGGGCTTGAGGTCGTCGACGAGCCAAGCGTTGGTGGCGGTACTCAAGAGGAGCGGCTCCTCTAGGCCATGAGTGCCAGCTTCAACAAGCTTCAGGTTCTCCACCGCGCCCGTTTGGACAAGGCGAAGTCCAAGGAGGCAGTGCCGCATAAGGTGGAAGCAGACCTTGAGGAGCGCGTCACCGAGGAGGAGGCTTGGTTCCGCCAGGCCATGAGGAGCTGAAGGTTGCCCAGGGTCAGCTGTCGGAGCACGACCTGCAGCTTCTCCTAAAGCAGGCTGACATCAAGAAGGCCCAGGAGGCGGCAAGGGTGGAGGCCCCCAAGGCCAAGGCCGCCCGGTCCCAGCGCCAGGCCGCGCTGGACACTCAGGAGAAGGACCTCGTCGCTCGCGAGGCAGCGCTTGCCGCCGCCCTCCGCGGCAAGGATGAAGAGGTTGGCAAGCTTGCCCCGCTGCGGACCTAGGGGCTGGAGCAGAAGCACAAGGAGGCACTTGAGGCCCAGGCCCTGGCCCATGGCAACAAGGTGAGAGAACAGGAGATGGAGAGGGACTGCCTGAAGAAACAAATCCTGGAGTTGTCCTAGAAGAAGAATAAGCTCAACGAGGCTCTGGTCAAGCCATAGTTTGCGGTTCTTGGCAAGGCCGAGCAGCTCTCCACAGCCAACAACGCCATCAAGGATCTAAAGCTCAAGCTGGAGGGCCTTGAGGGGGCGCTCGAGGAGGCCAAAACCCGGGAAGGGACCCTGACCCAGCGCCTGGCGGACAAGGCGCAGCTGCGAGCAAGCAAGGCCGCCAATCTCGAAGATCACGTGAAGGGCGAGAAGCTCTGGATCAGTCGCCTCGTCGATGTCGCCCCCAGGATCACCAAGCAACTGGCCGACATGAAGATGTCGAACGTGAGGTATGCCCCAGAGCAGAATGTGAGCCCCAACGCTAGCCTGACCATGTTCTTTGATAGTGTCCTTAGGGCTCTTGAGCGGCTCCACTCCAATCGGGCGAGCTCCTTGGCCGATGAGGCCCGGATGCTTTGTCGGAGTGCCATGACCAAGGTCCTCACCAAGCTGGTGTACTGGAACCCCAACCTCGACTTTAACGCCACGCTGGATAGCTTGCCGGGTGACGCGTACCTCATAGTGCTTGAGGAGCGCATCGAGCCCATCATCAGCCGCATCAGCGGGATCCAAAGGCTGAAGGGCCAGCGCCGAGACTAGACGCCCCGTTTCTTGTTACCGCTGCAGGTTCATGACCAAGACAATTTCCATCTTTAGTTAGAACCGCATCAACAATTGACGTAATATATAATCTGCAGTACTTTTGATATGATGCATGTTATTTCCCTGTTTGATCTTTCTCCGTACGTCCACCCTATGTTTATTGGGTAGGCTTGTCGGCGCGTAAACCCAAACCGTTGCATTCTGAAGGACGGATCCTTTAGCGGCCGGCAGGGTGTGCTTGCTGCCGTGCGAACCACCTTGTTGTTCTCAGCGTATCCGCTCGAACTGTCGAGCGGACTCGAGATAGAGCGAGAGCATTGCCAATAGCGGAAGGCCACCCTGCCGTTCTCGACGCGGCCGCTCAATCTGTTGAGCGGACGCGAAACAGACCAAGGGTGTTCCCAACAATGGAAGGGCCCCACTGCGTGCAGGTTTTTCGTATAGTGGGAGAGACTCAAGGTGTTGTGCAACTTATCTTCTCTGTCACCGTGCGGGTGTCCATTGCATCCGCTGACGACAACGCTCGCTTGGTCGCCCTCTTCCTTGGAAGCCATGGCGACGAAGAACTACTGAACTAACCGCTGAACTAGATTCTCTCAACAGTGCCGCCCCTACCTGGGGCGCCAAAGATGCCGCTGGAAACGGCACCTATGGGATCAAACGGGATCCCTACTACGGTTGCGGGGTGCGGGGCTGAGAAAAGAGTAGGATCGGCAGTCAGTCAAGCACACAGATCGTTTACCTAGGTTCAAGCCGTGACGTGCGTAATACCCTAGTCCTCCTTTAGGTGTCTATTTGAGTTTCTTGGTGTTCTTGAGCTAGCTACAATGACTAACTTGCTAAGGGGTTCGAATCCCTCTCCAGTATGCCTTGGCCCTCCTTTTATAGTTAAGGGGATCGCCATAGTGGCACATAGGAGGTGGCATTGGTGTACTGTGGCCTAGCTTATCTCTAGCCATTACGAGACAAGATGCATTTAATGCGCCGCTTAGGTGTCCCCTTACTTACTGCCGCCTTAGCCTGCTCTAACACGCGTCCGGGCCAGCGGGGCGCGTGGTGTTATGTAAGATGATAGGAAGCTGAGGTGGCGCGGTGGTAAGGTCTTCACGAAGATCTGCATGCCACCATGTAGGCGTTGCTGAGTTGGCCTAGAAGCCTCCTGTTGACACACAGGTGCCTGCCTAACTGGTGGGCTGGCAGCTGCACGGGAGCAGTGGTGGGATTGTGGCAGGCGTGGGCCTGGCTGTGGCCCCACAGATATCCTCGGCAAGGGCCTTGTCGGGGCCCCGGCAAGGGTCTTTCCGCGGCGTCATGGTCTGTCACGCCCAATATGCGACCCTATCCAAAAGGAACTCGAAGGTCCCACAAAGGATAGACCCGCATATTGAAACGCTTTTGCAAGGTGGATATCATTACATCAACATTACATAATAGATGGGGATACATACAAGAGGGATACAATGCCACATGAATACAACATCACAATACATAAGAACATCATCCGACTATGGATGAATCACAAATAGAAACTCAAACGACATCCACCCTGCTAGCCCAGGCTGCCGACCTGGAACCTATCCCCTGATCGAAGAAGAAGCAGAAGAAGAACTCCAATACAAGCAAACATCGCTCTCGCGTCAAGATCATCGCATAAACATGTACCTGTAACTGTTGTTGTAGTAATCTGTGAGCCACGAGGACTCAGCAATCCCATTACTATGGGTATCAAGACTAGCAAAGCTTAAAGGAAAGGAAGGGGTAAAGTGGTGAGGCTGCAGCAGCGACTAAGCATATATGGTGGCTAACATACGCAAATAAGAGCGAGAAGAGAGCAAAAGGAACGGTCGTCAACTAGCAATGATCAAGAAGTGATCCTGAACTCCTACTTACGTCAAACATAACCCAGAAACCGTGTTCACTTCCCGGACTCCGCCGAGAGGAGACCATCACGGCTACACACGCGGTTGATGCATTTTAATTCAGATCCGGTGTCAAGTTATCTACAACCGGACATTAACAAATTCCCATCTGCCTATAACCGCAGGCACGGCTTTCGAAAGATTATACCCTGCAGGGGTGTCCCAACTTAGCCCATGACAAGCTCTCGCGATAAAAGAAGGAATAGACCTTCTCCCAGGAAGACCCGATCAGACTCGGAATCCCCGTTTACAAGACATTTCGACAATGGTAAAACAAGACCAGCAAAACCGCCCGATGCGCCGACAATCCCGATAGGAGCTGCACATATCTCGTTCTCAGGGCAACACCGGATGAGACAGGCTACGAGTAAAACCAGACCACGAGTTACCCCGAGGGGGCCCCGCAGGCGGCTCGGTTCGGACCAACACTTAGACAAGCACTGGCCCGGGGGGGGGCTAAAATAAAGATGACCCTTGGGTTGGCCGACCCAAGGGAAAGGGTAGGTGGTGGTGAGGCAAATGCTAAAACCAAGGTTGGGCCTTGCTGGAGAAGTTTTATTCAAAGCAAACTGTCAAGGGGGTCCCATAAATCACCCGACCGCGTAAGGAACGCAAAATCCGGGAACATAACACCGGTATGACGGAAACTAGGGCGGCAAGAGTGCAACAAAAAACTAGGCAAAAGGCCGAGTCTTCCACTCTTTACCAAGTATATAGATGCATTAATAATATAAGAGATATTGTGATATCCCAACAAAATCCTGTCCACCATGGAGAAATCTTCAACTTCACCTGCAACTAGCAACGCTATAACAGGGGCTGAGCAAAAGCGGTAACATAGCCAAACAATGGTTTGCATAGGAAAGGTGTCAAAGGTTAGAGGTTCATGGCAATATGGGATGGCTTGATAAACAGGTAATAGGTAGCGCAACATAGCGATAGAACGAAGCAACTAGCATAGCAAAGATAGTAGTGAGATCCAGGATAGCGGTCATCTTGCCTAAGATCCCGCTAGGAAGAAGAACGAGTCCATGAAGAAGACGAACGGATGAAGCCGAACCAAGCGTAGACGAAACGAATCCTCACGATCGCAACGAAACAGGAACTATCGAAAGAAGCACATAACATGGTAAACACACCACACATAAACAAGGCATGATGCACAACAAGCATGATGCATGGCAAAGCTATGTGAAGCTACTCATGGCAAGAGATGATGCAAACAAGAGCAACACATCAAGGCAAGTTTAAATGAGGCCGGGAACAACATATAACAATTCCGGTAAGTCCTCATATGCATATTTCGAAATTGGTCCAGATCTAAATAAACCTTATTTTCAAGTTGTTAGACAGCAAGTTAAGATGCACAAAGATGAGCTACACGAGATTCTAGTCAAGTTACATATAAATTTATTTAATTCGGAGCTACGAACTAGAAGATATGAGCAAAACAAGTTAAACATGGCATTGATGCAAAATGCACCCAAACATCAAGCAAACACCTCAAAACAAGGATGCAACATGATAATATGAAGCTACATGCAATTCTAAGCAAGTTTCATATAGAGCACACTCAAAATGGAGCAACGGTTCAACACACACACATGAAACAAGTTTAAAGGACAAGCTGTCCAAAACAGCAACTAGGCATATTGCAAGCACCAAAACAACATGCTACAGCACCCCAACATGAAAACAAAAGTCATAGGCATGATGTACAGGTAAAGCACAACAAAACTTGAACACTGACCTATCTCTAGAAATCACTAGAACATGCTCAAACACACATGGTAAGATTGCAAGTAATAACAATTTCAGACTTTGCAGAAAATAACATCACGATGCAATGTTCAGAGCTAATAAACAACATGTTACAGGAACTTATCATGGCAAACAAAGGCATGGCATGAATCTACTAATTGCATAGATCAAAAGTCTCTTACTGACCGTGAGCCAAAAAGGATTAGAAAATATGATGGCACCCGCGTAAACATAGCAAGTTATTATACAGATTCAAACATGGCAGAAACATAATTATGAAGGCATGTAGATGAGCTTGTGCAACTCACTACAGAGCAATACATGGCATGGCAAGGCAACCAACAGTAAGAAGGCATGTTTGTGAAGCTAAGAAAGGCAAGAGGAAGGTCATAGGGTGCATGGAACACTAGCAAACCACATGGGAACAAGTGAACTTAATGTTGACAGCAACATTATGAAGCAAATTTGGAGCAAGTTATGAACAAGCTACAGAAAGCTATAAATACAACCAGGGGCATGGATGGATAGAGGATGACATGTATATCAAAACATATTTATACAACATCTCCAGATTATGCATAGAATGATTAGTAGCAACATGTTTATATAGCATCACGCAATAACAGATTCAGCCTAGCAAAACATCAACATCATGTACACTACTTAACGAGCTCGATTCACTCACCACAAGCCATTTCATGACAAGATAAGCATAGCATCATCAAGAAAACATGTTTGTGTAACCAACCAAGGCAAGAACAAGTCCATAGCATGCAAGGATCAACTATAGTAACCTTGGCCAAATTGAATATGTAAACAATCTGCCAGGAAACATTTTGAAGCAAAAGTAAAGCACGAAAATGACATGCTAGACTACTCCATAATTGCAACAAAGGGCATGAATGGATAGACAATAACCACATGTTCAAAACACCCTTACTTAAGTATCTCAAAATATGCATGGATCTCTCTGTAGCATCAAGTTTACATGGCATGAAAATAACAGCAGAACAGGGACTAAAACAGCAACATCACGATGCCTAGTTTGCATGCTTGTGCTAGTCACCACATTGATCACAAAAACACATTGTAAGCACCTCTGTAAAGAAGACATAGCATATTTCAAAACACATGTAGACATCCACCTCATAGGATGCACACATCAATCATGGCAAAAATGACAAAAGAGCTCGTTCTGATAACAGACAACAGAAAACATCATGAAGCACTCTTACAATGATGATTCAGGCATCAAGATGACCTCAAATGAATATGATGCAATGGAAAGAAATGATGTACTCATTGAGGCGAACAATTTGACATATTACACGCATGAAATGGATCTACGGATGCAGAGATACGATGCAACGAACATGGCATGAAAATTACACAGATTCGGGGACTTGGTGGATTTTTTACCCTCCGAAAACGGGACGATGAGGATCCGGGACGAGGGGATCCAGGACGGGGGCGCCGTTTGGTTGGACTCCCGGTGGATCTCATCTACCCGGAGTGGATCTTGATCGGAGGAACTCCGGCGAGCTCGCGAGAGCTCCGGCGAGGCGCGCGACAGGGTGGCCGGCGACGGCGGCGGAGGCGGCCGGAGGCGGCGGGGGCGACCGGAGCGGCCGGGACGGAGGTGGGCCGGAGAGCGGGGAAGGGCGGCGGAGAAGGGCGC